>NC_136621.1:21936230-22156230 GCF_933228915.1 Telmatherina bonti | reverse complement strand
TGTTCACTGTAGTGAAATGAGTTTTTTTTTTAAAAAGTGATGATGATTAAAGACAATTGGAGACTTAAATAGTAATTTCCACAATGTACACTGTGAATACAAACTCATACTTATCCCATTTACTGGTTAAACTAGGTCCAAGTTAAGCAAGTTAAAAAGTAGGGCAAAGTTGGGGTTGGCAAATATTACATTCATGGTCAAATGTGAATAAAACTTAGTTTTAACCATTATGAATGCAAAGGAAAAATCATTTAAAGTTCCTTCTGACCTGAGCACAGCTGTTTATAGATCTGGAAGTGCTGTCAACAGCAAACTCTTGTCCAATAGAAAAACTTTGATTTCGTTCCTTTATAAATTTGTGAAAATCTGTTAATTCTTTGTCCATCTTTCATCAGTTATTATGCTGTTTGTCAATGTTCTAAAAGCTAAATCTATAACACAACATAAAAGAAAACAGTAAAAAAAGTTGATATTTTGAGGTCTGTTGTGATACTCCAACATATTCCTAATGATTGGGTTACACTGCAAATATGACAAAAGACAATAAAGCCAAAAAGTTATTTGGAAAGTTGTTAAGTGTTTTATTGCATGAAGAAACTAAAATTACTCAGAGAGCGCTGGCCTCTGCCAAGTCATTGTAATTTTTTTATTTGTTTCCAGAGATTGTAAGGCATTAGTTTTTGAGTTAGAAGCTTTCATGGTAAACGGATCCTTATCTCCCCACTGGCAGCGTTACAAACCTGCAGTCACATGACCATGAACAACCTGCCAGTGAAAACAAACCCTGCATCATTCCAGCATATGTTTTGAATTGTTCAACTTGTTCTCATAGCTTAGAATATTTTCCACATATCTTTGGAAAAATGATCAGTTAAGGGTTCTATTGATACCCTCAGTGTCAAGGCAAGAAAAGATGTGAAGTGAAGCAAGTGACAGCAGGACTGAATAAATGCCCCATATCGGTCTCCGCCATCACATTGTGAAGGAGCTGCTAACAGGAAACATTAGGAACTTCACAAAAACCATCAACAGATGTTTGTTATTGCTACTATAAGCCGTCATTTCATGGTATTTTTGGCATTTTCGTAAAAACGACCATATGTTTATAAATTGATAAATGTTTTATACATTTCAGTCACAAAAAATCTAAAAATAAATGGTCAACTATTTCCCTGAATTCAGGAAATAAAACAGATCACCTGTGAGTTCTAATCACTTATTCCATTTTGGAGATTACCTGAAAATTTCAGAAAAACCTGCACATTACTTTTTGAAATATATTGCTATGATACAGATGGGAAGACAATGGTCTGCTATTTACAGCTAATTCCCTTCATTTTGCTTTCTGTCTTTGAAGGATGCTTTTGCCAAAGGGGAAGTTTTCTTGGGTAACATGGACCATGGTTACAGTGTCTTTCCTGGCTTACCTGAAGGCACCCACTGCAATGGCGTTTGGCAATATGGTATCACTATAGTAACACCTGAGCGCTCATTCCTGTTTACTTGTGAGACAGAGATTGACCAACAGGACTGGCTGAAACACTTTCAAGATGTCATGAGTGCTCAGATGTCCCCTCAGGAATTCACAAGTAAGAGTTATGAGCTTTAAAATTATTAATTATTTGTTGTTATGTATTGCCTATGATGGATTGCTTAAAGACAAACCCAAACAGCTACCATGCTCCATGGGGGCACTGTGGAAACTTTTATTGCCATCTTAACATTTAGAAAACTATTGGAACTTTCCAACAAATTCATTTATATTTATTCAAGTGTGACTAGGTGATTAAAAACAGCAGCCTTATTATCCACAGGTCTGATTCCTAATGCACCCACAGTGTGGAGACAAAGCAGATACATGGTTATAACGATCTGTAGCAAATTCAATAGACTTTCAATACATTACTTTATTAAATTACATTCCTATACAAGCTGTGATAGCAAAGATATGAAAAAGTTTTGTTTTTGAGGATTAATCAAATTTTGCCTTATGAAGATGTCATTTAGACCTGCCATTCAGTTTGACAGAAATAATTTGGCAAGAGGCCAGTTTTAGTTGCTGACCCGGTCCTATGGCTTCTATAAGGAAATAAAGCAGAGGATCATCAGGAGCACATACAGGAAGACAAACCTTACTGGAGTATATGTAGTTTTGTTGGCATAAACCATGTCAAAATACACAAACTCGTTATATTTCAACTTTTAAGCACAGTTTGGTGAAAAAAATCTAACTTTTCATTTTTGCTCTAGTGGAAGCCATGTTCAAGCACAGACACTGATGGATCAGATGCTTGTAGGACCTCTTCCTCACCTCTCAGCCACCATCAATCTGACATGGGGTGAACATCAGCTGACTTGGAAGCTCACCTTCATCACTGCTACGGTCACACTGGAGCCTCAAAAAGTCATCATGTTCAGAATTAAAACAATGGGACCATATTGTAAAAAAAAGTCACTGATACTTAAATATCACGGTTTCCACGGTTTTGGTTTTATATCGAGAGGAGATTTTAGTTTCATCAAAATGATTACTCATGTGTCTTGACCAAATTTCTTTTTTTTCTTTGAAAGTGTCTTTCTTAGATGCTAGGGCAACACTCTGCTCCCCTTAGTTGATTTTTATTTGTCATATTAATCTTCTCGACTCCTTCTCATGACTAAACCATTCACAGCTTTAAAAACATTCTTGGACCAATAAAATGTGCCATCATATTCAGATTTATTTTTATAGCTGGAGCTGTTTTGTAGGTGAAAAGTGCCATATTACAGTTATGTTTCTCTAAATGTTGTGTATTTATCAGATCTATTAATTCGGTGAAGGTAGTTGCATATGCATGTTTTTGGAAGACAGATTGATGTGAGATTAGTAAGAAGCACTAGTTCAAGTGTAGAAGTTGTGACAATCAAATTAAACTTAGCTGTCCACTTTGGTTTCAAGGTCTTACTGAAAATTGAAGCGGATGACTGAGAACCAGAAGCTTTTCTACATTTCTGTTGTGAAAATGACAAATTTTCAATAAGATACTAAACATTTTGAGCAAAGTGTAATGTTTTAAATAAAATCAATATTAATCACTTTATATAACATTTATAACATGTCATCTTGTTTTCAGCTGTAATGTTATGATAGTGTCTCCATTAAGCGAAATATCATGCAAAGATTATACAAAAATATAGTTTTTATCAAGTATATTATGTATTTGTATCTCATCAGAAAACTTTAATGTATGTATTATTAGTTATTTGATCACTTGTAAAACTGCAAAAGCCATTTAAGATGCAAAAGCTGTCCGTGTGTGGTGCAACAGCACCTCCATGTGGCACAAGCTTTGGGTAAACTCACTCATATGTAACACTAATTTATTTTTTCCACATTTTTATCAGTATCAAGCAGCAACTAACTGACATTTTAATTCTACATGTAGGTATTGAGTTTTCTTGAACTTCCTTTCAGTCCACTGGAATGTTCTGTGTTCATGTTATCTGTTTCAGTAAAAAGTATTTCACTGTTTGAGGATGGGTGGCTTTGAATATGAAATTACTGATAACCGGGAATAATGATTTTTTTTTTTTTTTTTTTTAAGTGTTAAGGGTTGTCTGTATAACAGGTGTATTAACTAGCATAAATAACTATAATAAATAACTAAAAAATGTTGTAGTTGATCTGATCATAGACTTCTCAAAAAAAATAAAGGGAACGCTACAAAAAACACGTTGTAGATCTAAATAAATGAAATATTTTTTATACTTTGTTCTTTCCACAGTTGAATGTGCGGACAACAAAATCACACAAAAAGTATCAATGAAAATCAAATGTATCAACCCATGGAAGTCTGGATTTGGAGTTATACTCAAAACGAAAGTGGAAAAAACACTACAGGCTGATCCAACTTTGATGTAATGTCCTTTCAATAAGTCAAAATGAGGCTCAGTAGTGTGTGTGGCCTCCACGTGCCTGTATGACCTCTCTACAACGCCTGGGCATGCTCCTGATGAGGCAGCGGATGTTCTCCTGAGGGATCTCCTCCCAGTCCTGGACTAAAGCATCCGCCAACTCCTGGAAAGTCTGTGGTTCAACTTGGATTGGTGTTGGTGGATGGAGCGAGACATGATGTCCCAGATGTGCTCAGATGTGCTCAATTGGATTCAGGTCTGGGGAACGGGCGGGCCAGTCCATAACATCAATGCCTTCATATTGCAGGAACTGCTGATACACTCCAGCCACATGAGGTCTAGCATTGTCTTGCATTAGGAGGAACCAAGCGGCAACCTCCGGCGGTGAAGTGAAGCCTATGCGGAAGTGCAAAAAATTGCAGTTCCCCCCCTCATCTGCTAGGGGCTGGCTGCAAAACAGAGCAATTCCCATGAGGATGGCTAGTGGCTACGTCATCATAGCCAAAAACGTCACTTCCGTGTCCAAAGCAAACCTGTGAAAAAGGCTAACTTCACAGCACAATTTTTTTTTCTAACTCCTCCGTTTAAAAGTAATTGGATCTTGAAATTTGGCATAATTATGGGCGTGTCCTTTTGATTGACATGTGTCAGAAGAGCCGTCAGCGTTAGCGCTGGTGGCTAGTGGCTTGCTACCTTTTGGCTAACGGGAAGACCTCAGCCTCGACCTCACGTTAAACCACTTCGGCCATTTGACTGAACTTGACCCGACGGTTGCATCTGCGTGTTCACTTAAAATATATATTTAGGAAAATATGTCTTGCTCTGCCGCTAATTGCACCAACAGTCCATCTAAGAAGTGTTTGGTCCAGTTTTTTCGGTGAGTGAAATCATATTTATATATTGAAATCACCGCTGTTTCTTCTGCACTAGCTAAACCTAATTAGCTTGGTAGGTAGCTAGCTTACCGCCCCAGTAACCATAGACATCAAGTATATATGATGTCTATACCCAGTAGCCACCTACTTCGTTTCATAGCAAAATTTCTTTATTTTTTGTTGCTGTTTCTGCTTGTTATTGTCTATTTATTTTTTTCTATTTAATGCCGTTTTTAATCCTGCTCATTGTAGTACTTTGAATGTGTGGTTTCAAATTAAAAGTGCATTGTGTATTATTATAAAAATGTATTATTTATTATTAGTCTTAGGTTTTCATTTTCTTACAGTGAATTATATTGGAAACCCATGACATAGTGGTTAGCATTTCTAAGTCTTTTATTTTCCTTCACTATATTCACAATAAGTTAATAGCCGGAAATATCAATATGTAATGAGCTCCTGAGAGTAAAACTGGAAAATCTAGGGTACTCTTAAGTTTTTCTTTGTGTATCCAAAATGTTTGATGGAAACCATGTTCCCCATTTATTGACTTACAATAAACACAACTGAATGTTTAGTTGTGTGGGCTGTGCAGATGCCATATTATTTAAAGACGATTACTTACATAATTTCACATCTCCAGAGAAATTTGTGTTATTACTGAACTGTTTGTCAATTATTTATGGCAGTTGTTTTTAGTTGTCTTGTTCACCTGTTTCACTGATGTATAGCATGATAGTTACAGCTGTGTTGTCATATAATCTGTTCATTTGCTATCCAGTTCTTCCAAATGACTAATTTTATTTTTTGTTTAAAGTTTTTATTGGGTATGCATTTTTTGTAGTCTTTAGTGTAAACACTTTTACTACAAGCCTGTATTGCCTTGAGAAGCTGTAAAATGATCTGAACACGTAACACTACATGTTTTTCGTTCTGTGTGAAGTTTTCCTCTAGGTGATCCAGACAGGCTTGACCAATGGATGTCCAATATAAGAAGACAAACCTGGGCTCCTAACTAGTCGTCTCGGCTGTGCAGTGAACACTTTGAGAGCCATCACTTCAGCACTGACTCCAGGGTACAGAGACTTTTTCCATGCATTGGCGTGAAATGATTAATCTAAAGTATTGTCCATAATAGATACACATAATACATAATAGATATAACAACATGAACACACATACATTACTGTGTTTGTCATTGCTAATTTTTTACCCCACACCAATTTGTAAATGTCTGTGACCAAAGTTATTAAGTTAACAGGAAGAAAAAAAGTTTGACAGCACCTAAATATTATTTTATTTGTGAAAGCAGTTGTTTTTAAAAACCTGGGTAAACCGCATCTTCCTCGTGATTATTTATATATATATTTTTTTTTTTACTATGATTGTGTCAAATGGGAAAGTGATCCCAAACATTTGAGCAGGAGTGTGTATTTGTGATTTATTTATCATTTTTTTGTCTTTAGGGAAGGACTTGCTTGAAAGACACAGCTGTGCCTACTATTTTCTCTCTTTCTACAGGTAAAGAACATCTGTCAAGAGGAAAGGTACAGGTATGTGACAATGACAAGCTAAGTGACAGTCCCATTTATGTTATTAACAGTACTGAGAAGGTTGCAGATGTAGACAACAGAAACAGTGCCATCAACCTTGCTGCTGATCAGAACAATACCATTATATTTGAAGTTGACCTCAAGAGCCCCCTTTTGCTCTAAATGTCACACATGATGATATTACTCTGACAGCAAACGAGTGTGCTAATTGTAGTTTGAGTAGCAGTTTTCAAGAACAGACAGACTCAGCACATGAGCAGTGTTACACCATGCCATCACAGCTTCAAAACATTCAGTGACCATTACTACACAGTCACAGTCTCCAAGAACACTTAAAAGGAAAGCTACTGCTGTTGAGGAAAAGTTATGTGTAGCATGCAAAAAGTTTCGGTTAAAATCCCAGAAGACAAGGAGATGGAAAGCAAAAGTTTCTTCGTTGAGATCGGTGACAAAAGTTCTTCAGAGGAAACTTCTAATATTAACTGAATGTGCCTCTCTCATGATGGTCTGGATGATTTTCCCAGAGGTGTTTCAGAAAATGAAAGCGAAGAAAAGTTCAGCTTTTTCTGAAAACTTGAAGCAATTCGCAACTACACTGCACTTCTACTCTCCAAAGGCCTATGATTATGTCAGACAAAGATCTCATATGGCTTTGCCGCATCCTCAGACCATTCGCAAATGGTATAGTAGTGTCTCTGCAGATCCTGGTTTTACTGTTGTTTCGTTTATAGCCTTAAAAAGTTATGTTGTTGAGAAGAAGGAAGGAAAAAAATTGTTTGTCTCTGATGTTAGATGAAATGTACATTCATAAGCAAACTGAGTTTGATGGGCACAAGATTCATGGCTATGTTGGTGCTGGTGAGATGAAAAATGCTGTAGCAACACAAGCAATAGTCCTGAGTCTTGGGAGATCCCTATTGCTTACTTTCTTATCAACAGCATGACTGTTGATAAGAAAGTACAGGGTGGCCTTTCCCCTGTCGCAGGCCACCCTGTGCTTGCTTAGGAGGGGAGATTGCATTGCAGACTAGATTTAATCCAGTCTCATTACAGTCTGTAGGTTTCCTTATCTAGGCTGTTATGAAATGATCCAATACAGAAAAAGGGGGAGGAAGAACATAGTTGTCAACAGTGTTATGGCTAAAGATGTAAAACAGTTTACATCAGCTACACATTAGCCATAACAGTCAGGGCTAGATTTATACTTGCTTTTATAAAAAATGATTAAAGATCAAATTCAAAAGCAGTGACACTCCCAACTGTGAACCTTTCACTGCTTTTGATGATGCTCTGTAAGGAAATTAGCTATAGTTGTTAAAAATAAATCATTTCCCCCTATTTGTGAAATGAACTTTGACAAATAATAGCCCTGGACTGTCATGTTTAATGTGAGGATGTGCAACAATGGCACCATTTACATGAACAATAAATGCAGCCATAACACTGTTGACAAACCTCCTGGCCTTGTCAAAGTTGGAAGGGTTGAAACCAGCCCTCCATTTACATCTTTGGGTGATGGCATTCGAGGATGCTGAAGGTGAAGCTGGTGCAGGTCCTCCTCCATCATGTTCACCAGCTTCACACTGCTGACCACACCCATGTCTTGCCGCCACAACTGATGACTAAGACTGACGTCAGGAGCTGTTCTTCCTTGTGGGGACTGGGAGAAAAAGGGGAGAAGACTTGTCCATCGTAGTCCACTCCAGCCAAACCAGGACACCCGCACTCCAGGAAGGCCGAGGTTGCCTCCAACGGTCTCTGCAGCTCTCTGGGCACCACGCCGGACGTAGCTGTCCCCTATGATCCAAATGGTGTCTGTGGGGAGAAAAAAGTAGCATTAAGAATGACTCAGGTGAAGACAGCTGAGCAGGTGGATCAGTTTAAATATTTCTTTTCTACATCAGCAGGTCAATTGCAGGAGCAACAGTACATAAAAACATATTCAGGTAAATTTGGAAGATGCCATCTGATTTGGCCAAGACGGGTACTTACAGTTTCTAGTCCGTGTGACGGATGTTTCGGTTTAGGAATCCGTGGAGAAATGGCAGGCAGCCATCTGAAAGAGCTATTAAAATCAATAAAACTTTAAATAAATGAGACAGGCTCCTTCACAGACATCAAGGTAAATGATAAAATCTGTGCATACTTTACTGAATTGACTAGGTTGGGAATAATTTATAAAGGCTGTTGCTAGTCGGATGAGAAGTTTTTTATTTTCCACATTGGATATAATTAAAATGCTAAATATAATTTTTTTCTTAGGTAACTTAACTTGGTCAACAGTTACAACTAAGGCTTACTGAAAAATTGCATTAAAGAAATAAATTATTTCAATTTACATATTAACTTGCAGATTTAAAAGTTTCCATCATTAGAACGTAGAACCGCATTCTTTAGCTAAATAACGGCGGCGAACTCAAGCTTTAGCCCGCCCCAGTGTCATTTAGTAAAATTGGAACACTCTGGCCCACCTAAAACCGTTAGAAGGTCTAGCTCCCGTTAGCTCTGGATTAGCTCCGTTAGCTATTAGCTACAGGCAGCTCGGAGTTTGATGCGTGTCAATCATCCAGCCCCACCGTCACAGACCCCCCTCTCAGCGCCACCTCTTCACCAATATTTGGATCTTCCGGGAATAACCTCACACGTGACGCTGCCAAGATGGCGAAGCTAGGAACCGCCCACCGAACTTCAATTTTTTTTATTTATTTTTTTTATTGAATCATTGAAGCAACAGTACAATTCAGATCTTTGTATATCAGGTTACAGAAGTAATAGAAACCTTGATATAACTGTATAATAAAGAAGGTAACAGCATATGGGACATTAAACAGAGTACAAACATTTGTGAGCTAAATGACACAAAAAAGATACATAGAATTGCATAAAAAAAAAGATTAAAATAAATAAATAATAAATAAATTAAATAAAAAAATAAAACAGGTACATAGAATTTGAAATTATGGAAGAGAGAAATTTATCTTTGTAAGACTGTGTAGAGGGCAGATAAGAGATTGTTGTTCTTTTTATTATTTTTTTTTGTCTGGTTAAGAGAAGTGAAGAGAAAGTCAGTTTCAGTTTTAAAGGTAAGGAAAGATGAGATAATTCCTTGTCATTTTTGTTTGTGAAGAAAAAATTTAGCTTGCAGGGTAAAAAAATTAACGAGTTCTGCTGCTTCATTAGCAGGGTTTTTCATGGTAAAACAAAAAGTCCTTTGCAGTAAGGGAGTAAGATGAGTCGAACAGGTAATTATTTAAGCCATTGATAAATGTTTTTGTCTTCTCACAGTCAAAGAAGAGGTGTATCAGTGTTTCATCTATATTATCACAAAAGGAACAAACAGTGTTTATGTCTGTACTTGGAAATACTAACATTTACGGCTTCAATTCAGCTCTTCAGAAACCTATGGGTGACGTCATGGAGGCTTCATCCATCTCTTTATATACAGTCTATGGGAGGAACACAAGGGCAACCACACCAGCATATGGTCTCACAAGGGGTCTGAAGATCTCATCTCGGTACCTAATGGCAGTCAGGCTACCTCTGGCGAGCACATGGAGGACTGTACGGCCCTCCAAAGAAATGACACCCCACCACATTACTGACCCACTGCCAAACCGCTCATGCTGGAGGATGGAGGATATAATAAAAAAAATACAAATGTGTCAGATTAGATGATTTAAATATTTGGTAAAATAGCATCTGTCCTACTTTCTTTTTTTTTTTTTCACAGCAATCTCACATTGCCCAAGGACATGCGTTATGTTTTTAGTTACCCAACATGTGTTTGTGTAGTTGCAGACAGTTACCTCTGCCAGCAGTTTCATGGTGTCTAAAACTACACCTTGGTGCTCAGAGACAGCCGGTTGAGGCCCGAAAGGAATACCGCATAGATCTATAGGCCCATGCCAGTTTTTCACCTTGGTGAGAAAGAGGGAGGACAGATGTGAGAAGGGAGGAGAGGACTGCAACCAAGAAAACTTCAAAGACGGCAGCACTCCATCAAAACTGCATTCGAGATTCAAGGAGAAACTTGAGGGTTCATCTGCCACCAAATGATGCCACAGATAGGATCTGCGAGGAGTTATCATGGGTATTATGAAAACAGAGGATCTGGACCTTGATGCTTTGAATGGCATTAGAACAGAAATCTAGAGGAACAGATGAGCGACACGTTGACTGGATGTGTTACAGTTGCTTTACACATTTAAGTCAGTTTAAATGTGTTTTTACTCAAACCTCTACAAGGATTTCCCCCCCTCGCTGTGGAAACCGTTCTAGAGATGTCTGCAACTGAAGTCCCCTCAAGCGCATCTTGGCCCTGCAGGAGTTTTTTTTTATTTTTTTTTATCTGGGACTTCATGTGCGGTTTGTCCATGCGGAAGGCATATCACCTCTCTACTGCTCCCCAGTGACTCATGTCAGCTGCAGACAGGTTTCAGTATGTAACTGAGAACATCTCTTCTGTTGTGTGTGTGGTATCATGTGTTTGGAAAGCATTTAATGCTCTCTACAAACTACATATTATGTTATGTTATTCGTACATCTGTATGAATGAATGCAGCTGTTTTTTTTTCCTCTTTTCTCTTGGATAAAGTTTAAACCAGACTAACAAATCAAACTGACTTTTTTTTTTTTTTTTTTTTTTTGCTTTCTCTTTGAATTATTCTGGAGCCTCCTCAGAAATGTGTCTTTGCCTCCCTTTACATTCCGCTACCACTTCACTTCACCGTGTGAAATGTTTCCACGGACCTGAAACCTTTTTACGTTTTTTGGGAGCCAACTGTCAGAGTGTGAAGTGCGTAAAAGCAGCTCCTTAGGGTCAGAGTTTGACCTCTGATCTTTCATCTGCAGAACTGCAATGAACTGCACCCCTAATGCTACCATCACCCCCCAGCTGGGACTTGGACTGAGCCCAGGGGCTGAAGATGGACCTTCCCAAGGAGCTGGTAGTGGCGCTGGAAGCAGCGGTGGCCTGTGGGTGACTTCCCTGCTCGGTACCACGTTGATGGTCATGTGCGCCATGGGAGTGGCAGGAAACACATACACACTTATCATCACACGCTCAGCCGCTCTGTGCCGGACAGGTTCTATGTACGTCTACATCATTAACCTGGCTCTGGCTGATCTGCTGTATCTTTCCACCATCCCCTTTGTGGTCTGCACCTACTTTGCCCACGACTGGCTGTTTGGTGAGGCCGGCTGCCGCATCCTGTTGAGTCTTGACCTTCTCACCATGCACGCCAGCGTCTTCATTTTGGTTGCCATGAGCATGGAACGTTACCGTGCCGTGGCCAAGCCCTTCAGTGCACACAGGTCGTCGTCCCGCAACAGACGGCTTGCAGCGGGGATCATTTGGATGTTAGCTTTCATTCTGACACTTCCCATGATGGTGATGATCCGGCTCAGGGAGGGCAAACCCACAGCAGCCGGGTTGGTTAAGAGAATCTGCTTCCCTACGTGGACGCCTGAGGCCTTCAAGGCTTATATCACAGTCCTGTTTTTCACAAGCGTTTTAATCCCTGGATTGATAATCGTCGGATTGTATGCTGGACTAGCCAGGCGCTACTGGACAGTGCAGGCTAGTTTAGGAGGCAGCAGCCGCTCGGCTCGGAGGAGAGGACTCAAACAAAAGGTTGTTTCCATGATCTTAAGCATCGTGGTTGCTTATTGGGCTTGTTTCTTACCTTTTTGGGGATGGCAGCTTGCCAGACTGTTCTCTCCAGACTCCCTCAAAACTTTGTCTCCAGCTGCTCATAATTACATCAATTTTTTTGTCACATGTCTGACTTATGGGAACAGTTGCATCAATCCATTCCTGTACACTCTGCTGACCCGAAACTATAAAGATTACTTGGCCCAGAAAGGTCAGTCGACAGGGTCAAGCAGGGTGGATCCTGGTTCAGCTGTGACAACCCCAATGCAAGACCTGTAGTGAATGAACATGTACTCCCCGCAGTAAGAAGTATCTGCCTCATCAACTGGAGAGACATTTTCTCCTCTTCAGTACAGTGACTTTATGGCTGGGTAAACTTTAATCTTTTGGCTCAAAAATGTAGATTAGATTAACTTTTTTCACTAATAATTCCAAGTTATTATTGTTTTTATTAGTATTATTTTTGTATGCTTTAAAAAAGTAAATATCTTCAGCGATTGAACGAAAAAAAGTTTGTTCAACAAATCTATGAGAGTTAGTTGAGCTGACAAACCAAACTAACAAACACCATTTTAATATCTCAGTTGCAAAGCTGTATATAAAAGCCAGAAATGGTTCGGTGGTTTATGTGTTTTGTGTTTTAGGTTTTGTAGCTGATCACGTTGCAGCTTTGTATCAGAAAGGAGGGGTTTATTTATGACTAAAAACTAAAGACACACACCAGACATCATGTTAACAGAATAATTTTTGTTCCTTTTTTTCTTTCATTGTAGAAAAATCTGAAAATTCCCTATTATCATATTTTCTTTTTCCAGCAGCTGGAATTGTCCTCTGGTGGTTAAGAGAATGTATTGAGGTTTAAGATATTCTGACATTTTCATAGTGGAACTTGGTCCAGTCTGTGCTTTAAAGGTTCAACTCATCAGAGGACATGAAGAACTTTACTTTACAACCTAAACTTGACGTGGGAAGGGATGAGACCTGAGTCTAAAACTATAGCTCTCCTAGTACACAGTAATCTTGAACTACTTAAATTTACAAAAAAAATATATTCTTCTTGTCCAACCAAACCCCTTTATGATAAAAACCCATCAGTTCACGTCACTGAATTTCTTTATATCCCCTAGTTTATTTTATATGTCTTTAGTCAGTCAGATTTATGCAAATTCTTTAGTTTTTTTTTTTTTTTTTTTTAAATAAAGACTGAGTCACACTGACTCAATTTCAATCTTTTCATTAAAAAGACTCAACTTGTTTCACATTTTTTTATCTAATCCAAGACTAATTCACTGATTTATAATAAACTTGGAAAAGAGACATTTTAATGATAATAATTCAAAGATGCATCTTAGCATATTTTTATCAGAAACTTTGGGATTATCAGTCTGCAATCTGCAGAACAGACATGTATCATTAACCAGCCTGAATCTACCTCTGATGCATAAAGATTTGAGGCTGTGGTGGTGGATTTGGATTTTTTCTTTTACCTGTGTTTTCCTTCTCATTTATTCCAACACAAGAATTTCAATTGAACCTTTGTGGTCCAGATATGTTGAGTTTTGAAAATAGCTTCATCCCCTCTGACAGAAGATTTACATATTCACTTGTCTTTGCTAAACATTATTATCTTACTGCACTATGTTGAAAACTATCAAAACCAGCTTGCTTGGTTTAGTAATGAAACACTCTTTATAAAAAATAAAAAAAAATCAGTTCTGTGTTTACAGTGGTTTTCAATGGCTTTACATATTTTCATAGCTGATTGAATTTTAAGGAAGTTCTGGAAATCTTTTTATCGCTCATTTGTGCCACCTGGAATGTGTGCATTTCATTCTCCTGGTCAGACGAGCGGAAATTTCAAAGTGGTGTAAAATTAAATGAAGAAATCTGAAGCAGGTTTAACTCGGAATTGAGGGACATATTCCTGGTTAGTTCCTGACAGCAGTTAAATCCTTAAAAATCCCACATAATGTGTTTATTTGTGGTAATTTTGTTCATGATGAATGTTTGTAAAACATTTGTGATTTGGGACCAAAACTTAGCAAGTAAGAAGAAATCAAATTAATCAACAAATAAAAATTTTAGCAAAGTCTAACTGAGGCTCCTCCGAGTGTGAAGGGAAAGCAACACACAACACAGAGCATATTTGGTGTTCTTCTGATGCTCACGTCACCGTGACCTGTTTCTGATTTTCTTTTAGGCCAATTAAGAGAGCAAAAATAGAAAACAAGAATGTTTCATCAAGTCACCAGACACCACAAATACATCGAAAAACGCTCTGAAAAAAAGAGTGTGGACAATGAAATTAAAAGGATTGACACGGGTTTTCTCTACTAATCATGCATGCACACGCACATTTACACAAACTCATAAAGAATATTTCTCTCCTTGCAGAGAATGTGGTTGCATCATGCTACATTCCTCAGCCTCGCTACACGAGTCTTTTGAGTCCTCCTGCAAATTGTCTCAAAAACCCTCCTTCATCTCACATCTGCCGAATATTATATGTGTTTTCACATCAACCTCTTCCATCCTCAGGTATCTGCTCTCTGCTTAAGGTTCTACATTTAGACCATGATCGCAGATCTTAATGCTTAATAAACAGCTCAGTTCCTATTTAAACCCTCTTATCAGGCTTTTATAATGTGGCCAGGGTATGCTCCCATCTTTAGAATTGACATGTATTTCAGTTAATGTGATGACTTGTCTCTGAGACAAAAAGACAGAACAGCGCTTATAAACTTGCACAGTGAGAGAAGAAGTCTGGCTCCATCTTCAGGCTGTTTATTCTTATTACAGCATCAGCACACAGTTCACATTTAAACTTCTGATTTTCACTATGATAAAATATGAACAATCAGGCCTGGACTCAGTAATGTCAAACAGAAACATTTCAGCAGTAAGCACAAAGTGGACAGGTTTCAGCTCAGGGTTGCAGATTAGGCCAGCCTCTACGCCATCTTTACTCCTTTGAACTCTGCATCACCACAGACGTTGAAGTAATTGTACCTGAACTCTCCCAGACGGTTGGGGAAGTTCATCATCCTTCCATCAGGAAGTTTGATGTAAAACTGCTCATTGTTGAAGTTGATGTAAAACTAAAAGACACAGGAGAAGAAGGGGGCAGAAATGGTTAGTTTCTTGCTGTTCCTCTAAGAAATATCCCAGAGACACCCGGCTGGGATTTTATCTCTGTCAGGTGCAGTTAAGTTTTATAATCCCATATTCTCATCATGCTTATCAGTGGAATTTATCATGTTCCAGCGTGATATAGTCCACTAATAATGTCTGAATAGGGAAAGGTATTATGAAGTGATCCAAGTGGTTATGGTAAATATACTCTTTTACAAAAGGATGGTTTTTCAAATATAGTAAGCGGGGCTATAAGTAACCTGCCATCACATTAAAAAAGAAAAGAAAAAACACTTCTGAGCCAATCAGCAGAACAAGGCTAAAACATTTATATGCAGCATCTGTTTTTGCCATTTGGCATCAGATATGTGGCAGTTTTAATCATTCCCAAATCAAATAACTTTTCCTAAATTAAAGTTAAACTTTATGAAAGTTTTTGTTTTGTTTTGTTTGTTTTTGTCTTGTGAACTTTGGTTCTTACTTTGTTTGGGATGTCCAAGACATTTAAAACCTTCTGTATGAGGGGATGTGTCTTCAAGAAGCAAAACAAGTCTGTTTGCTTTTTGTCTATTAGACATCTTCAAATAACGGTGACATCGACTGCAAAGAATCTACAAAAATGTTTCGTTGTCATGATTATTATTGAGCTATTTGTTTTCCAGGATGTTAACATATTAAGGTTATATGATTTCTTGAGCTTTAATTTCCTTTACTAGGAAAATGCCACACTATGTTGATATTAGGATTGTAGTTTTGCACTGTAGCACGAGCATTTGTAACTTCCTTGTGGTTCCTTGTTGCAGGAGAATTTGTGATCATTATGTAGATCCAAATACATGATGTAAAATATTGCTTACAGAAGGAATTATGTATGTAAATGAGTTCTGATGACTGAAAGTCAGACTGCATGGTTGTGAGATTGCTGATACCCTTACACCCCTCCAACACACCTTGCATTCCTGCCCGCGGGAGAAGGGAAAATTCCCCTCACGCTCCTCGTCACCCCAGCTTCCCCCGGACAAGGAGTTGCAAACGATGGTGTTGCTGTCTCCTAAGTGGTCAAAGCGAGGAGTGAAGTGCAACGCGATGTTATCAGAATCGTGGCCAATGTCGACGGTAAAGCTGCAGCAGGAGCAGGAAGAGAAGATGGAAGAAAGAAAAAGGAAGAGATGAATGAAACAGTAACAAGTTTAACTGCATGCTAGTCCATGTTGATCTTTAGACTGAGGTGGACTTACTAACTACAGTCATCATTGGGCTTGATGCAGATTTTCATCTCCTGCCCCTCCTTAAATGCCAAGTCATGAATTTTCTGTGAAGGAACACGACAGACAGACATGGGAAATTACTGATGTATTAAGTTGTGTTTAAAGTTTCCAGAGGTGCTGTCCATTCTCTCCTTGGCAAAAGAGCCAAGGTTTGTAAAGATACAGGCATCTAAGTGGCAGCTCATTTTCATCTCTTAGTATTAAAAGGCAGAGACAAGGTATACAGATATGAATTCCTGTTAGATAATAATTCATTTCAGAAGGGCCATTTGTGAGCCACATGTGAATACAGACTTTGTCATAAAAGGAGTGAAGATAGGCGCTGTTCTTATCTCAACTGTAGATGATCAACCAGGATGAAACAATGTACTGATGGCTGTAAAATGACTGAAACAGGAAGATACTCTATTGGTTCACTGACATGTGATCATCATACAGAGGTGGTAAAAAATATAAAAAGGCAGTCAAACTGGAACTTTCTGCTACAGTGGATGAGTGGATGCTACGCAGGGACCACGGTACAAAAAGGCATGACATAGAAATGCAGAACTACATGGAAGGTACTTCCAGAGAAAGAAAAAAACACCAGTGATTGATTTAAAATATTTGCACTTCATGAACTGACCTATTGTTACCAAGCATGAGCCTCAAATTCTGTTAATCTGTTACCTTAATAAACCAATAAATCCCATTCACAGCTGTCCTTCCTATCTATACGCTTGGTGTCACCTGATAGTCAAACACAACCTTTACCATCTTTGCCCCGTATCTATCCCACACCCTCACTTACCTCAGACTATACAACCACCACCCCCACCACCTGCCCCACATTAGATTATTTATTACTGACTTCACAAACTGTGTGCTGTAAAATACTGAAGGTAGGTTATTCGTTATTGATCTGGATACCTGAGCTAGTAAAAAAAAAAATTAAGAACTGTGCATTTCAGAACTTTTTCTGTCTTCAAGACTGCTGTCAAAGTTAAAGCTGGAAATATTAGCATTTTAGAAGTACTAACCTCTTTTTATTCTGTGCTGACAAAAGTTCATTAGCAATCAATTTGCTGACTAGAAAGAACTGTTATTATTTGCTCATACTTTTTTTTTTTTTTGTCAATAAATAAGTATGAGCACAGGAGAGATGAGAACAGTTGAGGATTTTGTGTTACTAAATTATGTCATTACTACCAAATCCTGAAAGGTCCAAAAAAAACAAAGAAACAAAAAAAAGAATAAATAAAAATACAAAAGATTATTTTTAAGTGTTAACACAATCAAAGTGCTTTTTAGGAAATTCAGAGAATCTCTGTTTCTGACAAAGAGCTTCGTGTGAATCTCGAAAAAAGTTTCCATTTTCAGAAAGTTTATTTTCAGTCTTCAAAATATAAGCCTTTACATGTTAAATCACAGTTCCAATTTTAACTCTGATAAGGAAAACAATGCTGTCTATATAAAAAAAAAAAAAAAGTGTTTTTAATGTTCAAGTCTTGCATCAAATAGTTGAGATTTCAGTTAAAAACATAAGGAAAATTAGTCCTCATGAGATCACGTTTAGTATTAAACTATTACTAAAAATCATATGTACAGAATTTCTGGAAAATGAAGAAATGCCAGATTAAAGGAATACTTTACCATCCTGACTGTCTTGAGTGGGTTGCACCTCGAGTAAAAGACCTCTGCATGCAGTTGAGTGCTTTATATAGTCTGGAGGACGACGTTCCGAACAGGAAGCACCAAGATAAAAGAAACAAGTGGTAATCTCTGCAGTAAAACCACTTTGTTACTAGTCTGATTCATGTTATGATAAGGGCAATCATATTCATGTTTTTTAAAGTAAAATAATTTACATGAATACACTTATATAAATTGACTTGAAGACCTAATTCTTGTAAGACTTTTATGAATGTGTCTTCTTTCTTTCAGAAGGGGAAAAGGTGTTTTTAGAGTATGACAATAATTGGTCAACTATGCTAGCAGTTAACATAATATTTTTAATGTTTATAGTTCACTTTTTTTTTACTGCTTGCTCATGAAAGATAAAAAATATATATGTTTAAAATAACTGCAGTTATCTAAATGAATCAACAAGAAGCTGTTGTAGATTATGGTGACAATTTATGACTCCAGAGAAAATGACTTTCTTATTAAAGTTTGTCTTATTTTATCCCACTGCATAATAACACTGCATATATCCAACAATGATTGTATAGTGATATGAGACAGACATATTAAAAATACAATATCTCATTGAGAAGGTGATAAAAACATTGCATTTTAATATCTTTTTCATAGTGAAACAGGCTGTGTTTAAATTACAATGCAACTTTTTAATAAGCTCCTACTGGGTCCTTCCTTTTGCATGGAACATTAATTTGTTGTGTTAATTTCACAATGCTGCCTCTTTTACAGACAAAGTGACAATTACGA
This sequence comes from Telmatherina bonti, assembly GCF_933228915.1. Taxonomy (NCBI): domain Eukaryota; kingdom Metazoa; phylum Chordata; class Actinopteri; order Atheriniformes; family Telmatherinidae; genus Telmatherina; species Telmatherina bonti. The sequence goes on along the minus strand of NC_136621.1, from coordinate 22,137,428 downwards.
CCATAGTTTAAAAGAATATGCATTCACTGCCAACGTGTCATCGACAGCAAGTCAGCCTCTCTGAAATGGGTAGTTTCGGAGTGGGTGTGGCTTCATCCAATGGCGCATTCACTGTAAATCGTGTATATTAATCATCATCGTTTCTGGGGAAACAAACAAACAAACAAAACAAAACAATAATGATTTTCAAATTATTTAGTTTGTAGTAGTGGGGAAACTGAACTCTACAGTTGGTTTGGTGTTCTAAGTAACAAAAAAAATGTCAAAAAGGCAAGTCACTTTACTTGAAAAATAGCTTTTACGGCACTATGAATGCGTGTATGGTAACATAATAGTGCCAGAGCATTTACAGTTTCTGTATTTACAGTGCAAACGGATTTTACGTAAACTTTCAAAGTCATATATGAGAAAATTTGAACAAGTTACCTAGCTGGAAAGAGTCATTCCCCTGCAGGAAGCCTAAGTTTCTAGTTTCCCCAATTACAGAAAATGCAACAAAATCTCTTGTTGGATTAACGTCTCTGGCGCAGCCAATCCCCAGCTTCTCTCGGCTGTAATGGGCGTTTCTGAAGGCAGCACCTCGAGCCTCGAAGTCGAAGCCAGCCTGTATAAACAACTAGGTTAGCTTGACGGCTAGCTACCAACTTCTGGTATGTTTCTAGTTCATAACAGGTTAAGTAAAGTAATTCTTCATTGTATATTAGTCTTATGCACAGTGGTGTTGACATTTGGGCAACGTTTCATAGCTATAGTAATCAACTAAAATGTTGTTTTTCCCCCCTGTTTTATACATTTAACTTTGATTGTCGGCTAACATTAGCTAGCTTACACCTATAATCAAGGGAACTTTTTGCTTTGATTAATGCTATTTGTTATCCAGTGGAGCAAGGCAAATGTGATGTACAAAGTTGTTTACTTTAGATGCATTATTTCTTGTTTTAAGATATGGCATCGTTGACGGCGACAGACCCAGCGGCATGCCCGAGCTCCATATCAACAACTGAGTCCATAGTACCATCCTGCATGTTTGCACCAGACCGGGGATGTGATGAGGATCCATCCGGTGCAGAAGTCTTTGAAGACAGCGAGGATAGGAACGGAGAGTCCCCGGATCATCTAGACCTGAGTAGTAAGGTGGGCCTCGCAGTAAATTAAGGTTTAAGACCTGATGTAGCGAAATAGTTCAGGGTCATATGTGCTTTGATTTGTGTACCTACAGGTAGAAATACCAACAGATGAATGGATTTTTTTTTTTTTTTTTTTTTTTTTTTTTTTTTTTTTTTTTAAAATAAGGAGAAATGGATAGTTAAAACAATACAATTCCAAGTGTTGATGCAAAACACCACAAACTCAAGATGTGTTTTGTGTTAAAAAATAATTAAATTTGATTAATATTTATCTATTATTTATCTAATATCTATCTATCTATCTATCTATCTATCTATCTATCTATCTATTCTTGCATTTCTGGCATTAAACGCATTAAAAAAAAGAGAAAAGTTGGAACATTACAGGTTTTACCGCTTTTTAAATGCTTGTTTTTAAAATGACTCTTTAAATATGGTATATGAAGCACAAAGTATCCTAGCTATTATTATTTTTCCACAATATTCCTGCAGAACCCATTTTAAAGAAGTGTACTTGTATATGTTTCTGTTATAAAGTCTCCATGCATTTTCTGTTGGGGATTGATCAAAACTGCAGACAGTCCAGTCCAGTCCTCTACTTTCCTCTGAAATGCCTACACAATGTCATTTTGCATTGTTTAATTTCACAATGCAATAACATCCCTGAAAAAGATATTTTGAAGGCAACATAGAATTATGCAGTTATAAAATCTCTCATCTTGCACTAATATTGCTAAATGTTGCCACAAGTACTATCAATATCAAGAAGATCAATATGGACATATTCTGCCACTCAGTCTAGATGTTGGTTTTTTAAAATGTTTTTTTGTAGAAAAATAGATTATTATTAATTATTATTATTATTATTATTATTATTATTATTATCATTATTGTTATTATCATTATTATTCTCCGAACCAGAATACATATTTCCTGTGACAATCCAGCCTAGATGCCGCAGAAACGTAGAGAAGTCAACACAAACATAATAATCCTCTTTTAAATGACTGTTTGTATTTCTATGTCAAAGTGCTTAGCAAACATTTCTGATAGTAATACTTTCTTCATGCAGTCATATTGATGAATGACAGTTTTGATTCAATGTCATGTGAAAGATTGAAGCTCACAGACACCCCTTGTTGTTTCAGCACTAAAATTCTCTAAGATTTTCTTTAGATGACTTTGTAATATGGATTACATGCTTTTTTTGCTCTGCAAAAGCAACAACTTTGTTCTTGTTTTTGAGGCCTCAAGTAAAAGGAAAACAGTTTGTTTTGGTCATGCTTCATGAGAAGCTTTGTCCACAACTGGATGGGGATTACTGCAGGGGGATGTCTGTGTTTTTATGTACAATGAACAGCTGAACCGGTTATTTCATAATTGACAACAAAACTTTGTCTGTGGAAGGGTTGGGGGTGTGCATGCAATCACGTCTATGTCTTCAAATGCCACATCTGTTTTGTACATTTTTCTACTTTCTCCCCACCTCAAACAGTTGTTAATTGAAACTATTCATTCAGGATTGGATCAGTAAAAATGCTTTCTACTTCAAGCTTTTCTCCAGTAACCGCACTCGCCTCAATCAAACAATACTTCTCTGAGCCCCACAAAAAAGTTCTGCTCAGCTGATGTGCTAAGAACAAGCTGCATAATGTCCCCAACCAGGGCTGCGAGAACAAAATTATGACTTTTTGTTCTTGCTGGCCACAAGAGCAAGAAAAAAAGTTTGTGCTTTTCGTGGAGTGTGTAACTCACACATTCTTTGACAAACTGAAAATGATCTGCCTATCTTTGCTCTTATTCGATGCAGCATTTATACTAAATCTTGACTGCAGTCACCTGTTGAAATTGATAACTGCAATTAATTAATTATTTAGTTATTATTTAATCTTGAATTCCCTTGTCCCAAGGTGTTAGAGATCTGAAATGCAAAAATAGATGTAGCTTTTCATTTATAAATGAAAAGAAGATGAGATAAAACACGAGGAGTATCTGTAATACAGTTCTCACTTTTGATTTTGGATTTTTCTCATTCAGTAGACACATCATGTATCACTGTGTCGCCAATAGCGGGTCGCATTTGTTTACCTGTGTATCACATCGAATCTGAAAAACCTAAAAGTCTGATTTTTAGTTCTAAATATTTAAATTCAAAAGCTGTAGGGTTGTTGAATTGGTGACTCTATTACTATGCAATTTTCAAGTCTTTCATTACTGTTTCTTTTACCTATTTTTTTTATTTTTTAGCTGGTCCTTGTGAGTCCAACGGGGGAACAATATGACTCATTACTACGGCATCTGAGGGAGCAGATAGACGAGGGCTGCGGAGAGACCATCTATGTGGTTGGGATGGGTTCAGGTGAGACTGAATGCCATCAGATAAATTTAAAGATGAAAAACTTGTAGTTGAGCCTATGTACGAGCAAAAGAACAGCATATTGTTAAAGATACCGACAGCTGATGTTGGATGAACCCTTTTTTTTTTTTTAATATATAGTTTTATCCACATATGGGAGAAAGGCAAAACGTGTAATAAGTAGGCCAAAGATTGCAGCCTTTAGATGTCTGAACAGGTTTATTTTCCTCTCAATTAAAATGAAACCTTCAGAGATGTTGTATTGATCTAGTTATTGTTTCTTTACAATGTAATCAGTGTTAAAAAAAAAGGGGGGGGGGGGGGTGTATGGCAAGATTAGTATAAAATCCCTTAGATGACTTTATACAACATTTTGTTTTCCTGTTTTATTAAAAGCAATGACTGAAATGTAGGGAAAATGACTCTAGATGCAAACGATCATAAGCTCGGTCTTATTTCTAAACTGGTGGAATAAAAAGCTCCCATAGATGGGATGATAGCCTGAATATGCTGGAAATGAGTTGCGACTGTACTGTTTTACAAACTGTAAATGCATATTTACATGCAATGAATCCTTTCTTTTAGTTTCCACACCAACTGTCTAGGGAAGGTGTGTTTTTCTGGTACATGTAAGAAAACGCAGACTGTGTAGCAGCTGTGTAGTAGCAGACTTGTCACTTCTGTCAGCCGTGCCTCCCAGGCAGTTAATCCCATTTGTTTGTGCTTTGGTTTCATTCTGTTACCCGCTGCTACACACAGGAACACGAGGGCCTTTGTTGGCAACCACACTTATGCTTTTTTTTTTTGCCTTTACAGCAACACGTCTGACCCATGTGGCATGCTAGGGAGGTCAGAGTGCATGTGTGAAAGAGTGTCATTTGTCAGTCCTCAGTTGAAGGACTGCCACTTGTTCAGTAATACAGAGGTCACTGTTTGTGGTTGGCTGCTTGAAAAAGCAACTGGCCAGTCTGCAAAACTGCCTGGTTCTGATTTTTAGTCCAGTATAATTAGATCTTGTTGTCAAGTAGTGAAAGTAAGCTACACGGAAAAAACGGAAACATATAATTAGTTTGCCTCTGCAGTGTCTGGGTAGTTTATTTTTTTTGTTTTTATTTATATTTTGTGGCTTAAAGATGCCCAAACAGTGCAAATATTGTTAAGCATTTTACAGGGGGTGTGTGGATCTTTAGACATGAAAAATTCCACAGAGGACAAGAAAATGACCTCAGTGGTCTCGGATAGGGTGCTCATTGGTGTGGATGGATCCCCAAAAGATCCCCGAGCTTCCTCACAGCAGCATCAAGCCTGATCTGGAATGTGTTTATGTAACACGGGATTGGTGGGTGGATTTGCATATCTATTTGCATTTGGGCACGATCATGAATGATAAGGTGTGTGTTTTTAATTTTGCAAAGCCTTAATTTTAATTTGATGTTAGACTATTTTAAACTGATATTAATCACTGTTTTATGTAAAGCACTTTGTGATACACATTAGTATAAAACTACTTTATAAATACATTTGGATTTGATTTGATTGAAATGTTAAAATCCTGCTTTTCACGTTCCACTCTGAATGTTCTGCATGAATGTTCTGCATGTGTCACAGTCACTGAGTCATCCAGCAAGTTTATTCACTAACAGCAGGTAGCTCTCTTTCTGTCTTTTTGACTTAACTTGCTAGTTTCTGGTCCTCATGATTGTCAACGGTTTTGTTCTCCACGAATCTAGAGTTGGCTTGTGTGGGTGTATATATTTATGTGTGTGGGTGGGTATGTGTGTGTACTTATGTGTATGTGTATGTATGTGTATGGATATGTATATATGTATGCATATGTGTGAGTGTATGTGTATGTATGTGTATGTGTATATGTATGTGTATATGTATGTGTATGTATGTGAGTATGTATATGTGTATATATGTATATATATATATATATATATATATATATATATATATATATGTGTGTGTATGTATGTGTATATGTATGTATGTATATCTATCTTTATGTATGCATGTATGTGTACATGTGTGTGTATGCATGTGTATGTATGTGTATATGTATGTATGTATGTATGTATATATGTATATATATAATGTATGTGCGAGTGTATATACATATATATGTAGGTGGGTATGTATGTGCATATACATGTATGCATTGATCTCTTTCTTTTGGTTTTTTTTTTTGTTTTTTTATGTTCTCTTTTCTGTTCTCTTTCTGCCCCTTTCCTGTCCTTTCCGGTCGGGTCCAGCAGCATAAACTCTGTAATACAAGCTATTATCCAAAACAAATTGAAAAATAAAATAAGAATCAAGAAATACAAGGGGATCATTACATCTACAAAAGTTCCCCTTGGCAAAATAAATTTGCTCAGCAGAACACAGCATCCAGAACATCAGTCTGCTTGCTTAAATGCTGGACAAGACAAAAAAAAAAAAAAAAAATCCTGCTTTTCTTTGGCTTTGTCCAGTATTAACTAGTCATTTTGGTCATGCATTTGCTTGACCAATAGGTGTGGATAGATGTCTATGCACCCACTCCTGTTTTTGCCACACACGACCAAGTTTTACTCTTATTTCTATGACGTAAAGGTTCTCCTCACTGCAACATGTGTCATGTTACATGTGCATAACATGGCACGTTACGCACCTGTTTTCATCAGTCAACACTGAAACATTAGGTTAGCTTTACACTTTTGGGAAGTTTGTCACGTTTGTCAAATATTCTCATAAAGCATTTTCCCTTTTTTTTTTTTTTTTTTTTCCCAATCAAAAATGCATCAAATATTTCTTATTTGTTCTATTTTCTGTATCTTGTAACTGCAGTTCCTTTCCTCACTCCTCTGTGTAGATGGAGGTGACTATGGTCTGATTGAGAAGGACATGGAGGCGTCTGTGGCCACGGTGCAGTCCTTGTGTGAACAGATTGAGGCTGACTTAATCCTGCTAAGGGAGCGGACAGACACCGGAGGAAAGATTCGGGACTACCTCATACGCCGACGTGTAGGAGAGCAGGATTTCCTGGAAGTCAGGTAAAAAAAACATGAGAAGTTCCAGAAAACGTTTCTGCCAGCTGATGAATGCTAAAAATTCTAAGTGTAAAGCTGGAAAATGACCAGAAACTTTACAAATAAATGCGATGAAGTAGGTCTTGGTGGGCTATGTTAACATGATGCCGATTTCAGATTTCTTTTACTTTTTACTTAGGACTTATTACAATAAAAGCTAGCAATAAGAAAAAAACTCTCAATTATAGACATAAATTATACTTGGAACATGCACAAAATGGCATTCTAGTCATCTTTTCAAAATTCATGTATTCGTACAGCTATAGATGTGTGTGTGTGTGTGTGTGTGTGTGTGTGTGTGTGTATATATATATGTGTGTATATGTAGATAGATAGATAGATTATATATATATATATATATATATATATATAAAAAGTCTTCAGTTCATTCTTCATGCATGATATAGAAAAAAAAGCTTTTCACTGTAATTTTTTCTATATCATGCATGAAGAATGAACTGAAGACTTTTTCTCTGACAAGCAATACTATTTCTCGGCGCATTTCTCCCTACATTTCACTGTAAGCTGTGTAGCGGCTTATTACCTCGCACATTCACAGCCAACACTATGTCTGAGGGCACCACCATGTTCAACATAGACCAAATACTTTGGTAATAACAGGAAGTGAAGTCACCATACGTGTACGCCCTCTGACATAAATCCGATACTGTACTGGTGATGCAGAGACAGATTTTTCAGATATCACAGTTCAGAAGTGCATGTAGATGTGTCAGTCCAGATTATTACAATTTTCTGATTGTTCCCAGGTGTGTGAGTCTGGTGGTCATGTAAACAGGCTCAGTGTTTTGCGTAACCATGGTTACTGATAAGATCTGTCCTTTTGGATCTAATGAGTCGCAGTTTGGATTAGAGAATTCTAATTCTGAAGAATGACTGATTCCTTTTCACATAATGTTGGATCGACCACTGTCCCTAATGCAGGGGTGTCCGAAGTTGGTTCTCGGGGTCTGAGGTCCTGCAGGTTTTCCATGTGTCCCTGTTCCAACACACCGGACTCAAATTAAGCAGTCACTGCGCAGAACTTCATTGGCTGTTGGATTCAATTAACATGAGCCAGGTGTGTTGGAACAGGGATGCATGAAAAACCTGGACAGCGGCCCTCAAGGACTGACTTTGGACAGCCCTGTCCTAATGTAACGTGTGTTCATAAATATCCATGCATTATTACCATCAAACTACGTCAACACATGAAAATGAACAAAGCTGTCAGTAGATCAGATCTGAGTAATAAGGCTGAGAGTCGGTTACATGCTTTGCAGGCAGAGAAGACTCGCACTGATCTAAAGACTGGATATAAATAATAAATCATCATTTGCAACGTTTATATGGGAGTTTTGATTCTTGTTTAATTCTGAATAAACGTTAGTTCCTCTTTATACTGATGCAAACTGACCATGTAAACACTTACTTCCTAATGCATGTCTCGATGACACGTGTTGTTTTGCCTCCCGTGTTCGGTGGTCTATCGTTCTTCTCCTTCTCAGTTGCTGCAAAAAGTGAAGTAGTATGCTCGTGTCGAGGTGGTACTTCAAATTTATAATAAAAATAGCAGTAAAACTGGTACTTATTATGTAGTATTTACAAGTTACAACTGAAAAGACGAGAAGCGGGGAGGAAACTTTGTTTTATACGTCATTCATCACTTGCACCCTCTGTCCAATCAGAACCCTTCCAAACCCGCTGTTGGTAAGGAGTAAGTAAGGATGTAAACGTTCATTCAGAATTATTATTTTCATGTAAACTTGTCGGAGAATATGTTTATTCCCAATTATTAATTCCGAATTAAAAACATCATGTAACCGTAGCCAGTGTATTTCTGTAAATAAAAAAAATAAAAAAAACAAACAAACAAACAGAATTTCACGTTCTCAATCTCTTATATGTTGCCATTAGAGTGGCGGTTGTAGGTAATGTGGATGCTGGAAAGAGCACCCTGCTCGGCGTGCTGACCCATGGCGAGCTGGACAACGGCAGAGGTTTTGCTCGCCAGAAGCTCTTCAGACACAAACATGAAATGGAAAGTGGCAGGACCAGCAGCGTGGGCAATGACATCCTGGGTTTCGACCAGGAGGGGCAGGTAAGGGTCTGCCAGCTCAGAAAGGGGAATGGCTGGGGCGCCAAACTAATCTTCACCTGGTGTTCTCTACCAGCTAATGACCCCTCAGCAGCAAATATGTTCATAGAAATTTTCTTTTCCACATCATATAAATGTAACGTTTGCTTCTGTTTGCAATTATTTATTTATTTCCTTTTTATTGGAGTTTTATGTTTCCTTTTCTGTCAGATCTTCTGTTATTGTTATGTTGTTATGCATGCCTGTTTTTGCAGGTGGTCAACAAGCCAGACAGCCATGGTGGAGGTCTCGACTGGACTAAAATCTGTGAGAAATCTTCTAAGGTCATCACTTTCATTGACCTGGCGGGCCATGAAAAATATCTTAAGACCACCGTCTTTGGCATGACGGGGCATCTGCCTGATTTCTGCATGCTTATGGTGAGAGAGAGAGAGGAGAGGAGAATTTATGGGTCATTTCCAGTTCTCTGTGCTTCTTACATTTCTGTTCCTTTCCCATGTTTCCTATTAGGTTGGCAGTAACGCTGGCATAGTTGGCATGACCAAAGAGCATCTTGGTCTGGCTCTGGCTCTAAACGTCCCAGTGTTTGTAGTTGTTACCAAGATAGACATGTGTCCAGCTAACATCCTTCAAGGTAAAGAGACATAATTCTATTGGGATTCACTGAGGTTCATAAATCCTACTTTCATCCAGCAGCTGTACAATCACAGACAAGTGCAGCTTGTACATTTACCATTCTATTAAACTAAAAAACGTTATCCTGAACCCTTATTTATAGGGGTGTCTTTGCTATTTTATTGGCCTTTTATATCTACAGTCATTATTGCTGAGATGTGATTTAGCTTTAAGAAATGCAAACAGTCCAGAGTGCTTAATTCTCCTAAACCTGACATGATGATTGGCCAGGCATTTCCCACTGCTGACAAAGCAGTGTGACAAGGGGATGGCCATGCACAGCTAAGCTTTTAATGATCTTAAAGGTAGCTTTTCTGAAAACTCAGCAATTACTAGCGAATATTCAAATGTGAGACCCTGTAAACTAAAGAGGGGTTTAGAGTGACACAAAAGAATTTTACTTGTTTGCAAGAATAGGAAACCAGTGGAAGAGTGAAATAAAGCAAATTAGAGCATTGGGAAAAACATGGGTTTCTTAACAAAGATCTGATTAAATCTGTCTAATGAGATGGGGAGTTTGAACAACAAAGCTGTTCAAATGAACTATTTAGATCTCCTCTTTCTGTGTATTGAAATCAGTCACTCTTAAATCCTCATTAGGACCACACATCTGTTGTTTTCAGCCTCCGTTGTTTCGCATGTTTCCACAACTTGTAACAGTTGTTTTGGTCTTAGGAAACACTCATCTCATGTGTTTGTGGGTTTATCTGTGTTTATCTTCAGAGACGCTAAAATTATTACAAAGGCTATTAAAGTCACCGGGCTGCAGAAAAATCCCAGTGCTGGTCCAGAACAAGGATGATGTCATTGTTACAGCTTCCAACTTCAGCTCTGAGAGGTGAGGACGAAGAGGGGCTCGATGGGGTGACAGGATGACACAACACAAAAATATATTCACTCACTGGCCACGGTTACAGGAGTTTTTTGGAATTAATTATTCAGAATGAAATAATTCCATATTAAAGTATTCTCCTTTGCTTTTACAAGAACATAGTTATTCCGAGTTGACGTTTACTTTCAGAACATGAATATTCGCCTTCACCTAATTAGGATTTAGACCTTGGGCTTGGAAAGGGTTCTGATTGGACAGGAAGTGGTCGCTTTGATTTTTATTATAATTTTGAAGCGCCATCTCGACACAAGCATACTACTTCAGTCGTTTCAGCAGCTAATGAGGAGAAGCGAGACAGAGTACCGAAGAGGGGAGGCAGAATGCCATGCACAGTATGTGCTTCAATGTGACTCGACAAAAGATCGAGCGTGTGTGGAACCACTGGAATGAACATGGGCACGATAGAGGAAGTAAAATGGGAATAAACCAGCCACTCATTTTGGATTGAAGCCACGCCTTTTTTTCTTTTAATTCAAGCCTTCTTAAATATCTTTCTGATGGTTAATCAGCCTTTTTAGCCTTATTCCATTTTCTTCTCCGTGAAGGGATTTATGCTAGCTAAAAGGCTAAGAAGCTGGAGGAGGTGAAGTTTCTACTGCCTGTTTAGTAGGGCTGTGACGATGTGCTTTTGTCCCAATTTGATTCAATTCAGATTCTTTTGGTGCCGATTTGATTTAAATTGCGAGTCTCACAATTTTTTTAATGTTGATTTTTGTAGAGTAAAAACAAAATGTATAAAACTTTGTTTTGCTTGTCATTGTTCCTAATTTCAATTAAATAAAAACAACAGAGTAGCCAGACCATCATTCTGCTGTTATAATGCCAAAGAAGAAAAGTAAAAAGATCAATAAAAATGACAAAAATTTTTACAATGGATTATTTTAATTTGAAAAAAAAATCGATTTAAAAAAAAAAATAAAATAAAATCAATTTTAGAATTGTGAAGCAAAAAATCCTGATATTCGATTTTTTATTTTATTTTATTTTATTTTTTTTTTAAATTCAATTTTCCCACCGCTACTGTTTAGTCTAAAGAAATGTTTGAAGTAGTTGTTGTAAATACAGTGCTGTAGAAAAGAGTTTGTGTTTGTTTTTTTAAACTTTTTCATTTCCACACTGTTTTTGTTTTCTTATTCCCTCCCACTTGCCAGGATGTGCCCAATTTTCCAGATCTCAAATGTAACAGGGGAGAACATGGACCTGCTGAAGATGTTTTTGAATCTCCTCTCCTCTCGGACCACCTTTAGCAATGATGAACCTGCAGAGTTCCAGATAGACGACACATACTCTGTCCCTGTAAGAAACTGCAAACACTAAACTACACACTTCTTAAGACAAGGTTTGAGTGGCTTCATGTCAGCAGTGACACAAATGCTTTTGCACTCTTGTGAGATGCAGTTTTAGGGAAAAAAAAAAAAGAAACCCTGAATTGAACGAGTGCACTCACCATCTCCTCTTTAAATGTGCATGTGGTCCCGGTGACACAGCAGTCGCATTATTTTGATTTGCACCGCCAGGCTATGACTGCTTTTAACAGCTGAGCAGAATATAAACTCAAGGATCTTCTGCACAGTTTCGCATAAGAAGGTAGCTGACACTGGCATAAACAGATTGCACAGAGAGATGCTCTCTGAATATGAAATGAAGAATGTGAGAATTGTATCATATTTTTATTTACACTCTTTCATGAGAAATATTTCATTAAAACAACATAAAAAATGGCAAGTAGTAAGAATATTAAAGTATTTTTTTAGATGAGTTTCAGACTCTTCGCACAGCGTTACACTGATGTTCTCTTGGCAGGGTGTTGGCACGGTAGTTTCAGGAACTACGTTACGCGGATTGATACGACTTAATGACACGCTACTGTTAGGCCCTGACCCGCTTGGCATCTTCATCCCCATCGCTGTCAAGTCCATCCACCGCAAGAGGATGCCTGTCAGAGAGGTTCGCGGTGGACAGACGGCGTCCTTCGCCCTAAAAAAGGTTCGTAGGGGAATGAGATTTATTTACAGAATCACAAAGCAGTTTAGTTTTGTGATTTGTGATTTTTTTTTTCCCCTCAGAAATGAACAACTTCCCATAGACCATGAAGAAAGAATAACACCGTTTGTCTGTTTCAGATCAAACGATCGTCGATAAGAAAAGGAATGGTAATGGTTTCCCCAAAGTTAATGCCTCAGGCCACCTGGGAGTTTGAGGCTGAGATTTTGGTGTTGCACCATCCAACTACGATATCGCCAAGATACCAGGCCATGGGTGAGAAAAAAAACGCTTCCATATTTGGTGAACATTGATATGAACCATTTGTCGCCTTTATTGATTCTTTCACCTGCTTTTTCTGACATGCGCTTCCTGTAAACCTTCTCAGCATAAAATAATCTCATTCCATGTCATTAGTTCACTGTGGGAGCATCAGGCAGACTGCCACCATCCTGTCAATGAACAAAGACTGCCTCAGAACAGGGGACAAGGCCACAGTCCACTTTCGCTTCATCAAGACCCCCGAGTACTTGCACTGTGATCAGAAGCTTGTGTTCAGAGAAGGACGCACTAAAGCTGTAGGCACCATCACCAAGGTAATGATTGTTTTACCATGACTGTGTTGCCACCTAGCATTAGCTTAAGCAGGTCTAACTTAAAATGACAGTAGCTGTGTTAACCGTGTAAAAGCTAAATATTGTATAAAAACTGGAAGTGGAAACTTGACAAATAAGCGGTTTGTACACCCTCATGGATTGGTTTCTCAGATGTGTTCATTTAAAATGATCTATAGCAAAAGTCTAATGAAAACCCTTTTCTTGAATTTACATGCAAGTAAAGATGGCGGGAAAATTAGGAAATGTTCGGAAAATCTGAATTGATATTTTTCTGTGAATTCCTCGGTGACGATCCTCTCCCGGAAGTCTGCTTCCATACATGCAGGCTGTGCCTCTGAGCCATCTCCTGCAGCTTTCATCTTCTGCTGAGGACAGTGCAAACAGTAGATGTGGCAACTGATATAACTGCTCCAAAGCACTAAATGGTTTCTGTCTTCATGCTCGTCAACGTGGAGTCTTACAGGAAGAGATTTTATGAGTATCACTGCTTAAGCCACACGTACCCACCTCTAGTCCTCGAAGGCCAACAATTCTGAAGGTTTTTAATGTATTCCTGCTCCAACACACCTGACTCAAGCTAATCACTCATTTGCTGCGTTAGTTCCTCAGTATACTGATGCAAAATGACTATGTAAACACTTAATTCCTAATGCAAATTTCTATTCAGACTTAAACTGTATTCCGATGTAGGTGGCTGGTTTATTCGCATTTCATTTCTGAACTATTTAATTATTCTGTCATGTAAACCTTAATTCTGCTCTAAGTTAATTCTGGTCATTCTGCACATGCTTGTCACCTTGTCCTGTCCCGATGACGCGCGTTGTTTTTTTCTCCCATGTTTGGTGGTCTCTTTTTGTTCTCCTTCTCAGTTGCTGCAAAAAGTGAAGTAGCATGCTCGTGTTGAGCTGGTATCTCAAATTCATAATAAAAATAGCAGTAAAACTGGTACTTATTATGTAGTATTTACAAGTTACAACTGAAAAGACGAGAAGCGGGAAGCAAACTTTGTTTTATACGTCATATGTCACGTGCACCTCTGTCCAGTCAGAACCCTTCCCAACCCACTGCTCTAAAGAGGAATTAAGTAAGGATGTAAACGTTCATTCAGAATTATTATTTTCATGTAAACTCGTTGGAGGATATGTTAATTCCTAATTATTAATTCCAAATTTAAAAACATCATGTAACCGTAGCCACTGTATTTCTGCAAATTAAAAAAACAAAAAAACAAACAAACAGAATTTATCACTCTCAATCTCTTATATGTTGCCATTAGAGTGGCGGTTGTAGGTAATGTGGATGCTGGAAAGAGCACCCTGCTCGGCGTGCTGACCCATGGCGAGCTGGACAAAATTGGTACCTCTTATGTAGTTTTTACAACTTATGACTGAAAAGACAAGAAGCAGGGAGCCAACTTTGTTTATTTCTGGTATCTGTCATATGTCACGTGCACCTCTGTCCAATCAGAACCTTTCTCAACCTGTGCTCTAAAGAGGAATTAAGTAAGGACGTGTTTCCTATAAATTTCCTTTTTGGAATTATTATTTTCATGTAAACTCGTAGGAGAATATGTTAATTCTCAGTGATTTAATTTCAAATTATTAATTCCATATTAAAAAACATCATGTACAGAACTTCATTGGTTGTTGGATCTATTTAATGGAAGCCAGGTGTGTTGAAACAAGGATAAATGGAAAAACCTGACCAGGACCAACTTGGGGCACTTAAGCAATAAACACCATGTGGTGGAAACACGTGTTAATCACAATTGTATTTGGTAAAATTCTAGACATGTTCCTTCTATTTAGCAAAAACCTGTAACGGAAACCATGTGATTGCAGCTTCTCCAGTCAGTGAGCACCCAGGCCTCCAAAGCCCAGCAGTCCAAAACTCAGGCCAATAAAAAGACTTATAAAGACGGGACAGCAGCCAATGATGATGCAGGATCTACAGCACGGCCGCAAAGTCCAACTGCACAGTCATCAGTAAGTAGAGCGGGCCGAATCAAACCTTTATAGTTACCATGTGAATAGTAGCAGTCATTGTATTGCTTCCCAAATCGTTACTGAGATCATTTTACCCCGATGCTTTGATCTAAAAATAAATGTATGATCCGTTCTGATTCCTTCTGCTGGATATTTTTTCAAGGCAAAAAGCGCCAAAGTTAGCGTGTCAAATGCTACTTTAGGCTAGTTTGCTTTTGACTTTTTAGTTCAACTCTCTTTCTGTCACACCACTGTGTTGACGCATTTTGTTTCAAATTAATCCTCATTTGCTTTTCCACTTAAACCCACACCTATTTATTTACATTCTGATATCCACTGCTTAGCTCGTCCACTTCCTGTTGGTTTTTCTGTGCTTCAACTTGACTGCTGCATTTTCATGCGACTATTCCTCTTCCTCCCTGTCTTGCCATGCTGCGTTAGACAGAGGAGGAGGCTCTTTGTAAAGATGACAACAAAGAAAACAAGGTAAAGAAGTGTCCGCCAGCTGCAGGAGTCAGGGCGCTGGATGTTCTGTTATTTTTTTCCCCCGTCTCACTCGATTGTTTGTGAGCAAGCATGTTCCACGTTTCACCCTCCCAGTTGCTCCCAGTCACACACTGCTGTGTTTGGTGCTATTAAGAAGCTTGTTTTTAGCAGTCAAGTGATTGCTACTAGCTGGACTGAATTCACTTTTATTTGAGGCAAAATGAAAACTGGCTTTTGTTTTCCTTTTGGTCTCCATTTTCAACCAGTTTAACTTGATTTCCCTAAATTTAATTTCTGTATATTTGCTGTTAAATTAACAAACATCTGAGTGAAAACGACACATTTGAAAGTCATTTTGGTTTCCTTAATGCTAATCTATTCTTTTGGTACTTTAAGTGTGTAGACTTCTTTACATCTTAATCCAGGGCAACAAGTTGTCGTCGCCCCCCCTTTTTTTTTCTTTTTTTTTTTCTTCTAAATCTTTCCAGTTAATAATTAATCGCTGCACAGACAACTTGACATGCCGTCTTATAGACTCCTAGTCACTTTGGTTTGGATGTTTGTCTGCAGCTGAAGTCAGGAGGCGGAGGACGCCGGCGAGGCGGTCAGAGACATCGAGGGAAAGGCCTGAACGCTGCGGCACTGTCCTCTGCAGTGCCTGCAGGAGCAGCAAGCACATCCTAAAGACGCAGGATGCCTCCTCTGCTCAACATCTTCATCTCTTTAAAGACAGAGATGTGACTGTACAACCCTCTGCTGGATGTCTCCACACTCTGGCCTGTCACAACTTTTTCCTTAATATAAAATGATTATTCAACTCGTTTTGAGGCCAGAGTGAATTATTTTCCCTTGATGTCAGTTGCAGTTCCTGAAGATAGTGTTGATGTTTGAAATTAGCTTGAATTTGCGGGTTTTGACTTCATTTCCTGATTGGGATCATGACATCAGGTTTGGAGTCATTTCACAAACTCAACACATTATGGTCAGTTGTTTAGAAGTTTTACTGAAAATAACTTTGTCACAAAACTGACATTGTTCGAAATGTTCATTTGGATTTGACCTGAAAGGGAACTGATATCAAACTCGATGGCTCCAACAAGAATAAGCTGATTAGATGTTTGTGTTGTGTGAGTTTATTTGCCTTTTTTTTTTTTTTTTTAGATGAAAGTTAAGAATGTTCTCTGGGGCAAAAAAAGATGGAGATGTTTGTTTTAATTCTGACTATGGACATTTTTTGGCCATTTAAGAAACGTATTTTCTTGCGTTCCTAAAATTTTAGCCTGTTTTATCTTGCGGACAGAAGGGGAAAAAAAGCCTGGTTTTTTTTGTTTTTTTTGTTTTTTTTTTGCAGTGCCATTTAATACATTTTAATAATGTATAACTCCTTTACATCTTTACTTCATTTTGTTTGTGGGGAAAGCTAAACCCTTCAGGTATTAACTCTAAGTACAGTTTGAACAATTTTAATATTTATAATAATCATAAAAGTCTCCTCAAAACACTTCTGATGTGTTTTACTAATATGATGCAAAAGGTCAGGATGTCAGATGCCAATGAAGAACATATTGGAATCAATATATTTTTATTTTTATGTGCTTTGCATAATGGCTAAGTGGCAGCAAAGCAAATTTCCCAACTTCAGGAATTGAAAACAAACGTCCGACCCAGGAAATAAATGTGTGTGTTGAAAGTTTTTATGGTATAATGTACCACTTTGTTAGTTGTTCTTAAAGCACAAGACAGACATGATGCCAGTCTCTGCAAGTAGTGTTTAAAGTTCGAATTCAACTTTTTCTTTTTTGATTGGTTGACTAAAAAGTGTCTGTTTTACAGAACATAAACATACTTTACTGCTAGAATATTTTTCCATTCTTTTCCTAATGACTTCCTTTAGTGCATGGATTTATATTGTGAACAGACACATTTTGTGTCCATTTCTGTACAAAACTGCAAGTTGTGCAGAAAAAACTGAAGTTTAAAGAAAAAGTTATTTAAATTAAGTGGTGCCAGTTTGTGTTTCAAGTCATTTTAAATAAAGATGCTATAAAAAGCAGCTTAATTGTCTATTTTTCCAAGATTCTCATTGTTATTTTTGTTGAGTCATCTTCCCACAACCCTTCCCTCTTCACAGCCCGGTACGCAGCCTTCCTGTTTCCCGTCTGCTTTTCTTCTGCTTGAGTGCAGGATGAAGATAAGCAGGTTCAACATATTCAGAAGAAGCTGTTGGGCTTTAGTGAAACCACATCGCCTAATAACAGACATTTTGCTGAGCAGGATTGAGATGCATCAGCTTGTTTAGTAAACCTGAGCTGTAAAACTCAAGGAACTGGTTTCAAACGATCACTCACAATCTACTCCTTTAAACTTTGAAAAGTTACAGCAGCTGCAGCTAAATAAGGACAGAAATGTCATTGGAAAGCTTGCAAACGATGTTAACATGTAAATTAACATGTCTCAAGCATGCCTTTGTTCATAATTAGTCTGAATATGTTAGTCATAATGCCACAGCCGGCTTCATTAACTGCCCATCACACAGTGTGGCCTCCAGCTGATCCAAACTAACTGCATCTGCCCTGTCCACCGCCTGAAACTTAATCTGGTTCGGTCCTGGAGGCTCTCAGTTTGGCTCCTGGTAAAAACCCTGTAAATGTCAGCCGCTCTGAGTGACGGTTCCTTTGTAAATACACTCATCCTTTCTTTCATGGCAGATTTCTAATGTTGGGTCTTGTTTTGATTCCCCTACAAGTCTCGCTGCCAGTATTTTACTCTGTTCAGTCAACGAATACTGTGAGAAATAGTTGCTTAAGAAGACCTGCAAGTTGACACAAGCTCCAGAATCGACGTGTGATGTGTGACTTTGCTACATGGTTATGTTTAGAGATCTCACATTAAAGAGGAGTGCACAGCCTACACATTTATCAACTGTTTTTATGTCGAATGATTCTAACTTTCACCTAAATGTTCTCTTAACTGTTTTATTCAAGTATTGCCAGAATTTTCTTAAAATATTTCCAATCTCAGTTCAACTTTACTGGGTCAAATCAACAGAAAAGAAGATTTGTTCTGTTGTTAAAGTGTTTGCTTCCATCAGAAGAACATCAGTAAATGCAGTGGGTGTCCAGCTCCGGTCCTCGAGGGTCAGATTCCTGCAGGTTTTCCATGTATCTCTGCTCAGAAACACCTGATTCAAATTCATCAGTGGTAAAACTTAATCAGTTGTGCTCAACTTCATTGGCTGTTTGATCCATTTAATGGGAGCCAAGTGTGTTGGAACAGGAACATGGAAAACCTGTAGGACTGCAGCCCTCGAGGACCGACTTTGGACACCACTGGTTTAATGGATAATTAAAACGGGAAGTTATGGAATAACTTTTAATCTTCCAGTCTGAAATGTTTATGGCCTCAGGACATCTCATAGACTTGCTGCAAATGACTTCCAGTGAAACTTGTTTCGTAGTCGAGTTTTTCTTTTTTCCAGGAGTAATTATATTCTAATGCTGCAGGGCTTAATATTATAGTCTGTAACAACTGCTTGTTTTTGTTGGAATTCAATCAAAGTGCCACTTGGTTAACCTGCCAACTTGTTTCCACAGGCTCTGCTCATCCAGATGGATTAAATGCAAATAGGAGAAGGCCTTTGATGGAGAGTGGTGGGTCAGGGAATCAAATCAATTGATGATTGAGGATGGAGGTATGTCAAGGTACAGTAATAGTTGATGGGGGGGGGTCCACACAATTTCTCCATTTCATTTACTCCCCCCCCCCTTTGCATAGCCATCCATCTCCACAGACAGAATAATAAAACAATTATTGAATCGCCCCGTCTCCTACCAAATTTATGATCAGCAGGTCTTTGGTATGAAATGAGTCATATCACTGGCAGAATGCCTAGAGCCAGTGTGTCATCTCATGCATGATATCAACAAGTTTGTTCCTGCCTTTATCACAGATTTAGTTTGACCATTTAGAGTCCACATGCTTATCTAATGTCTCCAAGACAATGCAAAAACCAAAATTTCATAAAGATGTAGAGACTCGACAAAGAATCGGTTAGCTTTTGACATTGATGATTTTGCAGGAATGCTGCTCCCTTTCTGCATTTCGCATTTCATTTTCAACATTTAATTCTTTTTTAAAAGGCTATATCATTAAACCCTGGATTTATATAGGACAGATTTGCTTCTGTGCTTCACATTATCATATTTAAATGCAGTTGAAATAGTTTGCAGCTTTGCAAATTTACCTTGTAGTTCCAGCAATCATTCTGCTGACCATGTATGCATGTAGGTAGCAAAACTATAAAAACAAAAACAAACTTTGATAAGGGTGCTCATAAATTCCTAATGGGTAATTAATATTTTAAGTTATAAAAAGGCACTTATGTTGACAAATGGTAAGGCTGCTTTTAGCAGTAAGTGGTGTTCCACCAAGCTGCCCTCAACCATCTGCACCCATGCAATTTTTACGCGTGTCAGGAGGGTCAAACTCCAGCCCTCAAGTGTCGGTATCCTGCAGTTTTGCCTCATGATTATAGACACTTCCAGCATGTGTGTGTGTGTGTGTGTGGATTTAAAGAAACCAAACACTTACACAATGGAAGAAATGGACAAAAGGTTCTGGAGTTACTCCATCAGGCTTCATCGCTGACTGTGGGCCGAGACCAGCAGGGATGTTTTGAGCCTAATTTACTAACTCTTAAATGTCTGTAATTGTGGAAAGCTACTGGAAAATAAAACCCATTAAACTTCCGAATCAAAGAGTTTGTCATTATTTCGAAATGAGCTGTTTTGAAAAAGGGAAAAGAAAAGCCATTTCCTTTAGTCAGCCAGGCAGTATGTGTTTGTGCTCAATTTAAGATTTTAAACAGTAATGGATTCAGTCAGAAATAAGCCAAATGGCACTTCTCAGAGCCGTCCTAAATACTTGTCCTTTTTAGTCATGGATTTAAACACAAAATTTCAAACTTTTGTGGACTTAATAACAAAATGACTGATTTTGGTTTCCGGCAATAAAGCATTTTCTTTTTTTCTTTTTCAGAATAAATAAGCAATGGAAGTCCCTGCGAAGGTTTGGCAGTTTTTGTTGCTGTTACATATTTGACATGTGATCCACAATGGTTTGGTTTTCCAAAGCACGCCATCAAATTATAAAACTACTTTTTGTCACTTACTTCATTTACATTTCTCCGGAGGGTGCATCAATTGGTTCAATGACAGGTGGAAATCTTCATCACTGTAGTGTCATCGCTCGTAGGAGGAAGATAAATGAACAAGTTGCAGCTATAGTGATGTATTGCAGCTTTTCTACACCTCCAACTTTATTGTCATTGAGACTAATTAGAGTAACTTGTTTCACTGACAGACCTGATGCCAATTCAAAATGCTGAAACTGCTGAAAAATAAAAATAAAAGTCTGACAATGCCACTGGTGCATCGCACAACAGTACAAGAGAGGAGATGCTCTCTAGCTCAGTATGAACTTTTTCTAAAACGCCCTTAAAACCTGAAAAGATCAACTTTCACTGATCAGCATCATCATAAGACTATTTTAGTGAAGGACAATGGCCACTTATCACAATATCCAGGATTGTTACTTTAACCCATAAACACTAACCCATGAAAAAAATCATATGTCTGTTTTTTTTATATGAGGTCTATATTTATGCTTTAACAAAATGAACAATTATAAAGTACTAATATTTATTGGCATATTTACCATTTATTACCATATGACCATTTTTATAGTGTAATATTCTGCCTTCTGGTGTCCATTAAGGTGCAAAAGACAAAAGTCTTCTTGTGTTCCACAGGACTATTAGCAAAGTCTGCACCATTAAGTGATGCCAAATGTTTCAGAAACTGTATGTTTCATATATGTCATGCTGGGTTCTCATGGGTGAAAGCATGTTCCTGTAAACTTTTCAAAATTCTAAATTACCAGACAATTTTTTGTTCTTTATTAAAATGACTATCTTTAAAAGCCTATATATTCCTTTTCTCTTAACATTAAGGGAAGCCCCACAGTTTAAGGGTATAAAAATGTATGTATATACTAATGAATGAATCAATCTGAAGTAAATAAGCTCCAGGATAATGATGGTGTGATAGTATCAGTCATTAAACAAGTGTAATCTTACAACACGCATTACTCATTAGGATGTCTGGAATAAACAAACAGACAAAGAAGGTAAAACATTTTCGGATAATAACCCCCTCAATGCTTTTTCATCCTTTTTAAGAGAAAATCTTTTCATGAGGGGAATTTACATCAAGTCTCATCATACTTGCTGTTAGTGTTAACAGAGTTTCCTATATCTATACTGCTGCCAAATTTGCATCAAAAAATGTGAAAATGCCAATTGGATATAAACCAAGATGAAATTTCAATGTGCTGCTTCTTTTTAAAGTCTCTGGATATAGATAGATACTTTTTAGGTTGTCCTACTTGCCAGTCATGCTTTACTTTTTTTTTTTTTTTTTTTTTAAACCATGTTCCTCGCATTAACATTAATGAAATCACTATAGTGTGACCAATGAACTTACTTTATACAACAGTTTTGATCAGTCATTGTTTTAATGGAAAATAAACAAAGGTAATGTTTGTGTAGTAAAGGATTTTGCTTAGTTTCTATATTGGATGTGTTTTTGCTCACCTCATTTCACAATTTCAGTACCTTGGTGGTAACATTAGTTTCCCTGGTCCATTAAGTCCAAATGTTCTCGCAGTGTTTACAGAAGCATATTGTACAAATGAGCTAGCCTAGTCTGTAGTTGTTGCAACTGATTAGACTGTTAGTTTACACTGTTACAGTTGTATATAAGGATTTGTGATTGAATCCAGAAAGCTGAAAAACTGATCCTGATCTCAATTTTGACAATGATTGCTTAGACTTGCCATCTGCATCTGCACAAATAAACATGTCACTGAGAATTCCAGTCTTAACACACACACACACACACACACACGCACACACACACACACACACACAAAGAATTCCTGTGCATATTAATTATGCGATCCCAAACAACAGTGGGTGCTGCAGAGACTTTGTTGGTGGCTTGCAGACTTCTGGTGCCCCTTTACTGGCTTCAATCCACATTCTTCTGCTCTAAAGAGAAGGCTGTGGTCGCTGTTTTGAACAATACCAAGCCACTGTTTTAGCACAGTTAACTGCTTGTCACCTCTACTTTAAGAGCTTAGCTCTGCCAAACTGTCCCTCGATGCACATGCACCTCTGTCATGATGATAGAAACGTGTCTAATATTAACACAAAAGTTAGCCGGAGCAGTTACACAGATGTCTGGGCACAATGCAGATCCAGGCTTTTTCCTTTTTGGTTCTAGAAGGTGTCATTGCTACTGTGCTTGGCAGAATGACCTCTGATGCCACCATGCCCTTATTTAACATTCAGATACTGCCTCAGCCCTGCATATCTTTGTTCATCCAATATTCATGTTTTGTCATTCCCAATAGACCGCAATCCTCTGAAGAGACTGCATACATCAACCTGTTTTCTTTTTCCTCATGCCTTCCTTGCCAACGTTTATCCCTTATTGAAAAGTTTGTACTATGTGGAGTTACTTGTTTTTAAACTCTTTCTTTGGACTATTCATTATTTTATTCGCTTCTCCTGTGTTTCAATGATTCCTTTGTCTTTTCTATCAGCAGTATAGATTAATCAACCTTATTATACATTAATAAACTATTTTCTTATTCTGTTTTCTGTCCAGTATGTGGATCCATGGGTGCAAACAATCACTCAAACTGACAGTCACTAAGCTCCATATTGATTAGTATTGTGTGCGTTGGGCCAGTGCAATGGAAGTTATCTATGTGTAGCTCCAGCAAAAAGCCCTGGGATGTTATATTAACTGCAGGGAATCAACATTTACACCATTATTGGTGTCTATGCCATTCCATTTTAATAAAGAAATGAAGACATTAACTTCTCTGCTACAACATAGATTTAGATCTGGTCTTCTGTTTTTTCTTTTTTTCTAAATTTTATGCATTCTCTGTTAAACTCTACAGTCACTTGAGTTGATGAAATAGGATGCAATTCAGCCAATGAAACCATGTCTGGCTCCAGCCAAAAAAAAAAAAAAAAAAAAGCTTTTGGTGACTGTTTGTATGGCAAACAAGACAATCTGCCAGAGATGAGCAAAAGGGATGGAGGGTGGGCAAACCAACTGTGGTTTATGCTGTGAAGAGAGGAACCACAAACAGACTGATAGACAGATGGAGAGAAACAGGCTGGCAGCAAAATGGGCAGAAGGACTAGTATATTGATTCAACCAGTGTGTGGGCACAGACAGACAATGAAATAGTGAATGAGTTAAAAAAAAAAAAAAGAAGGGGAACAATGTAGAATGCTTCAGTCAAAAAGAGAAACAGAAAAGGACACAGTAAGGGCAAAGATAACAGGTTAGAAGGTAAAATCTAACACAACCATAAGAGGAAAACAAAAAATAGTATCATAGTAAAAAAAAAAATCATAGTAAGGACAAAAAAAAAAAAAAAAAAAAATGCATCTCAAGATTTTTAGGCTTTCTCATAATTTTACATGAGTATTTTTAAAAGATAGTGTTGTTTACATGTTTTGGCATTTTATACAGAAAAAGTGCAGTTTAACCAGTGGGAATGGAAGTGAATGAATGTATTTAGGAGCAACAGCTTAGAGCTACGGCTGTAAAGCAACAGTGTGCATCAGGTGGTGGTGTGAAATTTGAGTGATTTAACGTGTGGTGCAGGTGTGAAGATAATGTGATACTATCATGTAATATTCTCTAAACAGGAACTAATTTAAGTTTTGTCATCTGAAAGTGTGGTTTGTGTGTAAACCACACTTTGAGCTGGTGATAAGGCCATCCTCACGCCGAGGAATGAATATTGCCATGACCGTTACATACCGGTGGTGCCATCAAAGGACACTTTTGAAAACAGTATCTCACAGATTGCGTCTGGCTCGGGCCTTTAAGGGGCACTAAAAAGAATTTGACTTGGAGAGAGAGAGAGAGAAAGAGAGAGAGAGAGAGAGAGAGGAGGGGTTCTATTTCTATCAAAGTTATTACACTTATTATCTGTTTGCATCACTTGTAGTTGGCTTCAATTCCACTAGTGTCATTCTGTCCATAGTCTTTAACTTTTCATATGTGAAAAAAAGAGAAAAATGACCCAGTATTATTGTGCACCTTTAATATTAATTAAGTCCTCTAATATTAATTGATGTATGAGTGTGTATACTGTAGGTTTTAGCTAAACTGTATCAATATTTATTTGGCAGTGATATTATCTCACAGATAAGTTCGATATAAAAGCACTTGTATTTAATTGATTGTAGTGTCCACTGTCTGTGAAATATCTCCTTTAATGTTAAGCCGGTGTATCGCATCAGTCACTGAAGCCATTTTTGCTGATTTGGAAGGAATAGTCGATGAAGGAGGATAAAGGCTGATGAAATGAGCCACTCAGCACAAAATCAGTGGGAGTCACATTCACACAGTCAAGGATGTGGTCTTGGTTCTCACACAAGAAAGGATTTCAAAACCATTTATTCACTTAAGCTTTCTTTTCTTTAAGAGGATTTATTATGAATTGAAGTCACTCAGATTTGGAAAGCTGTTGACCTGAGATGAGTTTCATTAGTGGGGGTTTAACTTATTTGCTCAATGTTTTCAAAGTCACGTTTTAGCAGCTTTTTCCCACAGAGAACACTTGAAATGTAAGATTTTGAACCAATGTGTTAATACTTTCCTTTCATTCCTCATCCTCATCATGGCTGAGCTTCCAGGAAGTTAAACTCTTATAGAAATATTAGTCTCTTCTTCAAAATTACAGTATATGTTATCCTCAAGGTGGCCACGATATGAGATATATTTGCCTTTGTTTATATACATCATCCTATAAGACACTTTGCTACATCCTTTCTCCATTATTTATAAGGTTAAATGATGCAGCTTGTCTGACTTCGAAAAATTCATGTCTATCTGAGCAGCTGTCTGACAGTGAACACATATGCACATTCCCCATCCTCAGATTGAATATTGCTCAGTTAGCTTATTATGTGTCTTGCAGAGTATATGAGTTTTCACTGGAGCTACATGATTTCTTCATTTGCAACCATTTACAATTCCCACATTCCAAAGGGGGCTCAAAAATTTTGAGTTAGGGAAAGGGACTTTATATGAATTGTCCAGGAAAAACAATAGTGAAAAAAGGTGACATAAAACAAGTATAATAGGAAATTGTAGAACACACAATAATAACCTTGTTGACATACAAAGAGCTGAGTAGTTCTAGAGCCAATAAAAATAGTATGACTGGTGTTTTTCAAGCATACCTTCCTAGCAAGGCTCTTTCCATGACTGATCTGATGAGAAGTGCATTCCCTTGTCAAAAACAGAATCTTAGCTGACCACCAGGTGTCACTGTTGTGTCAGGATTTATGTGGGTTGCCTCTGAGAATGCGGCTTGTCACTTGCATTTAGTGTTTGGGCGTGTGTGTGTGTCTGTGTGTGTGACTGTGAAGGCACCAGTCTGGCATCTTTCCATGGAATAGCATTATCTTCCGTAAAGCTGATACTGTAAAAGCAGCTACTGAATATAGAATTTTGTAAATGTGTGTGTCTATAAATGTGTATGTGTGTGCTTTATCCACAGCAGTAACCAAAGTAAAAGTGGCACCGGTACAGATACAAGAGAAAGAAAATAAGAATTGAAAGCTGTCTGTTGTATTTATGGGGCTTCATTAGGTGGTGGGGCAGCTCCCACTTTTGGCCAAGATTTCTTCCTGATTCAGCTGCGATCATCCTTATGGCTGCTCGCTCTGTCTCTCTTTCTCTCCCTCACAATCATACTCACCAGCCTGGTCTCTGCCTGTCTGCTCTCATCCAAGTCCATAGGTGCATCCAGACATGGGAAGCAGGAGGGCCAAGAGGAGCTTGATGCTCCAGCCAAGATTGAGCCCTGCATCCATCTCTCTATAAGTCCAAGCCAAAGTCTGAATCTTTTACTCTCAGTCTCTTCTGTTCCAGCATCTGTCAACTAGTTTCTCTTTTCATTCTCCAATATGTCGTGTGCTCTGCATTTCATTACAGACTCTGGCTGCAGCTGTCATCCAGGTCCGTTGCACATGAAGATATTATAACCCCTATATATAATGATTGTAACACCTTTTAAATGTGTAAATAAAATAGACAATAAAGACAAATCAGCATAGTCTCTCACATAGAATGTGAGAGACTATGCTGACAGAGAAGACTTACTGAATTGTTATAAAAGCATTCGAAAGATCAAAGAACTGGATCCTCATGGTACTACCTGATTGGTCCAGATGGGAATGGGCTCTCTGGAGCAGGTAGATGATGGTGTCTCCAAGTCCATTAACAATAAGTATACTACATGTAATCGGTCCAAATAGATGTTCACCTGCTTATTGAGGCGACCCATAAGTGTCTCTGGAAGTCTTTCATGATCTGAGATGTTAGGGCAACTGGTCCGTAGTTTTTTGATCATATGGTTGGGAATTTTAGGTACTGAAACAAGGCAGGGTGCTTTCCACAACACAGGAACTCTTTTCTGACCCGGACTAGTGTTGAGATGGCACTGAAGAATCAGTTGTTCTGAGTAGGTTTTCAGAACCCCAGGACTGACACCACCTGGAACTGCAGCAGTTTCTCCAACTGTTTCTTAACCCGACTAAAGGAGACAGACAGGCTAAAGGGGGAAGGTAGAGAAGGTCTCAGCGTGATCTGATCTGGAGGGAGAAGCTGTGGTCCATGGCTGAGCTGCATGGAGACAGAGGGGAGAACAGGAAAGCTGGGGGCTCTTGGACGGAGGGTGTGTGGCTTGTTGAACTGGAGGCAGGCAGTGAACTGAACTGCTTAAATAACATGTCAAACTCATGAACTGTTTCTGACTTGCTTTGATGTCAGAATGACATTTTATGGAAGGATGCAAGATGGATACTGACTGACATGTCACTGAGGGTTCTCGAGGATGAGAAAATCTTCTAATGTTTAGTCATTTTCCTTTGAAGAAACATTTCTAAACTTCGGCAAACTTTCACACTTTGATGCCCCCTCATGACATTTTAGTATCAGCCATGCTTGCTGTCTGTTCTCTGAGCACTTGCTGGCCAGTAAAAGTCAGTGTGACAATGACTCCTGGCCTTACTGTTGCGTGTTCACTTTCTCCCTCTTGTCCTCACTTCCTTCTCATTTCCTCTTCTGTTTTTTTTGCTAAATTAGCTATGGTGTGTGTTCAGAATGGCCACTGTATTGATATGAAGTTAAAGTGAGACTAAGTTAAAGTGGAAATATTATGAGCATTTCAGGCTAATTTATTTTTATTTCTGAGACCAGAAGGGCTGGGATTGATTGAGTTATTGTCACAAATCGCTTTATTTACTTCAGACCGACCCTCTCCGTAGGCTGTCAGATCAGCCTGTGGGCAAAACGAGTGGATTGAGACTCTTCCGCATTAAGCCCCGCCTCCCGCCACCGCGCTACGTCAGGAGCGCGCACCGCATACAGAAGGATTAGGCTAATATGAACTCAATAAAAAAAACAAAATACAATGTCAACACATAGCATACAGCCCTACATGTTGGAACCTGAATCAGACCCTGAAAATGAAGTGGAAAACAGCAACCCACAGCCATGAATGCAGCAGGATGTCTCTCTTTGGTAAACTCACCAGCCATCGTTGGAAATAACTTTATCTGACGTTTTCCACCAGCCTGATGTATTTGTACATGCCCTTGTTAACCAGTAGAAGGTAACCAATCACTGAACCTTATCCCCCGGGATGTCACAAGGATTTCCAAGTAGAAAAAACTCTCTAAAGCGAGCGTTTTTTGTCGCCATGGAAACCGAACGGAGAGCATGCTGGAACTCAAACTCAAACTCAAACATGTGTTTAGGTGATAAAAAATGGTGCCGTTCACATGTCTGATGAGGATTCAACACTGTAACACTGTAGAAAGCTAAAAAAACTCGAAATACCATAATAGCACCCCTTTAAGTTTCTTGGAAGTAAGTGTATTGTTTGAAATCATCATCAGCAAGCTTATTGGTGAATAAAGTGCATGTCAAAGCTGAGGCAGTTCTTGCTCATTCGACATTTGCGAAAATAGAAATGGAATTCATGTTGGAAAAGGGTCAGTGGAGCTGAGGAGATATGCATGGAGGCTGTTGTAGCCACATTAAGCCATGAAGAAGTTACAGCTGCATTAGCTAACGCATAAGTATCAACTGCAGCTGAACTGGAATCTAAAGCACACTCCGAGGAAATGGTTGTTACAGGAGTCCCACGTGATTCAGCTGAGGAAACAAAATTGAGACAATGTGCAACGTCATTCAAAAATGCTCTGCAGAGAGGAATCTTTGCACCATCTTGAGACTACCACCACACCCATTCACGAACCTGATGTTTTTTGTATGATGTAACACCAAAACAGCAAATGGCAATCCATTCATATTGGTCAAAAAGAATTTGCAACCTACTACCGCATGCAACATAGGAATCGGCCAATTGCCTAACATTGTCCTAGGGTCCATACATGCAGTTTCTTAGTTCTGAAGGGACCTGTGCCTCTCACCCCTTCAACTTGTATGTAATAGGCAACACGGTTATCTGTTCAGGATCACACAGGTGTCAATGACTTTGCAATATAGATAGCTTTTCGTTTGCTTGTGGCCTCTGGGATGATCAAGTTTGATGACCTTTCAGAAAATTATTGGAGCTGGAATTACACCTTCTATGGTATCAGATTTAGTGTCATAAAGGGTAAAAAATGACCTGCACGGAAGAGCTTGACCTTCAAATTAAGTGGTAAGGCCCTCAGCCATCGGAGAATGTCAAGGGAATCAGAGATGTTCACATTAATGACCAAGTTCCAAATGGCATGGACATCTTTAGAAGAATGCTATGGGTCACCTGGAATAATTGAAAAGGCTTTTCTGGACAAACTTGAAAGATTACCTGGGCTCAGCAACGAAGACCATTTCAAATTAAGACCTTGATTTATTGAAGGATCTGGACTGAGCTTAACATGAGGGTATTTGCCTGGGCTCAACTTCTTTGATACATCCCAAGGTGTCAACCCAACCATGGAGCCATATTTGTGCCATATGGGCTTCAAGAGAAATGGAGGACACTAGGTAGTTTGCAAAAGTTGGAACCTCATGTAGTTTTCACCATTTTCATTCCATTCCTCACTGATTTTGTTTGCAGATAAGTCCATATTGGTACAACATCTCAGGTCTTTGCATGATTCTTTTCTGTTCTTAAAGATGCCAGCTGGCAAGTTTTTAGGCTTATAGGTGTATCGATTTATGAAATTCTTAGTGAAAATAAATTAACTCCACATTAGAAACAAGGGCTTGTGTCATATTAATTAATGTTTCCTTTCTTTTTTTAAGATGACAGTACCCCCTACACCCAGCTCCCACCTGTTTTATTTGCAGACATATTATATACCAATGGATATTTCTTTTATTTGTTTTTTAATGTCTTTATACCATCTTTTTACTTTGTCCACTGTTCAGATTGTTTTACTGACAGCATCAACCAAAGATTTTCTCCCATAAAGAGTGTCTTTGTGTGGCAGTCAGATTTCTTTGCCGTCATGTTTTGTCTCCAAACTTGCCATTCAGCAAACCACGAAACATGCAAAACCCTCATAGGGAGTCCCCAACATGTTTGCACCAGCCAACATTTATGCAGTCACCCTAAGTAAATCACCCAAAAACCCTGGTTCTGACCCACACACAATATTCTAAGTTGCACATGTAAATACTTGCAAATTGGTAAATCCAGCCTTTAGTGTTTACCAGACTTAAATCCTGGAAAAGGGCCGCCATGATCATTTTACTCCATGTTCTAATAGTCTCATTCTAAAAGAGAAAAGCGATTCAGTTTGCTGAATCTAAAACACTCTCATTTTACTTATAGATGATTTCAGCATGCCAGTGATGATTCACAAGAGAAAATTATATTTGAGAAGACAGAGGACGACAACAAATTTGCTCTATTTACTGACGACAAGCAGTTCGTTGAGTTGATGGGCAAGGCTCAATTCTCTCATCCACACATCATTCAGCTCTTCAGAGGCCTGGTAACAAACCATTCAATTGATTCAGGTATGTTGCAGAAGGCTTGCATCTAAAAGCTGCAGGATAGCAGGTCTTGAGGACTCGACTCAGGCACCCATGCACTACATTATTCTTCTTTGCAATGTGCACTTCTGTGAAGATGATCCATTTTGACCACAGATCAAACTTCAAAGGAGCTTGCACAGAATGACACTTCATCCAAGATGAAACCAACACCTCTATCTGTCTAGGTGAGAGATATACTTGACTGTTCAACCAAACCCACTCTTCACAGGAGTGTGGGAAAAATTTGGGGATTTCAAGGCAGATTCTTGACTTTATGATACAGCCAACTCCCCCCCTTTCCCCACACATCGTACTCATGAAATGCTTTCAACCTTAATTGCTGAAGTGTTCACTATCAAAAAAAAAAAGAGACCTCTCACACCAATGTCAAGTGATGCTTCTTTGCCTGTAGCTCCAGCAATATTGACATAGAAGATTTGCATCCTTCTTCCTCCACCAGAATCGTTGGAACATACTGAGCCAACAATGGAAACATGTCCAACATTTAGCAAATGACTTTTTGGAGAGGTGGAGAAAAGAATATATGAATATTTTTTTAAGTGTTGTAACAAATGGCAAGACACACAGCCAGACATGAAGGAAGACTTGGTCTTGCGAAAATCAAATATAATTTATAAACAATTTTCCTGTGAAAAGCAACAAAAAGTATTTTACATGATAAAAACAATATAACCATATTAAAATACAAGAATAATGAAAAAATGCCTTTACTCACCAAATTATATCATAGCAACTGAAAAAAACAACCTGGAATTCTCATCTCTTTCACGGACAATCTCTCTCTCTCCTACACACACACACACACACACACACACCCACACACCCACACACACACACACACACTATCTTGTTTTTTTTTCTCTCTCCCCTTACCTCCTTATTTTACACAAACATAAAGTCCAATCCCTAATCTCTGTCTCTTAACTGAATGTGTGTATAATAGTATAATAGAAATGATCAGTAAGACCTGCATCAACGAATGCCACATTAGGAGGTTTCAGGTAGAGATCTGCTGAATTGGTGCCATCTGACTGCATTGAGCCTTGGAGAAACTTTGTGAGTAAAGCTGACACATTTCGTGTTTGTGAATGGATTGTTATGCACACTTTGTTTTTATTTAGCTTGTGATAAAATGTGTAGGGATTCTGCTTTGACATATAACATTTACCTTATGATGTTGAGCAAATGCTTTTTTATGATTAAGGTAGTATAACTTTACAATGAAGGAATTTTTCCTTTTGTTTGCTTCTAGTCTCCCAAGAGGAAGAAAAGCTAAGTTTTTTATTTTTTTTTATAGCACTTTAAAACAGCAGGTACTGACCAAGTGCTGAACTGTAAGAATACATAAAACATTTAAAATACATCAAATAAAAGAGAGGACATAATGAAATAATGTAAAAAAGAAAAAAAAAGTATATTAAGAAAGCCAATTAAGCAGAAAAACAAGTACAAGTTTTTAGCTTTTCTTCCATGTTCCAGTCATTTTAGAATCCTTTTTTTTTTTTTACATCCCAGTACTTCTGTTTAGCTGTCTGCCAGTCCATGGACAGTTAAGCATGCAGGAGACAGAATAGTAAAACTTGTGAAATGTGACTCTCGAGCATCACATGCTGCAGGGCAACGACAGTTCCTGAAATGTACATAATGAATGTCAGTGCCTTATAAATGAATCAGACGCTTGGACTTTTAAGGCCAGAAAGTTATGTAGTGTCACTTTTACAAGCAATTCCTATTACTTCATCAGCAGTACTTTTTTTTTTAATTATTATTTTGTTTCAACATTAGCAGGTGACAAGGTAAACCACCATCTCCATAACATTTTTCGCTGATACAATTAAAAAAAAAAGTTAATTTATAGATTTCAGGGTCACAAATACATGAATAAGGGCTTAGTTAGATTTTATAGAAACTTTCAATTTGTGCGTTCCCTTCAAAAATACTGAATCTAGCAGGAAAATAATTAGTAGTGATGCTAGCATTATTAAATTCTAAAACTGCAAATTTTAAAATTAGCTGTACTCGGCAAATTCCTACATTGTTCTGATTTGATTCTGTATGATTTTTTTTTTTTTTTTTTTTTACTTTTTTACTATGGACTTTTTTAAGGCTTATTTCAAACATGTATTTACAATATTTACAGATGTTAAACATTTCTATTTTATATCTGAAAAGGAGTAGGCAGAAGCACTTTGTGCTTCTAGTGCCTGAACAAATAGCAGCGTAAAGAGGGAATGGGAGGGGATGGGGTCTGTTATACATAAAACTGACTTTGTTGGGTTTTGGCTGCATACTTTTTGATGAGGTTTCATTCACTAAAATAAGTTGATCAGGTCAAGATAAATCGCAACTAGAGTTTTAGACAAGATAATTAAGAGTTATCCTGTTCTATTCAAGTATTGTTGAATCTTTGAATTTCATCGGTGCACTGAAAAATGAAACCAAAGACTTTCACTTTGTATGGATTTGTGATTTGGAAAGGTCTTAAAACATGACAGTATAAATTGCCATCTAAGTGGACTAGAGTTTTATCTTGGTACCTGACGTCTCATTCTTAGCGATGATTTTTCTCATCCACAGTCCACACTTGGAAAGTCTTGAGTAAGATCTCTTTCTGTTTGGTTCTTTTCTTATACAAGTATAAACTGTTAAGATACGCAAAAAATATGTTCACAACATTTTTTGTTTAACAGAGACATTCAAGCACATTAACTTCAATAAAATTCTTTTTCCCCACTGACAATGTATTACAGGCAACATTATTGTAGTCTTAGCTTAGCAACACCCAAGAGTCTTCTTCCTACAAAAAGAAAAATGAACAATCAACAATAGTTTTGCTGTTATGTAAGAATATTAAGGCAGAGCTGCTGGACCATTTACTGCCACTGATACTGTTGTGAAAGTAGAACAGGCTCTACAAGAGGAAAATGATGCACTTTGAAGGCCAACAATCAATCTCATCCACCTCCTGAGCTCAATGCAGTTTAACAATATAAGCGCTTCATTAATAAAAAAAAAATAAAAAAAAGATACTGCTTCCATCAGGTAATATTGTTGCTACCAAACTGTGACTTGAATACAAATTCAATGATGCATAAACACAACTTAGCCATGGGAATAGATACTAAAAACCTTCACGCTCTATGTGGGTAGTTTTGTCTTTCTGGCAGGGTTATGACATTAAAAAGTCTCATAGCAATTTCTTATTTTATTTTAATTTGCAATATGAATTTAAAACATACTCCCTTGGAATATTCTTCTGTGATTATTGGACATATTAAAAAAAAAAACAAAACAAAACCATAAACTAACATACTTTGTTAATATGTTGGGAGTTATTTCAAGGACTAGACAGATTTTAATAATGTGAATGTGTTATTTCCAAAACTTTTCTTTCACAACATTTTATTGCTTGTTCAAAATCATCATTTATGATCATGCATTGAAAATGTCATGGCAATATGAACAGCAGCAATGAACCTCACATAACAGCTGCCTATATACAGGACTATACCACACAACAGGGGAAACTTTAGAAACTTTGGAACTTTAAACAAAATTACAGTGTAAATAAACCAGAATGAAAAACAATGCAAATAAATAAATAAAATAAACAACAAAACAAACAAAAAAGTATCAGTTATATTAAAAACCATAACCAAAATAAAATTGTAATGAAAAGAAATGAATGGAATAAATAATATAAATAATTTGAAAGTATAATAATAATAATAATAATAATAATAATAATAATAATAATAATGATATTACAAAATTATGATTTAAAACATAATAAGAATACTAAAATAAAGCCCTCAGAGAGCGCAAACCTCTGCCGAGGGCGACAGTTCTGCTCATATTGTAATTGTTATTTGTTCTCTTCCTATGATGAAAATTCCAAATACCCCTTAAGTGAATTTTCTTTTGACTTCCATGCACAAATTGTCACAACAGATGGAGGGGATGGTGAAGGAGGGTACCCAAACGCAGAGATGGGGGAACAGGGATGCAGGTTCAAGACCAATTTATTTTCCATAGGTGGAACCCAGGAGACTAAGAACAAACAAACCAACAAAATCATCCCACAACCAAAAACTAAAACTGAGGGGTATAAATACTCTGGGGAACCAAACAAGAAACAGGTGTACTGAAGACCAGGTGAACTTAATGAACAGGAAATCAATAAAGCTCAAAAACAAACAAGAGAACCTAACAGGAAAAACTACAAAATAAAACAGGAAACCCGAAGCCAAGGCACAGAAAAAACCAAATCACGACACAAATTTTGAAAATGGCTGTATCTCACAATGTTAAAGAACCCTTTTAAAAAAATTCCTGGATCCAAACGGATCCACCAAAATTAAGTAATTTCTTCCTTTTCAGATTTCCAACAACTCCTGAAAATTTTATGAAAATCTGTCCATAACTTTTTGAGTTATCTTAAACACACAAACAGACAAATACACAAAAAGATAAATGCCGGTAAATAAATAACCTCCTTGCCAGAGGTAATAAGTATTGATGCAAAATTTCAACGTAAAGGAAATTTTAGCCCACAAGTAAATTTTCAACACAAGTAAGTGGGCATTCAAAGGGCTTCACTGCTTCAATGAAATTTTAAGAAAGTTTTTGGCAGACATAATTTAATTTTTATGAAATGCAGCTTTAGTGCACTATTTTTATTTTATTTAGAAAAAGTGGTGGAACACTGTTGTACTTTGCAACAACTGTCGTACAAATATGGGTTTATTTTCTAGACAAAAACACAGAACTTAAACCAAAGTCTTAAAAAAACATTTAAAACTTCAAATTTAATTTTTTGGCACACTGTTTCAGTGTATTCATTATCTACTTTCCCCCACAAAATAAATAAATGGGTCATTGCTATCAATAATGTGTAGTGCGGCTGCAGAAGCAGCAGCTTGCCATTTGAACTGCTGTTATGTGCCCCCAGCACACAGACAATGGAGAAAAACAAACTCTCATTGAAGCTGTGTTCACACCACCACTGAGAGTTCATTAATGCTGAATTTCCTTTTTGTGTCAGGAAAGTTCTGATGTTTCTAGTAAAAAAAAAAAAAAAAAAAAAAAAATAGCAGCAAATATTCAGCTATTCTTGGATAAGTTTTGCAGTCTGCAGATAAGTCCAGGCTTTTATTGTGAGTATTTAAAATTTATTTTAGGGGGCATTAAATATGCTACATCACAAGAAAAAGTAATGATAAGAATAATAACCTTAAATTGTTACTCAAAGATTCTTTGCTAAACTGAGGAAAAATGACAAAAATGTTTCCTAATATAAGCAATATGTCAGTAGAAATGACTCATGCTATGGCTTTACGTTTGTGCATCACACTTGGCAGATATATACAGTATATAGAACCTACTAGTACAAGTATTTATTTCTATATTTTTCTTACATTTTCTTTGCTTTTTTTTTCCCTCCAGTTCAAGTTTTTCCTTCTTGTGGAAATGATCTGACCTTTAGAAAAGTACAGGTTGATGTCAAAAAGTCAACTCGTGAAATAAAAGCTGTTTGCAGCAGGGTCACAGCACTGACCCACTACCCTGTTGCTTTGCTCTGCAGCTCTGTGATCAAGTCTTTGCTCCATGTGTTGCAATTGTGTTCCGAAATCAGTAATTCTGGTTTCGGTCAAATCTACATTAGAAAGAGACCCCCATTAAGTAAAATAAACTACGATGTCTGCATTTTAAGTGGAATATCCTGCTGGGTTTATCACCTTGCCGTCCTGAGGGATTCACTTGATCTCAATTCACAGTTGGGCTACTCAATTCAGCCCTATGAGGGCAGCAGTCCTGCAGGTTCTCAATGTTATCCTGCTCCAACACACTTTACCCAAAATACATGGATCCAACAGCTCATAAAGTTCTGCATGATTGATTCATTTGATCCATGTTCTGGAGCAAGGATACAGTAAAAACATTATGGCCCTCGTAGGGCTGAATTCAGTAACCCTATTGTATTTATACATGTCATATAAATATGCTTGACTTTAGCACTGCTGTCTCTTGATCATATGCTTTAGCAGTCACAGCAACAATGACTTTAAGTATGTTTCCAAAAACAATAAAACAATAAATAAATAAATAAACAATAAAAGCCTTGTAGTGTAAATAGACTCCATCTCTCCATCCTACAACGTTAAAAACTTAATGCATCTTCAAATCCACATGTCTCGGCTAAGGTTATCCTTACCTCATGTACCTAAAATGTGTGTTTGCCTAAAGCTGGATTCATACTCATCCAGCA
Organism: Telmatherina bonti; assembly: GCF_933228915.1. Taxonomy (NCBI): domain Eukaryota; kingdom Metazoa; phylum Chordata; class Actinopteri; order Atheriniformes; family Telmatherinidae; genus Telmatherina; species Telmatherina bonti. Next base: position 22,100,691 of record NC_136621.1, on the reverse strand, counting down.
TCTGCATGATATCGATTACAGGGTCTCCATAGGTCGGAGGCTTGACGTGCACCTCTTCCAGACCTATCATACACCCCTGCAGTGATGCAGTAGAACTCCCTTGTCATAGGTCAGTTTGTGATATGTGTTTACGGTATTCTGGAGCTGTTCTAACTACCGTACAAAGACACCGCACGAGTATAAATCCTGTTTGAGGCACTTTTAGTGCTGTTCAAGGATGTTAAAACTGATGGCCTCTGGGAGAACTTGCTCCATTGTTTAAGAAGTACTGAACATCTTGTACTATAAAGCCTGAAGGTTGAACACAACAAAGAGCAACACGGAGTCCTGTGCATAAACTCTATCTGCTGCTGACTCCTCTTTCCCCAAGGGACAATTTGACAGTGGTGACATCATTGTCAAACTCCTGAAGCAAAGCCTGGCAGTCATAAGGCAGCAATGTTCTGCAGGCGAAAAAGCAAAAGATTGCCACCATAGAATCAAACCAACACCAATTAGCAGTAGTGGTCAACAACACAATAGCAGCTGCAGGTCACATTTCTCAGCTGGAGTCATGACCTTTGTATGTCAGTCAAGCCAGTTCTGCAAATTTGCTTCCTGGCATGAATAACCATGCAGAGTGGGCTCTTTTTATCACACCCTTCAAAAGCATGTGTATTTGTAAGAGGAAGCTGAGGAAATGGGCAATATGAGAAAGTACATAGCGTGTTGAGGCTTTCTCATAGAACTGAAAGAAAGCTTGGTGTAATCAGGGAATGTGACCACAGGCTCAGACATCTGTCAAAAGTCAGGCCCATCGCAACAAGGCAGGCAAACCAGGCAGTTGCCTGGGGCCCCAAGACAACAAATTATTATGAGTTTAATGCAAACACAAACTGTGTGTGCACATCATAGACTGTATATAAAAAGATGGACGGAGCCTCCTTGATGTCACCCATCGGTTTCTGAAGAGCTGAATTGAAGCTCAGAGGGCGGTTCCTACCATTGCCATCTTGGCGGGGGCATGCGTGTCGTCTCGCCCGGAAAATACAGATTTGGGCAAAGAGGTAGAACTGAGAGGGGAGCTGTGAGCACCATGGTGGATGGTTGACATAAAGCGAACTCCGAGCTGCCTGTAGCTCAGAGCTTACTGAGCAATCCCAGCGATAACAGCAGCTAATCAGCTAACTAAGGTAAGCGGGCTAAAGCAAAATCACATTGTTAACAGACTAAAAACCGTGGTTGTTCTATGCTCTTCTTACTTGAAGCGGGAGATCGGGTACCTGTCAATCAAAAGGATGCTCTCCTAAATATTAAGAATTTTTTGATTAAATTACTTTTAAACAGGTGAGTTAGAAAAAATTCACTCCCCCCACAGTTGTCATGAAGATAAACCTGACCTATTAAACCGAAAATGGATTTTTGTATCAGGCTGTAAACATGGGAGTCTATGGGGATTCGCTCTGTTTTGGAGTCAGCCCCTAGCAGATGAGGGGAGAACTTCAGTTTTATACACTTCCGCATAGGCTTCACTTTTAACCGCAGGTGGTGCACATTCAAATTCTATGATGGTCGATTTAACAGTTGTTGGTGAATCTGAGGTTGCTGCACCTCCTTTCATCTCCTCTCGTGGAACTGCTCCCACCTGCTTCACCACCAAAAGTACCTCGTCAATACAATCATGGAGATTCTTTGTAAACACAATCAAAATGTGTGAAATGAAGGTAAGGAATTTGCTTGTGGCTCCATTAAGACTCCCTGTTATTAAAGAGCTTATTTGTTATAAACAATCTCATTCTACCTGCTCCGAGGGTTTGATAACTGTCTTTATATGAACATAGAGACACAACCTGACTCCAATGCACACACTTTGTGAATGCTGAGTCAATTTCCATTTCTTCTTATCGTCCCTCAAAGTCTGACAATCAAAACCCATTTCTCACCCATCAGTGCGTGTTGGTGATGGTTTCTCTCCACAGCATAAGGGTGCTGGATATGATTGTTTTAATGACACACAAGTCTCACTGCCGCAGGCAGTTCAACCATGTCCCATAGGTTGTATTAAGTGAACATTCAGCTCAGTGCATGATTGGTTTCTGCCCTGCCTGTCTGTAAAGTCCACAGTGGCATCTCAGATTACATTCATGCTTTCAGAGTTACTCAGTGTAGCAACTCTTGCTTTCAATGAAAGGGTGGGTGGATTAATCAGACAGATCCACACTCCTCAGTGTGCCTGTGATTCGGACCATTCAATATGGTACTGGAAACAGAAATGTTCTAAAATGATCCTTCATAATAGATTTGCAGCTGACTGCTTTCCCCCACTATGTTCTCAATATATTTTTTGTCTGGTCTCCAGTATAGCATAGCATAGCATAGCATAATTTCTTGTCTTTTTTTTTTTTTTTTTTTACCTTCAGAGGGGTTCAGGTATGTCAGTGTCAGATGGATGTTGGGAAATCACCAGACACTTTGTCCAGTCATATAAGTTGTCTGAATTTATCCACAATATAGGGTGCACTGTCCACAATTAAGAGATTTACATGAGACAGTACAAAAAACAGCAGGAGTGACTGTGCTGAAGAATTTTACCCAGTTAAAATATTAAAGTTGGATTTTCATGCAGCGTCCTCATAGGCTCAGTGTGGGTCCGCAGAAGTACTACATGCATCTTTTCCAGACTTAGAATTTATCTGGGTTTACAGCACAATCATGTGGAAGTACTGTACGCCCTTGTCAGTTTGTGATTAGCGGTGTGCTTCTAGAACTTCTTGCTGCATATGTGGACATAAAACTTGGTGTTCCCCCTAGTTAAGTGCTTTGTTATGCTTACATGAATTGTGGGATCAGTGTTAGATAGCTTACAAAACACAAAAATAAAATGAAGAAACACATATTTCTTTGAAAATAGTCAGCTCCAAGACTTGAAAGGTGCTGTGATGGACCTAAGGAGCGACCTGTTCAGGGTGTACCCTGCCTTTTGCCCAATGATTGCTAGGATAGGCTCCGGCTTCCCAGTGACCCTTAATTAAACTAAGCAGTTAAGAAAATGACTGGCTGACCGACTGACAAGACTGGACTAAAACTGGCTAACTAACTTTGTCACTAAATGCTTGGTGACAAACTTTGAGAACTCATGGTGAACTATAGCTCAAGGCCACTTAAAAAAGGTAAAAGGACAGTTCCTCACAGTCTAGATTAAAATATGTAAAACAAATTCAGGAGACCACAAGGCGATCTGTTGTGGTTATCTGTGCACAAGCAGTGCACACCTTGAGCGTATGTGAGATCTTCTGCTCTCTCATCGACTGTGGTCCACTACTTGGCTTTTTGCACACATCCAAGACGAGAGGCTGACAGTGATTCTGATACTTTAAGAAGGCATGCACACTCATTGATTCAAACTTCTTATGGTGCTTGGAAATGCTACTGCAGGATGAAAACCTTGCCACTGAAAGGGAGGGAGCAAAAAGGGAGATTCATAGTTACACATATCATTGAAGATTGGAGAGTTTCACCCATAAGTAGTGACTTCTTCCTCTTTGTAGACACCAGTTTGACTTTGTCTGCATTCAAAACAAGTGCAGCTGCTATCTCAGCCTATCATAAAGGCTGTGATTAGAGATCTGTAACTGTGAATATAGTAATTAAATGTTTTCAAGAAAGAGTCTGAGGATTAAAGTCTTTGCGATTCATGTTTGGTTTTCAAAACCTCATTCAGACTGTATTTGAGCCAGTGGTAGAAATCCCTCTGAGGTTTTTGTCTCTATAGACAACGCCTCTTGCAGTATCATCGTTTTACAGATGCTCTATCACTCCATCCTGACTTGTTATATGATGTGATGGAAGCACAGCCACTTTGAGAAGCAAATCCAGTGTTTATAGATGTGCAATTAGAACATCCTCCTAAATTCAGAAAGACTAGCCTGGTGCACACGTCTCATTATGTGGTGTGCACTTCGGCTGTACGACAGGCCCAGCAGCTGTTGGTGCTTTATGGAGAACACTCCCAAGGGAAACCTTCTGACAAAACAACGGCTGTCTCACTGGCGCTGAGAAGCTATCTCTTCGGCTTACCACTGTAGTAGTTACATCCCCTCATAGGACATCCACACTCACTGCACAAGAAACAAAAGAAAATCTAAGCAGGGCTTTTTGGTGCACCCTGATGTGTTTCTATTTATGGAACACAGAGTGATTTTACTTTCCTCATTTTTTGTAAAGACATTACCCTCTGGGCACAGCTGCAAGGTAAAATAGCTTTCTCAGCTAGGCATTAAGCATTGCTCCTTGTAAAATCCCTAAAGTTACAAGATTTTTAAGTTTTTTCTGCCATGCAACACCCCAATAGGACACTGGAGCATTTACAATTTCAGTGTAATTTACAATTGGGTTTTGAGTACATCTTTTCTCAGCCCTCCTTTAGTTTTTTTTTTTTCCAAATCAGTCCTTGGTAGAGTTAACAGGGTGCCAATTAGCAGGTCCATCTTCGGATCAACTTCCAACTTTCGGACGGTTGGTCTTACATCACTTTCAAGCTCTTTTTGAAATGTAGCAGAATTATTTGTTGGTATAACCTGCAAGCTTCCCAGTCGCTGAGCTGGTAGATAACATTTCAGAATCTTTGCCTGGCACATTTTATGTACAGTAGCACTGAAGGGAAAATCCCATCACCAAATCACCAAACACAACAACATATTAAAAACACAAAAATGTTCTTTTCTTTTTTTAAAAGAGACTATATTACTGTAACTCTCTATTACTGGGCTGTCCTAAATATGCCCTGAAAAGCCTTCAGCTGATCCACAATTCTGCAACCAGAGTCAGGACCAGAACCAGGACAAGAGATCATAGTTTTAGCCTCTCTTCACTGGCTGCCTGTTGAATCTAGAATAGAATTTAAAATCCTTCTCCTTACATATAAAGCTGTCCACAGCCAGGCACCACTATACACTATTCACAAAAAGTTAGGGATATTCAGCTTTTGGGTGAAATTTCACAACAAGCCTAAAATGCATTCAAACCTGTACAGGTGAACTTAATGTGATCTTCTCTAAGCTTTTAAATGCACATGTCCAACTGTTAAATGTTTCAATAAATTTTGCACAAGTTGCTGTTCTCTAACAAGGAGCTTAACGGCAAAAATCACGGCAGGTGTGTGATCCTTGAATTGACCAATAAATGTCCTGGTTCAATTAGAGCTGGTGTTTAAACAGTTGTCCTCATCATGCTGTTCACATTTTGACATCATGAGACCAAGACGACACCTAACAATGGAACAACAGTCCCTTGCCATTGCGATGCTTCAAACAGGACGTTCTCAGACAGAAGTGGCCACTGAGCTTGGAGTGTCACAGAGTGTCATCAGCAGGTTGCAACAGAGATATGGAGAGACTGGAAGAGTCACAGAAAGGCCTAGAAGTGGACGTCCTTTGGCCACATCCCGTGCTGATGACCGCTACATTGTGAACACTGCCCTGAGAAACCGGATGATGAATGCCACTCAACTCCAGGCACGTTTAAGAGAGGTGAGAGGCACCCAAGTGTCACGTCAGACCATTCGAAACCGTTTCCATCAGCGTGGTCTGCATGCTAGACGACCTGCACGGGTACCTGACCACACCACCAGGCACAGGCATCACCGTCTTGCATGGGCCAGGGAGCATTTACGCTGGACGAGGAACCAGTGGGCCTCAGTGCTGTTCTCTGATGAAAGTCGATTCACACTGAGCAGAAATGATGGCCGGCAACGATGTTGGAGACGTCAGGGAGAGCGCTATGCATCAGCCACTGTTGTCACCAGGCGAGCTTTTGGTGGTGGCGGTGTTACAGTGTGGGCAGGGGTGTCCACTTGGTACAGAACTGCCCTACACTTTGTGAATGGTCCAGTGACAAGCCCATACTACCTGAATTACATCATTAATCCAGTGATTGTGCCCCTACATGAACAGCACAGGCCTAATTTCATCTTCATGGACGACAATGCTCCTGCTCATCGAGGCCGCATCATCAGGGAACGGCTGTTGGAGACTGGTGTACCTCAAATGGAATGGCCTGCACTCTCTCCAGACCTGAATCCCATTGAAAACCTGTGGGATCAGCTGAGCCGTCGTGTAGAGGCTCGAGACCCTGCACCCCAGAACCTCAATGACCTGAGGGCTGCCCTTCAAGAAGAGTGGGATGCCATGCCTCAGCAGGCAATAAGTTGCCTTGTGAACAGCATGAGATGTCATTGTCAAGCTGTAATTGATGCTCAAGGGCACATGACGAGATATTGAGAAGTTCAAATTTTTTGTTGTGGTGTAACTACCATTGTTGTTACCTTTTGTGTTGAATGAATTTTTTGAGATGAGGAAATCAGTAGTGCATCCTTCTACTTAAATGTCTTACTTTTATGATATTATGTCACTGTAGAATGAACATATTGCATTTTCCATAAATTTCACCTGAAAGCCAAATATCCCTAACTTTTTGTGAGTAGTGTATATCAAAGACCTCATAGTTCCTTATATACAAAGCAGAGTACTTTGTTTGCAGACTGCAGGCTTACTTGTGGTTCCTAGAGCAGAACGGGAGGCAGAGCCTTTGGTTATCAGGCTCCTCTCTTATGGAATAAACTCCCAGTTAGTGTTAGGGAAGCAGACACCCTCCCCACCTTTAAGACTAGGCTGAAGACTTATCTTTTTGATAAGTCCTATAGCTAGGGATGGTTAGCATCCCTTAGTTATGCTGCTATAGGTTTAGACTGCTGAGGGACATTTCCTGATACACTGAGCTTCTTTCTCTTTATCTCTCTCTTTTATCCCTCCCCCAATAACAGTGTTGCATCATTAACATGTATGTCTCCTGTCTCAGCAGGTTTCCTTGGCATAGCAGTTCCTGTTGTCTGTTGTCTTTTTGTCTTCTTTTCCCCACACAGCAGAGGCAGATGGTTGCCTGTCCTTGAGCCGGGTTCTGCCGGAGGTTTCCTTCCTGTTAAAAGAGAGTTTTTTCCTTCCCACTGTCACCAGTGTGCTTGCGTAGGATGCGAGATCTGTTGGTTTCCTTATATAGGCTATTATGAATTGGCTTTCATTATGTTTTCTTCTCTGTCTGTAAAGCGTCTTGAGATGGCATTGCCGTGATTTGACATTATATAAATAAAGTTGAATTGAATTGAATTGAACAAAAAAAAACATGTCCTGTCCAGCATCATGACAACAGAATGATGGTATGGCTGCCATGTTGTGCCAAACAAATTTACTCTTCAAAGAGAAGCCATTTGGATAAGAAACCCCCTGATTATTAATTTTCATTCTTCATTTGACTAATTATATCAGAAATATGTGCTTTTTCTTTTGTTGTTGTTGTTTCTGCTTATAAATGCTGGACCAGGCTGCAGGGAAAGAGACAGCAGAGGAAACAGATGGAAAAGAAAATATAGAAAGAAAGAAAGTGTGGAGAAAGAAGAAATGGGGAAAAAAAGGAGAACATAACAGAAAGTAGTAAACAAGCCACAGCAACTGCCACACATTTTCAGCAGACAAATTGAGCATCTTCTACACCTTTACAGAAACATGAGGCATCTAAAACTTCACAAAAGACACAACAGACATCATGAATAGGACAAACATTGGCTAACTACGAACAGAGCAACAACCAGAATATGTGCAGAGGTGTAACTATGTATATGTTTGAGTGGAGGGGTGTGGGTGTCTGTGCACCCGTGTGCGTGTGTACAACATATTATGGGCGGGGGATGTTAAGGTATCATGCAAATGCAGCCATGCTCCCTCGAAGGATCGGGGGCCGAGCAAGATGTCCCAAATCCCAAGAAATCAGCAGTCAACACAGGCTGCACAGCGCAAGGAGGGAGAGGAAAGCTGCTGCCAGAGACCCCTCCTCCCTCAGAAGGCACAGGTCCTAGGAGACCCAGGCCAGCATCCCACCAGCCTCACCAGACACTGGCCCCCCATGCATGAGTCAGGGGCAGAATCCAGGACCCCACGAGCCTAAGAGCCACCCACCACCCTGGGGAAGGCCTGGCATGAGAGAAAGCAGGGCCAGTGCAGAAAGCCACTCTTCGTGGGCAAGTGCCTGCCCCAGCCAAGCACTCCAGTGACTTAACAAACATACATACATACATACACACATACATACACACACACATATATACACACACACACATAGCTACATGCATATAACAATCTTAAAATCACTGCATTGGCTCCCTGTGTGTTTCAGGATCAATTTTAAGGTTCTTTTAACAGTTTTTAAATGTCTTAATGACCTTGGGCCCTCTTATCTCTCAGAACTGCTTTCACCTTACGAGCCCTCGCGATCCCTGCGCTCCGCTGGCAGCAGGCTTTTATTGATTCCCAAAGTCTGGACACATATCCACGGAGAGGCGTCATTCCAGTGGTATGGCCCCCACCTGTGGAACAGTCTGCCGGAGGACCTCAGGGGTGCAGAGAATGTTGACGTTTTTAAGAGCAGGCTCAAGAACCACCATTTTAGTTTGGCTTTTATTTAATCTTTTATTAAGTTTTAATTGGTTAACTTATTCCATTTTGATTTTCTTTTAAATGATTATTCTTATTTCACTTTTATATTTATGTGTGTGTGTATCTGTATGTATATGTGTGTACGTATATGTATGTATGTATATATATGTATATATATGTATATATATATATATATATATATATATATATATATATATATATATATATATATATATATATATATATATATATATATTTTTTTTTTAGGTTTATTTATTTATTTAATTTTATTTTATTTTTTCATTTTAAGTTTTGTCTTAATACACTTTATATGTTTTAAATGGTGTTTCCTTTGTGGGAGCTGTCTGCAGCCGGGGTGGCGGTGGTGGATAGGGTACAGTGCTACTGGTGCCTGCCATTGCGCCACCCCGGTGCAAACGGCTCCTCAGATGGGGTTTCCACGACTTGTCCGTCTGCACTTAGCTTTCTAATTTAGATGTATCCAAAAAGGGGGGTTGGAGGTATCTTTTTATATAATGTGTCTGTCTGTGTGTTTCCTTAATGTCTGATTTTAAACTGTAAAGCGCTTTGAGTTACATATTTTATGTTGGAAAAGCGCTTCATGAATAAAGTTTGATTGATTGATTGATACACACATGCATACATATATACCTACATACATACAATTATAAAAAAGATGAACAAAAAACAAATAAAAGAGCAACAAACTGAAAAAAATGGAACTGGAAGTTATCCTACCTTTCGCTTGTTTGTGATTTGTAGAGGAAGAAAAACAGTTACGTAGTCTCAATTTTTTTTTAATGGCTGTGTCAAGACCCTCCAAGACATTTCTGCTGTTGCTGACCTTCCACAATATTTGAGTAAGTTAATACGCATAAGTAAAAATTTGTGTTGCCTTTAGAGTACAACTATGTAAATATCAATTTGTTAAATACATTGTGTATCTTTAATTCAGCCATGAGAACCTCAGCACGACAGCAGTCTTTTAAAAACCATAGCAATAAACAGTGTTGGTTATATTTTAAGGACATTAAAGCCTTATGCTCTTCTGCCAAGGACCAGACTGCTGCAGAAATGAGAGAATGCTCAGACCAGATCTCCAGCCCAGCAGGAAGCAATAGGTGGTAGAAGGATGAAACACTTGGTTTTGGGGCATCTTATCTTCTTGATTCTGAAAGTTTGTATGGGGAAGTTTTTTTCTTTCTTCTTCATAGAGTTTTTATGTGGTTTGCCTTCTCAGATTGGAAACACACGGTGCGACTACACTGAAGCTGAACTTTCCCATTAGATTAAATGGGAAGCTGCGTCCAAGTTTTTGACTGGTAGTGTAGCTGCTTTTTTTGGTTCTCTGAGTTAAATAGTGTGGACACAAACAGATGAATGACATTCTTTTTTACAAAGAGTTTTATTCATAATATAAAATGTCAAGTTGCTTTGTATATACTGATCAATGTAACCAATATAAATGTTCAGCTTAGAAACAGAAACAGGAAACTGAAGAAAGATTAAAAACAGGGCTTCAAATAGTTTGCGTCTAAAACAAAGGTATGTCCTTCAAAGCTAAACACAGTTCTCAGGCTGATTCCCAGTTTTTCCATTTTATTGTACAGCCTGTCGTACATATTCCCAAATGTTTGGATCACTGCAAAATTCAAGCGCTTGCCTTGCCTCAGGGAAAACATCCAGTTCTCTCTCCTCGACAGCATATAGTCCCTTGAGCCATATCTGTGAAAATGACACGAGAGTGAGACCTGAGTTGAGAAGAGGATTGTGAAGGAATTTTTTTTCTTTTATATTCATGGCAAACACATTGAAATGTCAGATTTGTTTGCTGACAATATGAAACCGTATAAGTGAACACTAGTAGTGATAGCTTATAAATAAACAGTTTTATCTTACCCATGTGTACGGTGATCTAAATATATTTCCCAACTAATGCTATAACATCACACTTTGCATTTTTGTATAATGCAATAGGCTATTTCATGTTGGGATGATGTCAGTTACCTGTGAGGCAAGAAAATTCATTTGAAATCCCCCCAGGACAAGATGCAAGTCTGCTTGGCTGGATTCTGTGTTTGTTCCAGAGGTCTTTGCATTCATTCATGTCTTTCTGCAGTGCACTGACGAAGCAAGCAATGGTGTTCATTGTTTTCAATGAACATTGTTGTGAACATTGTTTTCAATCAGTACAGACCTCCAAACTTCATATTATCTTCAGATTACCTCTAAAACAGAAGCTAGACAACTTTGTGGTTGGGTTTCCATGGTTGAACTGCTGCATCTGAGCCATACATCACCAAGTGCAATGTTTTTTCCAATTGTTTTTTCTACCGAAGCTTCAAAATGAGCCAGACATTGAATCATTAAAATGGATTTTGTTCAGTAAGCTAAAGTTTGCTTGACATATGTTTTTTTTTTTTTTTTTAACCTGGATTTTAAAGTATGTGTTTCTGTCTTCATAAACAGGGATTAAGTTTTGAAATGTTAAAAATAAAGTCCCAAAATACCACCTTCTTGTTCCTTGACGGTAAGCACTGCCTGTGGGCCTAGTAAACCTTTCCTACCCTCTGGGTTCTCAGGAGTAGATGAGTCATAGCTGGCTAGCTACCATGGACCGTTTGACGTGTGTGTGTCAATAAATGCCTCCGAGGGCCTGAGAGTTTAGGGCACTGGATGTTTGAGGATCAACTAAAGCTCATAACATATTTTTTTGTCTTTCCTTTTCTAATCCGTTCTTTTTTTCTTTACTCAGTGTTACGTTTCTGTCACCTACCCAGAGCAGTGAAGCTTTGCTAGAGTACATGGTTAGCCTGCTAGGAAAACTTTCCTCAGGCTGAACTGCAAACAAAGTAAAACAAGAACAAGTGTAACTGTCTGAGCGGGAACGTCTTGATGATCCACCAGTCCTCCCTCTAGGTTCAGGGATCCCATAACCTGGTCCTCGAGGACCGGTGTCCTGCAGGTTTTCCAAGTGTCCCAGCTGCAACACACCTGATTCAAATCAATGTGTATTTAGCAGACATGTGCAGAGCTTGTCTGAGTCTGACTCTAAGTCTGGGGTGTTCCAGCCGGTACACTTGGAAAACTTGCAGGACAGCGGTCTTCGAGGACCAAGGTTGGGGATGCCTGCTCCAAGTTCTCACAGGATTTTTTGTGTCATAACTCAAAAGTTAATTTCATATTAGAGTGTTTTCCTCTCAATATTTGTAACTGCTTAGATCACAGTCTTGTTACTAGAAAACCTTTTTTTTAATTTTTCTTAACTTGGTTTTACAATCTCACTAACTTATTTAACAATTTTATTATTTGCAGAAATGGCACAATCCGCATATAAATGCATCAAATTTGATCAAATCATGGAGAACTGTCCATCAACATGAGAATACTATAGGAACTATAGGAAGGATCAGCTCTCAGATCGGGTCAGGGTCAGTTGGGCATTACACCGCCTCACACTAAAAAGCTGCACTGTGAAAACTCTCCTCTAAAAGCTGTTTCCCTAATTTGGCAGTTTTATCCAGTGAGGGTGAGCTTCTGCAAGGTTCAGTATTTTCTCTTGTCTTTTTTCTCAAGGACACTTTAACAAGGGCTGTTGTAGCTGTTTTTGTGCTCATTAGTTCCTCCACAGGATCAAAGCAGTGGCCTGATCGTTACGGCTCGACTGTCTCTATAGACACATCAGCCCTTGCTTCGGTTTAATCGTTTTGTGCATGGGTTTATGTTTTGACAGTCATCTCATTATCTAAAAGAAAAGTGATGCCCCGAGATTGTTTATGATAAAATTGTTGAGGAAAAAAAAGAAAAACACCATTCTCCTTGCATTTATAAAGGATCATCCTTCTTTGATATTGAGTGGATGCATTAAAAAATTTATGCAGTGATGCATAATTATATTTAAAATAAGTGTTGTGCTTTTCTTTTCCCATCAACATTTAAGCTTTCAGTTGGATCTGCTTATCTTTAAACCTTACTTGAGTTGCTTGGATTATGTTAGACTGCTTAACTAACAGACTGAATTAAGTGTGGGCTGTGATGTGTGGATGAGCAGAAAACAAACCGATTTACAGACACACTTTCTAAAATCCTTATTGAAATATTTAAAAATGCACTTCTCAACTTTTGCTATTTTCTTAGTTATGTGAGAACATTGACAGTTAATTTGATATATATCCTACATTCTACACTATACTGGCAAAAGTATTTACTCACTTATCAAAATATTGGAATTCTGGTGTTCGGATCACTTCCAAGTATTAAAAATCAAGCACGTAGACATGTGAAATGACCGAGAAGGGTCAGCGCATCCTGGGGTACACAGTGTGCAGAGTTCACCAGCTTTCAATCAATACAGACCTTGACACTTCATATTATCTTCAGATTACCTCTAAAACAGGGGCTAAACAGCTTTGTGGTTTGGTTTCCATGGTTGAACTGCTGCATCTGAGCCATACATCACCAAGTGCAAATGTCAAGCATCGGAGCGGTGTGAAACACGCCACCACTGGACCCTAGAGCAGTGGAAATGTGTTCTCTGGAGGGACAAGTCACACTTCTCCATCTGGGAATCTGATGAACGAGTCTGGGTGTGGCGGTTGGCAGGACAATGGTAACCATTTGGCTGCATTGTGCCAAATGTGAAGTCTGATGGAAGGGGGTGGTGGTTATGATGGGAGGTTGTTCTTCAGGAGCTGGACTTGGCCCCTCAATTCCAGTGAAAGGAACCTTGAATGCTTCTGACAATTCCATGTCCCTAACTTTATGCGAACAGTCTGGGAATGGTTGCTTTCTAATCCAACATGACTACACGCCAAGACAGAAAGCAAGATCCATGAAAACAGCTTGGTCAGTTCAGTGTGGAACAACTTTACTGGCCTGCACAGGGTTCTGACCTCAACCTGACAGAACACCTTTGGGGTGAATTAGAGTGGAGACTGTGAGTCAGGTCTTTTTGTTCAGCATCAGAGCCTGACCTCACAACTTTCCTTCTGGAAGAATGGTCCAAAATTCCCATAAACACACTCCTAAAACCTTGTGAAAATCTTTCCCAGAATACTGCTGGTATTGCTTCAAAGGGTGGGCCGACATATTAAACCCTATAGATTTAGAATGGGATGTCACTTAAGTTCATAAGCATGGAGAAGGCAGATGAGAAAATACTTTTGTATATTATATCCATATATATATATATATATATATATATATATATATATATATATATATATATATATATATATATATATATATATATATATATATATCCATATATATATATATATATATATATATATATATATATATATATATATATATATATATATATCCATATATATATATATATATATATATATATATATATATATATATATATATATATATATATATATATATATATATAATATTCAGTATATTTTTTTTAATTTGTCAGGTCACAGATGATATTGGCTGGGTAAAAGTGCTGGTACTCATGTCAATATTTTGTGGCACTGAAGGAAAATGCTTTTCTTCAATTGTTTTTTCTACCGAAGCTTCAAAATGAGCCAGACATTGAATCATTAAAATGGATTTTGTTCATTAAGCTAAAGTGTGCTTGACATATGGGGTCCGCCAACAACAATCATTTGCCAGCCTGATTGTTGTAGGCAGACCTAAAGCCTGCACTTGACAGAATATTCACATAAAAAAGAAAAAAAAAAATAGCCTGAAATTGCATTGACCCTGTAAAGCCAAACATACTGTATTTGATGCACAGTTTCTGAGACCCTTTGCATCACTTTTTGGTAAAAACATTGCTCAAAATTTTGTTGAACTTAATCTGATACTGGTTGTCTGCCTCCTAATAGATACCATGAAGCAGAAGTTTACAGTACTAGAAATTTCAAAGATCACATGGTAATACATGGTAAATATTCTCCCCAAAACAGTAAATTTCTTGTGACATTTTGTTAAAGGGCCAAATAGAGACCTCACGTTCAAAAAATGTGACTTTTCTTACCATTTTTTCAATTTCTTTTCATTTGACAGTATAAATCTTTTTCTTTCATGATCTGCAGAATGATGCTTGATGCGCCTTAATTGCTGATCAAGACATGATTGGAATTACCGGTAAAATAGATCAATACTACTACAGAAGAAGAAGACCTGCGGTGTTTATTTGAAACATTAGTCACTGAACAAATTGAACTAGAGGCTGTTGCCAACTATAATGTGTTAAACCCCATGTGCAGCTAAAACCCCACCTCCTGCTTAAAGTCTGTACTGTGTTAAGGTCAAACACAGACTGGTTTGCAAATATAATTACTTCTTAGAGAGAGGCAAGTATTTTTTTTTAGGTTGAACCCTGATTACAATATGTTTATTCACTAAGACTGGTTTTCTTTTTTTTTTATTTAACCCGGGGGGTTTAAAAAAATTTGTCTATCCAAAAGGCCCCAGAGTCTTGCAGCATGACTGAAGGTGATGACCTCGCGAATACATTTTTGATGCATGAATGGATTGCACCAATTCTCTGTTAAGGCCATTGCTGTCTCCAGGAGATATTCAATACTGAATCAGAGCAAGATGCATAGACACAAATAGCTTTTTGAATACCCTCAGAGCAGCAGTTCATACATTGATACAAACATTCACAGACTCTGCTTGAAGACAGTGAAGAACAACTTTGAATCTATTGATTTCTTGTGACTTTGTTACACATGAGTTATGCAAATTAGATGTTAATACTTCATTTTAGTTCACTCCATCATTTGCACATTGTTTTAAATGCTATTTTGCAGCACAACCAGCAAGTTGATGTTGTCCGATTTCACAAGTGAAAAAGTCTTGAAATCTCAGAACGAAATGTTTTCATGGTCTTGCTCTCTGGATGTCCTTGAAATAACGCCCTTGTTTGTATTCCAGATACAGCCACACAGTCTTTGACAGCTTTTCATCAAAGTAGAGATCAACATAGTCTCCCTGACTCAAGCATATGGAGGGAAGCACACTCTAAACCTGCCTCTAGCATCTGTTCATTGTCACCATTCTCCCAGTTGCCATGTCAGTTTTTGTATTACGTTTTTCATGAGCCCATAAATAAATGGAAATACTTAATGCCTTTGGGAACATTCTTTCCATTTCCTCCTAATTTGACATAAATATAGCTACAGCCCAAAGCATTGGCGGGCATCATTAAGGGGCAGTGATGCCTTAGTCATGTGGAAGTGGACTCAACAGTGTAAGTGCGTGTGTAATGAAAGATGTGTGTAAATTGCTTGGCTATCAAGTAATTTGACGGAGTTATTTCCAGTGTGTGCACATGTGTCTGAGTGGGCTTGTACGCCACTGAATTATTAACAGCTACAGTTACAAATGTGAGAAGCAGAGCAGCGGACTTCATGAAAACATAACTTTCTATTCGCTGCCACTGCTTTCAGAGCACCTCAGATAAATATTAATCGCTTTCCTTTGCCCCCCATGCCTACTAAGCAGGTGGTGTGTTTTAAAACCCTCATTAAATGCTGCAGTCTTCTATCATCCTAAATCAAAACTTCATTTAATGACTGCTGACAGGTTTTGAGAGATGAATATCCTGTTCCACTGAAAGCAAAATGGCGTTCCACCATGTGTGCCCCCTTATGTTTTCATGGTTCTCTGCATCGCTTTATTCAGCATTCAGATTCCTCCCACTGTTTACTCTTTCATTTTTTCCTATACGGTTTCACACTGATAAGCATATTGGGGCATTGTGCAATTAAATGTCCCATTACATTTTTCAATGGTGATGGTTTTAGGACTTGCTGAAGATTCAACAGACATATAGGCAAAGTATGAGAATGCTGGTAAAGATATACAAGATTCAGTTCATCTGTCACAACAGGGTCTTGATGTATCTGTTACCTTACATGTGAAGTGCCAGTTTTGCTTAAGAGAAAAATGCACTGGGTCCGTGCTAACGTTTACAAGCTAACAAGCTAACATTGATACTGCTGTGGTGCTAAGGTCGTTAAAAACATAGATTCTAACGTTAAGCTTTCATGTTGTTGATCTACTGTCCTGTGTTTTTATACCACAGAAATTGCAGTTTGGTGCTCTTTTTTAAGTTTTTAATCCTCAAAAGTTACAACAGGGATGAAGCAGCTATGTGTTCTTCAGTGTTGCCATTGTTGTAACAGATTCCGTGTGCGGATGAGTCTGTTTGTGACATTGCATCACTGTTATGTCTGAGGAAATGGAAAAACAAACAAAACTTGTAATACTCAATGTTATAAATTCATAAAAACCACGAAACAACTATGGAACTTGTTGAGAACTACTAAATCAACAGAAGATTCAGGGTAAAAGCTCCTTCATGGGTGATTGCATGGTGGATGAGAAGAAGAGGAGGAGGCAGCTTTGAAGAGAGGAGACATTATTAATGTGAAGTTCTCCCTTCACCTAACAACAGTACATTAGCAAGGTTGCATAAATCAGAGATGGTTGACTTGTGCTGCTTACACCCACTTGGTGGTGGGGATAATGGTTTGCAAACTACAGAACTACACTAACTGACACACACTTACCAAAAGCTTTGGATTAAAAATAGTCTTAATTTTAATTGCATATTGCAAATCTGAGGTTTAATTTATTCTTAAACCTAAATACTTAGACAGAATAGTCTCCTAAAGAGTCATGAATGGTAAAACTTGAGTAAAATGTACTTGATCAGAGGGTTTGAATGAAAAATGATTGACTTGAGGTGTAAAATACAAGGAGACACATGTTCACAAGCCATGCTTTACACAACAAACAGTTTATCACTTATGTGCATATTCCCTATCTGTATACGGTGTGTTTGAAACACTGATTCATCTCTGTTACTAGTATTCTTACTCCTTGCTTCTCCTTCAGACCTCTGCAATCATTCTCAGTCTTTCTCTCTTGTTCATGTTTAATCAGTCCACCAGGAACTTGTCTCTGCAGGAAACTGAATTATTGATGCTTGAGTCATGAAAAAAAGGTTGAGAAACAGGATAAAGAAAGATAGAGAAGAATGAGCCAAAGGAGAGAGAGCGAACATTTGCTTAAAGTGCCTGATGCAGATTAATAGATGAGGTAATTAGAATATAAATTCAAGACAATATGGAATAACATGAAAATAACATAAAAAGACACAGGAATGGAAACTGACAGGAATACAAATCTTGAGAATTTTGAGTCTTTTGTCCAGACATGAGATGCTCTGAGAAATGTTCAGTTTATAGCTTTTTATGAAAATTAAGAACTGAGCTCAAATCGCAGTTTAATAATACAGAAAGACTTAGTTTATAACATTCTGAATAGCCCATGTCAGTAATTAGCACACAAGAAGCAGGTACACACTTGACATGTTGTCAGTCCATTCCTAAAATATATCATCTCAACTTTTGGCATTTACTTGGTTTAACATGTTATATATCTGTACTTGTTTCTTTTTCCTCCTCTTCCTCGTGTTTCCAAAGAAACTCATTAAACATTTTAAGTCAAAATTATACATGTTTATACACACACAGCGATACCATAGATAACAGTTATGTTGGTCTAAAAGGGAAAAGCAGATAAATAAACAAACAAAACCAAGTTAGTACCTGGTTTATTGGTTGAATTGAGAATCAAAGTGCATCCTCAATTGAGAACTTACACTTCAAGCTCCAAGTCAAAAACTCATTTTAACATTGAGCTCCCTCAAACTCAGTGTGAATAAATGTAGATATTAAGAACACACACCTAATGAACCATGTGCTTTTTTGTCTTGAAAAATGACCTGAATCTGAATAGATTTATCAACACTGTCCATCCAAAGTAAGAGACATGCTTTTGGATGAGACAACACCTGGGCTCTTCTTTTTTTTTTAAAAAAAAGAAAAAAACAAAGGAACTGCAACCCAAACTTATTTAGGTTTCAGGCAAAAGTAGATTGTTTTTAATTAAGTTTGTGTCTTTGTGAACAATAACAGTTAATTAACATCAAAATATAATTTGTGTATACTGTAACAAATTTAAAAGAAGAATAATTAGAGCTATGATGTCTGTCACCTGGAAAAGCAGAAACAAACACAGTTAATATCTAGAGGCAAATAAAAACAAACGGAGGCCCCGTACAGGGACGAGGAGGGTTTTCAGTGAGGCCATTGAGCCAGAAACTAACATTGTGTGTTGGAAAGAATGTCTGAGATTAAGCCCATGAGAGCAGACAGAAATATTAAAGTTAGAGAGCAGCAACCTCAGCTTACTCTAGTGAAACATTGTGTATGCTGATATCAACAATAACCATTTTGCACATTAGAGTGATGGTGGTGATAAGGAAAACATTTGAGGTTAAGCTTCTATTTTAGTCTTGCTTATTGTCAAGCAGGGAAATCCAATCATTGTCACACACAGCGGAAACTGAGGAATGGGGAATGTGCTCTTACAAAGCTTATCACAGCTTATGTTCACACTGGAGCTCAAATCCCACTTTTTGCTCATATGTGACTCATGTAATTCATATTATCTGTTATAATGAAAGACCAAATGGTCTAAAATAAAAAAAAAAAAAAAAAAAAAAAATCCAACCCAGTCCAGTTTAAAATGTGATATCAAATCAGATACATATTGTTATGCGTCAAATTGAGTTCAGTCTGGATGGTTATACCGCATTTCATCCAACTTTGATGTCAAATAAGTGAGACAAACGTCACATTTTTGAGCCAGTTAAAGGATGTAGCAACATTGAATCATTTCAACGATCAGTTGGGCATAATTTTATTGGTTCCGACCATAGACTGTTTTAAAGAGATGGACGGAGCCTCTGTGACGTCACCCATAGGTTTCTGAAGAGCTGAATTGAAGCACGGTGGGCGGTTCCTACTGTTGCCATGTTGGCAGCGTCATGCGCATCGTCTCGCCCGGAAAATACAAATATGGGCAGAGGTGGAGCTGAGAGGGGAGCCGTGAACATCATCAAGCGAACTCCGAGCTTTCTGTAGCTAAAAGCTAACCGAGCTAACCCCGAGATAACGGGAACTAACCAGCTAACAGAGGTAAGCGGGCTAAAGCTAGGTCACATTGTTAACCGGCTAAAAACCACGGTTGTTGTACGTTCTTCATACTTGAAGCCAGAGGTTGGTACCTGTCAATCAAAAGGACACGCCCCTAAATATGCCGAAATTCGAGATTAAATCACTTTAAAATGGGAAAGTTAGAAAAAAATTCACTCCCCCCACAGTTGTCATGAAGGTAAACCTGACCTATAAACCGAAAATGGATTTTTGAACCAGGCTGTAAACATGTTTATTTCTGCTGTGAAGTTGGCCTTTTTAACATGGGAGTCTATGGGGATTTGCTCTGTTTTGCAGCCAGCCCCTAGCGAATGGAGGGGGAACTGCAGTTTTATGCACTTCCGCATAGGCTTCACTTTTAACCGCCGGAGGTTGCCACGTGACAAACATGTGAAGCATCCACATATACTTCCTAAACACTACAAACTGCACAACATCCTACTTTTCTCTGCACACATGTTGCTTCAGGGCCACATACCACTCACACTTAAGTGTGCTAAAGGTCACATTGAGGTAGGACATGAATGACCATGAAAAGAAAATAGGATTTGAACATTAAAACCTGCAGTGTCAATGTATTTTTTTGGTCTCTGCATACAGGGGGAGAACATGCAAGCTCAACATAGAAAGGCCTCTGTTTGAACCCCCCCACCCCCCCCCCCCCCGCCCCCAGCTAAGGCTCAAACTATCACACATATAGTAGAACTACAGTACATCATCACATTTTACACATCTTGTCCCCAGGTCCTGAATCGATCCTTTGATTGTCTTGCAGAAGAGAAATCTCTGCGGTCCTAATTAAATAGACTTGTGCTGTGTTGTAATGTAGACCCTTTGAGAAATCTTGATATGAACGTTCTATGTGGCAGTTAGGATCACACCAAAATTTCTCTTTACATGTCAATTTTTTTTTTTTTCTTTATCCCCCCTCATGAAAGCTAATTTATTCAAATGCACATTGTTATTACATTATACAATGATGTTCAAGGGTTAAGAAAAGTCTGAATAAAGTTGTTCCATTGTAGTTAAAGATATGTTTTTAAGTACACTTTCGGACACGGAAACTGGACTGCAGTAATCCTTTATTAGTCACAGTGCTTTTGCTCTAATCACCCAGATTTATAAACAGCAAGACCAAGCTATGTTGTTTATTATTTAATAAGTGCGCCATTTAATTAAATCCACTCATGGATATTAAGACTTAACTAGCCATATGTGAATGAGAATCCACCTTATAGGACACATTTACATAAAAGAAGATGCATTAAAGTGTACCAAAGAGTTGATTAGATGGTATTATGTCTATGACCCATGTCACACTGGTATTTTACGATGCAATTATATATATTTGCTTTTTTAATTTGATAGCCTTAATCCCTTACTTTATGTGTAAGAAGTAATTTGATTTAATGTTGGTTGGACTTCTGCTCACCTCAAGGAATTGTCTTTCTTGTGATATGGACTAATTACTTTGAATCCTTTCCATCTCAAGTGATGAGATTAGAGAGAGATTTGTGCAAATTTGTGGGTATCTGCTTCTTCTTTAGCTCCTTCAAATGTAATTATAGTCCCATTATGTTAATTGTGTTCACATTACTTTGTGGTTATTTGCAAGTTCAGTAGCAGAAATAGATATTGATGTTGGTGATATCTGTACAGAATAATCCTTTTGCATATAGGAGCCATTCTGACTGCATTGGCACTGATTTTGGAGACTCAGCAAAGCAGTATCTTCTTATTACACTGGCCATTATAATTACAATGCTCTTGCAATTTTAAATAAATAAATAAAACCTACATTTGAAGATAGAATAACAAAGATGTTTCATATCAGCTGTAAACATAAACCACAAGTATGTACAACAGAACACATCCTGCTGTGTTGGTTTTCTAGGGTGCTTTAGTGAGCAAGACAATGAAGTATTTCCTCACTTATCAGCGAGCACCAAACACAGAGGAATTTGTGTCATGGGACACTGTCGGCTGATGTAGAACAGATTCTGAACAGATTTTTCATTATTATTATTCATTTTTCTTAATCGAGCCTAACAATTAGTGGCAATGATTTTCTGTGTGAAGTATAGATTTATTGATTAGATTAAAAAATCCATTTAAAGAAATGTTGGTTAATGAACCTTGTATTTTGTAACAACTGTTTCAAAAGGCATGTCATCAGTCTCTATGAATAGTTTGTGAGAATTTAATGCTGCTCAAGCTTTTTCCTTTATAATTTATTGATTTTGGACCTTTTGATGTCATCTTGCCTAAACTAGGCTCATCATTCATTCATTACCCTGTGAGACTTGATGAGCATGAACATTTTTCCAGCATCATTATTTTTTGTACTATGTTAGTACTTGGATCAGAGTAATCATGCTTTACTGCCACCATGCTGTTATCAGGCTTAGCTGTCCTCCTAAAATCATATTTAGTTTTAACATCAATCTGTCAAAGTTTAAAAGTTTTCCAAGACATTTTCTCACAAACCCCTTTTCTTCCTTATGGTATCATGATATTGAAGAAAAAAGCCCATGCACATTGAAGGGAGTTTTCTGTGGCAGCTGTCCTATCTGTGGAAGATTTTGTAGATTTTTTTTTTTTTTGCTTTAAAGAGTCACAAGTAACAAATATCTTATTTGAAGTGAGAAAAATAAACCCTTAACCCTGCTTTGCTCAAAGGTTTCACTGAAGGTGGCTGACGCTTATGTGGCATCTTGTTTATGCTATCTAGGCTTTGGCAAATGTGCTCAAATCCAACTATTTTTCAAAGCTTTTACAGCGTTCTTTCAAACTGTTGACAAAGTGTTTTGTCAATTATTTTTAACATGAGGAAAAGTTATAACTGGACAGACTGTTGGATGCAGTTCTCCAAACACCAGTAAGCCAAAATGCACACTTAATACTCATGTCCAACAGCTGGAGAGTGAAATCCTGGAAATAAGCAAGTTGATGGGTCACTTTAATCTGGTCACTGTGGCCCAATAAATGCATCTCTCATATGCAGTCATTTCCCACAACCTCACTGGTTTTGTCACCTTTGTTCCAATTGTTGCAGTTGAACTCTGATGCTGCTGCAACTCTTCATGGATCTCATTGACTGTGACTTTAATTTGGGGCTTAATTTGAGCCTGGTGAAGTTTACTCAACAGCTCAATCAGGTTTGGAAAGTGAGAAGGGTTGTGGTATCGGATTGAGGGTGTCTGCAGGGGTGATACATCACATCGGCCTGATACATCACATCAGAGTGCCCTTGACTATATATATATATATGTATATATCTATATCTATATATATATATATATATATATATATATATATATATATATATATATATATATATATATATATAGATAGATATATAGATAGATAGATAGATAGATATGTATATACATCTCTCACTCTCTCTCTCTCTCTCTGTCTCTCTCTCTCTCTCTCTCTCTCTCTCTCTCTATATATATATATATATATATATATATATATATATATATATATATATATATATATACACACACACACACACACACAAAGTGGTTTATCTATAACGTTATATATAACTTTATATATAACTATGATGCTAAAACTAAAAATAGACTAGTTTTTTTTTTTTTACATTGATTTCTATATTTTGTTTGGCTTCTCTTAAAACAAGACATATTTGCCTTGCATAATACAGTAGAAGG
The DNA here is from genome assembly GCF_933228915.1 of Telmatherina bonti. NCBI lineage: Eukaryota > Metazoa > Chordata > Actinopteri > Atheriniformes > Telmatherinidae > Telmatherina > Telmatherina bonti. The sequence continues at coordinate 22,077,492 of NC_136621.1, read as the reverse complement.
CTAGCTAACCTGCTAACTAATAGTTTGCATGATAAACCTGAGCAGAAATGGAAGAATTGGTGCTAACGGTAAATATTCTGTGTCACATGTGTAAAGTGCTTAGAGACTGATTAAAACAGAAAAAAGACTAAAAGACAAAAAAGACAAGACTTAAAGACAAAAACTAAAATCTGTACAAAAAGCAAGGCACTTTGCATTTTGTTCATTATTTTTTCTCCCTCAATAATCCATCAACCCAAGCTGTCCCCATAGGTGTAAAACTGAGTTGAAGTCTGGATTCACAGCAAACCCTATCATCCTTTCCACTTACCTGAAGTACTTCTGTGATAAGCCTGGCTTTGTGGTGGAGTGCTGCAATTCTGGAGAACGGCATTAGACTTCAGATTCTAGAAATATGGGATGTCAGCAAAGTGGCTCAAGAATCTAATTTCAATGTGTGTCCATCAGTGAAGTTCCAATCAGGTACCAGTCATACATCTTTGACTGGGACACACCTGACAGCCGTTGCTTCTCAAAATGACAGTGAATACAGGAGACTTTTGCTGGGGATTTTGGCATGTCTTTGGCAGCTTTAGCGGTGTTGCCCATTCTTTAGAAGTGGGATCCATAAAATAAACTATTGTAAAAGAGACTAATCAAGTTTTCTAACTTCATATTGTGTATAACACAAATTATTATAATTAATGAGGAGAATAAAAAAAATCAAACTCTGCCCACTGCTATCAAAGAGCACATTGCTTTCAAATTTAAAATTTTTCCTTTAAAGAAAAAGTTGCAAACATCACCATGGATAGAAAATAAATACAAACTAGAAGAAAATTATGTCACAGACTTCTGTTGAACTTCAAAACATTTTTTTTTTCACACTCACATATTCACATTTCCTTTGAAATTGTCTGCCGGTGAAGATTCCAAAGACCTAATGAGCCTGAAACTACTTTATTTGTCTATAATGAGGAAGCTGCTCATCAAATTAGATTGGCTTCAAAGATTGTCAGACGCCAGAAGTTTTCTGTTTCAGTTTGTTCTTACAGTAAGTCTGTTCTCTCCATTTGGACCATATACTCTGTACTCTCAGTGCTGTTCATGCTGCATTTACTCCTGCAAAACATCCTAATGCCATCTTATAGGTTTATTACTGTTAACCTTTAACAATGCACCATAACCATATGCGAAGGAAAAACATGACCAGGCAGGAGGTTGACAACATTTCCCAGCCAGAAACATCTACTTCTTAGCATGCTTTGCAGCATGAATCTCAACAGCTAGACATAGTAGTGGTTCTTCATTTGTCAAGCCAACTCTGACCATTACCAGAGCTTATGTAACCCTTTTTACTGTGTAAAAATAGAGTAACAGGCGAATAATCTATGATAATAAGTGGATCAGGTACAGAAGATCCCAAATTCGTAAGAGCCACTGGTTTGATGACAATGATCACGGACAACAATGGTTGGTTTTGTTGTAGCCACTTGTTTAAAAAAACAACAATATTGACAGCAATAGAACACAATATGAACTTCTCTATCTTTCTGAAAGGAACTAAAACCAGTTCCCAGTTAAGTCTTTTTACTTGTTTGGGCCATTCTTTTTCAAATCAATGTCTCACCGATGTCAGTATCAGTGCAAGTCAGTATTAGTGCAAGTCAGTCCTACCACACAATCCGTGAAGAAGGAGAACTGAGATCACGTATCCATGCTTGTGCTCATGGTGTGATTTGCTCACCACCCTGCTCATGCTGGGAATCCTTCTGGGACTTAGGACAGTGATATCTGGTGCAGATCCAGTCAGAAGCACCTCAGTTCCGATTCACAAAAGTCATTGGGCGGAACAAAAAACCTGACCTGTGGGGTAGCCAGAGGAAGAGAAGAACTCATTACATTCACGTTCTGTAATCTCATGAATTATCACCAATAATCATCATTCCACTTCATAATTGGTCTTAAATCACACACTCAGTAAACATTAATTTATGAAACTATTGTAAACAATTACATTTTTCCAAGGCAAAGCTATATATTTAGCACCAGGTTCCCATGTCAGAGCAGTGGCTATGCTAATTTTAGCAACATTAGCATCCATAGTAGAGTATCCGGCAACTATCACATTTAGAAGCTTTTCTGCATTGCAGGTTGTCACTCATTATACTTTACAAGCACAATTATTTGTTTCACAGGTAGGCTAACAGTTTCACTCACCCTTGAGACAACGAGTGGGTCTCTATGTGAACCGCGTCTGATCTGCGGCAGTCATCTGCTGTACATACTACGCTACGAGATGTAAACACAACAATAAAGACGTCATGAGATGTTTAACATCCTAAGTAGTCAAATAAATTCCGTTTTTAGGGAGTATTTAAGTCTCTTACCCTGTGGTAAATTAATTGTATACAAAAAAGCCTTACGTGTGGCAAGAACAGCTTATCATTCATCATTGATAAAGGAAAACAAAAACAACCCTTGGTTTCTTTTCAGCACTGTAGCCAGGCTTACTAGGAGCCGGAGTGCTGTTGAACCATGTATTCCTTTCTCACTTAGCTGTGATGATTTCATGTATTTTTTCAGGAATAAAATGGATACTATTAGTGATCAAATCCATAATATTCTTACTTCTACTTATAATGTTGAGCTTGTTGTGGTCTCCGAAGCATCCTTAGAACCAGGATCTGATATGTGTCTAAATAGTTTCTGTCCTGTCCAACTCTCTGAATCAACTAAAATAATAGCTTCATCTAAACCGTCCACCTGGTACTTAGACCCTCTCCTAACAAGCCTCTTTCAGGACATTTTCTCTTTAGTTGATACATCTCTACTAAATCTTATTAATATGTCTTTAGTGACAGAATATGTACCACAATCATTTAAAACTGCTGTGATCAAGCCTTTATTTAAAAAGCAATCTCTAGATCCAGAGGTGGTAGCAAATTATAGACCTATATCTAATCTCCCGTTTATGTCCAACATTCTGGAGAAAATAGTTACAGCTCAGCTACATGCCCATCTGAGCAGAAATAATTTATTTGAAGAGTTTCAGTCAGGATTTAGAGCTCATCCTAGCACTGAGACGACATTGGTGAAAGTTACTAATGACCTTCTTATAGCCTCAGACAAAGGACTTCTGTCCATACTTATCTTGCTTGATCTTAGCGCTGCATTTGATACAGTCGATCCTAACATTCTGTTACAGAGACTAGAACAGGTGCTTGGAATTACAGGTACAGTGTTAAGCTGGTTTGAATCATATTTATCTCATAGACTTTGAGTTTGTTCATGTTAATGACAGGTCCTCCTCACAAACTACAAGTCATGGAGTTCCTCAAGGTTCTGTACTTGGACCAATACTCTTCACACTATATATGCTCCCTTTCTGCAAAATTATTAGACAAAATGGAATAAACTTTCATTGTTATACAGATGTTACTCAGATATACTTATCCTTTAAGCCAAATGAAACATATCAGCCCGATAGGCTACAAAATTGCCTCATAGGCATAAAGACTTGGATGACTACAAATTGTCTCCTCTTAAACTCAGACAAGACTGAAGTAATACTCCTTGGATCTGAAAAACTCAGAGCTACATTTTCCAGTTTTGTAATGAACCTGGATGGCATTACTTTAGCTTCCAGTCCTACAGTGAGAAACCTTGGAGTTGTATTTGACTCTGACCTGTCCTTTGGCCCACATATTAAGCAGGTTACTAAAACAGCCTTCTTTCATTTACGTAATATAGCCAAAATTAGGGATATTCTGTCTCAGAGTAATGCACAAAAACTGGTTCATGCTTGTGTTATTTCAAGACTAGTGTAGCAACCTCCCAAGGCTGAACTAACCCCCGAATCAGATAAGAACTCATGACTTTCTACTTCAAAAGGAAGTCCATCCACACATCTCCAAAACAGAGCTCAATGAGAGCCCTAAAATTCAGATCCATCTCAATACTGCAGACAGACTACCACGTTAAACTAGGAACCCTGCTGGTTTTATCTTGTTCCTGGTAGAAAATATTTACACAGACAGACTGTGGCACCCTTTTGAAGTTGGACCCTGAGGTAAGAGCCTGTTGTCCGTCACCTCAGGAGGTCCCTTTGTAACCACAGCACACAAAGACCAGATTCCAGAGCAGGACCTTTAAGCCTTGTACTCTTAAAACTGTATAAAATCCTGGATGCACTCTCAGCACACTTGGATAAATGGACTCTCCTTCCTTTCTAAATTAATCCAAGACTTTGACCCTTTTTCAGATGTGAAATCCACAGAAGTTAGCAAGTTAGTTAATTTCTGTGATTCCTTGGATGGAGCAGACAGCCTCGAACAGCTTGAGATATGCATTTCAGGTTGATTAAATACACAGGGATTAACATTATATGCTGTTGTTAATAACGACTCTGATTCAACGTAAGAACTTGTTGTGTGGACATTATTTCTTGACCCACCAGGTCCGTAGAAAGTGAAAATCATCTATGAAATGTATTTGAAATGTCTTGCACCTGTTTACAAACCTTTTCCCTTATTGACAGCAGCAAACAAACTGTTTTTAAGGTTCATTGTAATAAGAATCATTCATACTTCTGCTAATCTATAAATGGATTTAATAGACATGTTTTGAGGTTGGAAAAATGTTATGTTTAATTCCCCAAGAACTTAGTATTTTGACAAAACTTTCAGACCCCATGTCCTGACCCCTGCACTCTGATTGGATAACCTAAAGTCCACCCCAGAGCTCCGGCAAATTGAACTGCGGGTCTCCCTGGAACTCGCTCGCTCATTCTCTGGTCTTGCTTTTTCTGTCTTGATTTTCTTCTCTTGCTTTTCTCTTCATTTTTCTTCACTTGTTTTACTTTTTCTTTTTTGTTTCCGTTTGATGTTTGCTTTAGTCTTGTTTTTGTCCGTCTGGTGCCACGTTTGTTTTTTTTTTTATTACAATAAGCCCGCTTGCTCGACTGCTTAACACCAGAAAACCTCATCCAATTCGGGCCGAACAATGTTTTTGCTTCTGACATCATCAAGTCACACTCCGGCTTCCCCAAGACTGTGATAGATAATGTACGGACGACCCGCACATTACTTGTCCAACGATCCCAGGACTTGGCCGGCACCTGTGGATTCTCATCAGAGTTGGGTCCAGCTTCAGACGTCGAACCAGGTGGTTCCAGGTGTTACACCACTCAGACCAACGGCTCTGGGTGTATATAAAGTTCTTTATTTTTCACCGAACGAAGATTAAACATTTTACACACTCGTTAGATGCGACAGCACCGGGCGCATGCTTCAACCACCATTTTGTTCAACAGCGCACACACACACACACACACACACACACACGCTTCTCTTCTTCTTCTTCGGTAATTATCACAGAACTGCTTGCCCTGCCCCCTAGCGGTAACATTGGTGAATCACATCACTAAGAAAGCAAATTACTGAGTGCAGCAAACAGAAATAATTCTTAATAGGTGCTACACAGGCGAGCTCCTGACTTCTGCGGAGGTCCCCTTTGGAGAAGTATCAGGACGACCACTGAATCCTTGCCCACTAGACCCAAAGTTCGGGTTCTCGACCACCGACGCTGAAGTGAGGTAGATCCATTATTCCACTGACTCCAATCACAAGCTGGTGTCTTAGTAAGCAGAAGCTGCTCTTATTAAAACCATCCCCCTGTGGTATCCTCCTGATAGTCTACCCGGATATAAAGAAGTTAATTTCATTATACTTGCCATCTTTCCAACCTTCCTAGTTGTTTAAGTTATGTAAGCTGCTTACATAACTTTACCATCAATAATTTTTTTTTACATCTTTGCTGTTGGCTCGGCTCGAGCTTTTTCATACTCTCTCTCATCTTGGCTAATTTATTATTTGATGCTTGCCGCCGCTATTTCTGGTTTACATTATTAATTTAATTTGTGTCTGTTGATTTTAACTGGCGTGGTTTTAATAAAGTGTGCTATATTTTATGAAGTCGTGGTAGCGTGTTCGATCTTTGAGAAGTGATTTGTTCCCTCTGACGAGAACTTACAGTAAGCGCATTCTGAGACTGATGGTTATCTGTTATTAGACAAATATCATTGTCATATTATGGTATTACCTGCCTGACCATATAACAAATTTAGGGCTGGGTGGTGCCCCGGGATCCTCTGTTTGTCTAAGGACACAGCGAATAAATAATTAAAAACACCCACTGTCGCTCAGACATTGGGCACAGATTAACGTTAATGATAATACGCTACACTAGATTACTGTAACTCTCTATTACTGGGCTGTCCTAAATATGCCCTGAAAAGCCTTCAGCTGATCCAGAATTCTGCAGCCAGAGTCCTGACCAGAACCAGAACAAGAGATCATATTTCTCCAGTTTTAGCCTCTCTCTATTGGCTGCCTGTTGAATCTAGAATAGAATTTAAAATCCTTCTCCTCACATATAAAGCTCTCCACAACCAAGCACCACTATATCTCAAAGACCTCATAGTTCCTTATGTTCCAAGCAGAGTACTTGGTTCCCAGACTGCAGGCTTACTTGTGACTCCTAGAGTCTCAAAGAGCCGAGCGGGAGGCAGAGCTTTTGGCTCAGGCCCCTCTATTATGGAATAAGCTCCCAGTTAGTGTTAGGGAAGCAGACACCCTCTCCACCTTTAAGACTAGGCTGAAGACTTATCTTTTTGATAAGTCCTATAGTTAGGGATCGTTAGCATCCCTTAGTTATGCTGCTATAGGTTCAGACTATGAGGGACATTTCCTGATACACTGAGCTTCTTTCTATCTCTCTTTATCTCTCTCTCTTATTTTTTTTCCTTCCCACTGTCACCAGTGTGCTTGCTTAGGATGCAAGATTGAGTTGGAGCCTCCAACTCAATCTGTTGGTTTCCTTATATAGGCTATTATTAATTGGCTTTCATTATGTTTTTTTTCCTGTCTGTAAAGCGTCTTGAGATGGCATTGCCATGATTTGACGCTATATAAATAAAGTTGAATTGAATTGAATGGTAATCAATTCCGAATCAGACGAGTAAGATCCAGCCATTCACGTTTTCCATATCAGGAAGGAGCAAACTGGAAGTGAAGGTGGAGCTCAATCACCTGAGACTTCGGAGCTCACTAACTGGGCAGCACTCCACAGAGGAGCATGGGAAATGTAGTGCTAATGGTTCTTCAGGGTGAAAATCATGTTATGCATTTGATGACTCTACTGCAAAAATATTTATTTGAAGGTTTCTGTTAACCTTTGAAAAGAAATTATTCTAAAGCCTGGCTACACTGACAGAAAGTGGAACTTAACAAGGGTCAACCCACAAAAAGCAACAGGTGGAAAAAATCCTAGTACATGTGCCCAGAGTCTGTGTTGTAGACCTGTCTGGTGTACTGAGAGAGATGTCATTGGACATTGTTCCCAGATGCTTCAAAACATTCACCATAATTCCAGTGGCATAGAGGTCGGTTGTTCCCTGTCTGACTAAAGAGAAGTCCGACAGGCATCAACCAATACATGAGTGGATTCTCACTCATGTGCCATCCCACTCCTTAGAGAACCACTGCAAGACCAGGGCACTGAACACTGAACTCATAACACCATCTCCATACACTGTAATGCTCTGGAAGCATTTGTCAGATAGGAGCAGTTCAAATGCAGAACCTCCAGACTGATCAACAACTTCATTCCACAAGCTGCAAAAATGCTGATCTGGATGTGCACACACTCTGCATCTTAATTTACTTTTAATATTGTAGCTGAAAATCTAGTGTAACCTACTTCAAGGTATGGAGACGTTGCTATTCTAGGTTCGTAGGAGCTGGGAGTGATGTAATGAACAACTGGACACAGGTATAAGTGTATAACTGCAGATTTTAGTTGCAAAATTGTAAAACAGTTTACAATTTATTGTTGTGCACAATACCTGGGGCCCATGAACTAATAAAAATCAAATAATAAAATAAAAATAAAATAAATTGTCCTTCTTTTAGGAATGTTACTTTTGAATTGGCTTTTCCAAATCTGTTCCTTTTTAATTTGTATCCACGCAATGTTCAAGTCAATAGTCAGGGGAAAAAGTCAAGTCAGGGGTTTTATCCAAGGTTTCTCTTATGGTATCAGTCAATTGGACTAACACAATCCTACTACCCGATCTGCTGAATGGAGTGGAGGAGATCAAAGTTCGACTCGCTGGTCAACCTTGTAGGACACCAGGACTGGAGTTTGGATTAGCCCTTGTTGAACACAAGGACTGGATCTTCATTTTTTCCCCCCCTGAGGAACAAAAAAAGACCTGACCTGTATACAAAACAGATTACAGTACAGGTTCTAGTAAAAAAGTATCCAATTAGGTGTTGTACAACAGTAAATTTATCTTATCAAATCGGAAAATAACGTATAGCAGTTTATAGATAGGTAAACATAGCTATTTTCATAATAAACATTTATAGATTGTCAAAATATATAATTTTAACAATGAATTCACTTATTTATAGTGATCAGTTGCTCTTTAAAGTGACATGCTTAACTTGTAGTTTTCATGTATATTTATCTCGTTTTAATCCTTTTACATAGGAGTTTAGATTATGAAATAAAATAAATGAAATACCTTGCTTCAGAGGAATTATTTGGCCAGTTTGGGGTCTACAAAGGGCCCAGCTTCTGTGGTTACAAAATAAGTCAAATTACCATCCTTACACTACAGTGCTTGACAGGCACTATGGTGTCATTGTGTTGATATGCTGTCTTTTCATCAATTGTCACACTGTGAACATTTCCACTTTGTTCTCTAAGGAATAGATGTTTTGTTCAGCTTTTAAATTTCCAGGGCATGATACAACTTTAGAATTGAAAGGCTTTCTTGGAAGTACCACAGATGACCCACTTCCAAGAAGATGTTTATCTAACACGAGCATTGACTCTGAGATTTCTCTACGTTGAATTCAAGAAGAAAAGAAAGATGGATGCTAATCTCTTTCGTGTAGAATATTTATTAAAAGTGTTAAACATTTTTGAGAGACAATGAAGCCAAAACTTTGTCAGCTCTTGACCTATAAAGTAAACATATTGATTATAAATAAAAAAGGAGATTAAACTACGAACCAAAAACGCCGCCAGTTTTGAGTCCTTCTCCATTTGACCTCTTATCAGCTGGATATAAAAATTACTTTTATGCACCTACTGTTATCTTGAGTGCTTCATAGTATTTGTCTTGTTTGTTTTGGGTTTTTTTTTTTTTTTTAATCTCACTGGGTGGTTGTTCTTGTTTCATTGCCAAACACTAATAAAAACACTTAAAAGCATACTGTTAGGGTCCTCCAGCTGTGCTTCATCAATTTCCATAATTTTACTTGTCCATTTATTTTACAAAAAAACATGTCTATCCATCCAGCCATGCATCTATCTTTTATTTTGTTTACTTTAACTTTAATTGTCTCAGTCTCAGTGAGTTTGTGAAGTTTAGGGGCAGGCTATGCAAACGGCCATGGCCTACTGCTCCAAGGTCCCTGGGTGTTGGCACAGCAGTGTTTACTGACTATAAAATGATCAATCCACAACATTTCCAGCAGCAATAAACACTCCTCACCTGGGTTCAGCTGAAGGTGTCAGCTCCAGACTTAGGGACCAAGGTCCTGTTATCACAGTGGTCACACAGGGAGACAGCCAGGTCTTGTACTCCTGGAGTGTGAGAAACTGGGTATTCAAAATAACTGATTTAGGGTGGGGCACTTTGGGGTTATATGTGAGGATGCCTCTACGAGCCACGATGCCACCATGACATGGAGCTGTTTGTCTATTGTGACTCTTGCATTGCACAGAAGTCCCTCCTCAAAGATCACAAATCCCAATCCAAAACTACCAGATGGGGCACCTGTGGTGGGTGTATACATCTTTGGGCCATTCTGTATTGCCAGTCAGGAGAACTGATGTGCGCTGGTACTAACTAAGATGTAATGCCACTTCTGGGGACCAAATGAGTTTCATCGTGATCAGGGGCAGATTTTAAGTCCATAGTCTTCCAGGAGGTGTGCGAATGTCTTGGTGTGAGGAAGACCAATTCCATCTCAACCACTGAATGATGGTCTGATGGTGGGATTTAATAGGACCCTTTCCACCCAGCTAGGCATCCTTACTAACTGCCCCAATGAGACTGGGACTGCTGCCTACCAGTGGTGGTAAGGCCCTACCAGATTGTACTCCAGGAGTCCACAAGGTATACCCCAGCCACATTCATGAATGGCCATTAACCATGGACACCAGTGGATATGACGTTTAAAGCCCAATCAGATCCAGAGGTAAAAAGGAGAACCAAGGATAAGTTGTTACTACAAATTTTACAAACAGTAGTTGTTGTTATGACTGTCGAGGTATGAAATGATTAATTAGTACATTTCCTTGGCACAACAGGCCAAATTTAGATACATTGCGTGTTTCATGTACAAAACAATTCAACGTGCTTTACATAAAACATTAAAAGCTTCATGGTGCAATAAAAGCATTAAAGGTGGTAAAAGACAACAAAATTCACAATGAAATCATAAATTAAATGGAAAGAATTAAAAGAAAATAAGTAAAGTTTCAGTGCAGATTTCATACAGAACACTCTAGAGAGAAGGGTTTTCTAGGTAAATTCTAAAATTTAAAATCCAGCTTGTTTAACTGCAAGTATAAAATCCCTGTTAACTTTCATAAAACATATAAAATTGTCTGTTCAATTATAGTATACATAAATAGCAGCCTTAAACTAAGAAAGGAAATGACAATTTCCCCTTGAATACAACAAAGGTTTCTTATCACTGAGTTTCCAGCATTTCTGTCAGTTGTTAATTATATTAATAATCATTCATTTTATTTGTGGGTGCCTTTCTTGATATTAAAGGTCACTTTACAAGATGAAACACAACACGTGTTGGACATTCTGATTATACGTCAAGCTTCAGTTGAAAGCACATGTTCACTGTGTTTACTTTTGTAATTGTTGAGTAAAGAAGTCACATTTTGCCAATATGCCAGTGTGCCTGTTGCGCATCTGTGCAGAAAGCTTTTGGACTCTATTAGTTTGATATTTCATCCAGGATCTGCCAGATTGTTCAGTCTCCTTCTGCAGGACAACATTTCTGCCATTTGACTTTTTTATTTTTCTTCTTGTGGACCTTGCGGAAGGTTGGATCTTGCCTCATCTGTGCTTTTCACCATTGAGCGCCATAAGTCAAATTCAGTATTTTGAAGTTCCTTTCACTGTTGGCCCCTTGGCAATGAGGCTGTGAAGCCTGCACACTCTCTGCAGGGGCTGGGAGAGGGAGGAATAGGTGGGGGATATTTATTATTCAGCTTAATAGTGGTAAAGGTTCTTCTCCTAAATAAAATAGTTTTAAGCAGACTGATTAGGAAGTTTAAGTTTTTAGTGAGACTTTTATTTATTTACCTATTTATTGATTTTGGTCACTGTATTTTTTTTTAATTCTACTATATTCAGATAGTGTGTGAAGGCTATCTGAATATAGATAGCCTTCATCTATATTCAACAAAGCTTATTTTAGTTTCTCAAATCTCTGAGTTACTGCAGCCTTATATTCAACACAATTATTTTAACTTTTGAAATGTGGTTGCTGGCCAGGAATCAAGATTATTTTCCATACATTTATGTGTTTATTTATTTGTGTGTGTTTATGGTGTGTGACACCAAAAACTCAGCTGCTTGGAAGATGAAATCCTTTATGAGAAAATAAATTGCTTTAAAAGGTGAACTTGGCTGCTCTGGGGAGACAGGAAGGGAAAAAGAGTCTTGTATATATGAGAACAATCTGCTTTATGTTTGTTTCTTTCTCACCAAGTACCATAGTCCAAACTCAATTTTTGTGTCTTATCACTATTTCAGCAACTCCCACTTTTTCATGTAATCATAGAACCTCAGTGCACTTCTCCATCTCTCGTTTTCCTTTTTTTTAATTGGTCTGCAGAATCCACCCACCAGCTGTCAGGAGAAAGAAACATCTCTGAGCTCCAAGTAAGCCAATTACTGTGTAGTGGAGCTTGCGCTGAGAAGACCCAGTCAGACATCCAAAAACTCCCAGAGGGTTCTGCCAAGGCTGCCTGGTGATAAGGGATAGGGTCAAGGCAGGTCAAATGCTGAGGTGGTTCTCCCTCATTCTCTGCTACGCTTTCTTCTTAATGGATCTGACAAACATGAACAGCTCATAGCCACAAGGTGTTGAGTGTGAGCAGAGAGGAGGGAAGAAAAGCACGAGAAGAGACACAGCAAACGGAGGGTTGAGAGTCAGAGAGGGCCAAACAAGGCACAACAAGAGTGCAGAGTGTGATAGAAGAGTAATGGAGCTGATTATACATCAAACATGTTCTTTCAGTGAATCAGAGGAATGCCACCATTTGTATGAAGAAGATCAGAAAGCACTTGATAAAAGAAACCAGTCAAATTAGAGAGTTTACAGATGGCAAACTGGACACAGTCCATCAGGAATGAAGCAATAGGAGAGACGCTGGGGAGGAGGCAGTGAGAGAGAGAGAGAGAGAGGTAAGACCAGATGTTGGACCTTGCTTTTCCAGTTGCTCTCCTGACAGAACAAACTTGTTTATATATTTTCAACCTGACAAGTCTGACTACACAACAGCTTGTACTACATAACTGTCTAGTCTTCGGTTGCAAACAAAACACATGAAACTGACAGTTCAGTGTGGAAAACATAATCAAATGTTTTTTTGTTTTATGAATGTACTGCAGGAAAAATTAGGCTACAAAGCATAGTCAATGTTTGGGAATGAAGCAATGAGAAAGAAACAAAAGAACCTGTAGCATATTAGGATCAAGACAGCTAGTTTTATGGTAATGAAATATTATCTTTAAGCAGTGGTTCCAAACTTTTTCTGCTGGGCCCCCTTTTCATTAACGACAATAATGTCGAGCCCCCCCCCCCCTCCCATCACATGGACCACAGAAACATACTAAGAAATACGTCTAGTTTTAGTGGCTGTATTATAGGTATCCATAATTAAAACCATGTCGGTTACTATTATGCATTCTTCTGCGTAAGTATAAAACATTTTAAACCAGGAATCTCTGCAAACGACTTCCGGTGAGTGAAGTTTACTATGAGACAATGCTGCTTTAGTAAAACAACTTTGCTATATATGATGGTTGGATAGTTTATTTCTAAAGTAACCTGCAGGCTTTTCTTTGTGTTCAGGATGAAATGTACCCAAGTGGTACTGTAACTTGTTTGGCTTTATACTTAATTACATTAGATCATAATATTTTGGTACACGCAAAAGAGTGCATTCTCATTATTACCCATCACTGATTATTATTATAATCACTGGTCAAGCAGGGACAGATATGTTCCATCATAGTTTGTTCACTTTTTTTTTTTTACTACTTAAAGTATCTCTTGTTGATTTATCATCATTTCATATGAGTACTTTTACAAATTCATCCAATGTAAAAACTCCTATGTTTTATTTAGCCTTGCTGCGCCCCCCCCCCAGGGGGTGGGCCTCCCAGTTTGGGAACCACTGTCTTAAAGGAAGTATCCACACATGCAAACAAAGTTAGACATATTGCATCTGGGCCCCTGATTTTGCTTTTCCAACTAAAGTTTTAGCTAAATTTCTTTTGATGCTGTTGGTTCCATTAACTCTCAAAATAATCCCTCATTGTTTCAATGGGAACATCATCATATCATACATCCCTCTGTTTCCCTTAATTAAATGGCTTTCTGACATCCATCTTTCACTAGCTACCATTTTCCAAGTGGATGGTATATACATCAACTGAAGGTCCAGATGCATAGGGTCCTCCTTTTATCTTCTTTTTCTATATTTATTGACTTAGAGAGGATTAACACCGGGACAAGGCATGAAACAATAAAAGCATTACATGGAGTAAAAAAAGCATAAAAATCTACACTATAGTCCAGGGGACTTGGGACAATTGCGTACAAAATTGGAAAAAATTCATACCTTCCTTTGGTTTGGTTTGTGTTCAAACTCAAATTCAAACAGACCAAACCTAGTCAACTGTGGGGCGATAATCCTGCAAAAACACAATTTTGCAGGTAAAAGTTACATTAAATATCATGCAGGAAGATTTATTTATGGTTATAGCAGAGAACCCCACACTGCCAGCAATTTGGAGCATTTTGGCTCATCTTTCACGACCCGCCGAACATTGAGTTTGAGGACTACAGAAACCGCAAAAGACATCTTTTATGGACATTTCATCTGTTGGAGATAATGCAAGGATACCATTTATTTTGTCCTCCAGATGCCCAGTTTTTAATGACACACCGCACACCATTAAGATGTGTCACAGTATCATGTTTAGTAGCAGTTCCTGCTTGCTTTTAAATTTGCATTCATATACACAACTGGCACTCAAAAATTTTTTAATTTAGATTGTATGTAGGATGAATAGTAACAATAATAATAATAATAATAATAATAAAAAAAAAACTAAAAGCAGCAGATTGTTCCATGAAAAATAGTGTCATAAATTATGTTTATAAATTCAACAACAGGTGCATTTTGAAGACAGGATTCTACCTGGATTTAACTTTTGGGGAAGTGCAGTAGTGATTGCAGGATAGTTTGTCCTCACATCATTAGCACCCTGCTGCCCAATGTGCGTAACACTTAACCTACACAAAGACCATCTGAGCCTTTAGCTGAAACAATGAGAGGCCACTGAAACAGCCCTGACCTCTGAAATGCAATAAGTATTGCTGAAGAGAACTTTCAGACACAACAGGAATTAAAACAAGCACAGTTGGAGAATTGAAGGGAAATTTAAATGGAAATCAATGAGCTGCATTATGTGTCAGTGCTGAACATGAAGGCACATCGCTGCTGCACTATGACCTCAGCAAAGCTGACATTTCATCACATTGGTGTTATTGTTCAAACAAACACCTTTAGAGTCTCTGAGAGTAGATGTAAAATGAAAATGTCACTCATTATGCAATGTTTTTTTCTCGTTGATGTGGAGAGTTTCACACCAAAAACATTAATTAAAATAAAAATTAAAACACAAAGCACCATTAAATGCCTGACAGGGATGGTCCTATTTCAAACTGGGGTCTCCTCCTGCATTCTTATTGCCATTACTGCTAAACACACAAAGATTGTGTAGCATGGGTACCACTAATTACATTTTATTCATGTACTAACCAACACATTACATGACACTGCATGTCCTGCAATTAACAGTTGGGGTGTCCAAGTCAGAAAAAGTAGGAAAAACATTTATATAATTTGCCCTCATTTGGCAGGCTCTTATACAAGTATTCCTTCATTTTGCAAAAAATGAATTTTGAAATTTGAAGATGAAGATATTTCAAAGTTGTTGTTCCCAAAATCCTTTGAATGCAGCACAGCTCCGTCTATGAAACTATATGACTCATCCTTAAAAGTTTAATTTTTCCTCTGGAAGAAAAATGTCCATGTCCATGACTGTAAGTAAATCCCAAGAGACCACAAGTCTGGTGAAAATAAGTCAGTCAAACTGACAATCTCTCGATTTCCTGAATACCATACATTTAGCCACTCCATTGCCAGTACTCCAGAGATGCCATATTTCCTCACATACAATTAATCTATTCCACCCACTTACTGTTTTTTTTTACTTCTTCTTCTTCTTGATTAATAGCTGCTCACAATCCAACGCAAATAGGGTGTCCCCTCATGTGGGGATACAACATCTCCGTGGCTCACCGGCCTCACATGTCACAGCAGAATTAAGGTTAACAGGTTGCATAAAGAAATGATTGGTGGCAGGTAATTTATTATAAATGCTACTAAAGCTACTTGGAAAAGGGTCAGGTAGTCCAGCCCCTCCCATATCCATGGGCCTGGTGCATGAATTGTTGTAAAGAACAGGTTTTGCCTGATGAAGATGTTTTAGCCTGCCATTCAGTTGGTCACAAAAAAACTGCCCCCTGTATAATTTAGCTGCCTTTATCTGGCTGCACAATGACCTAGTAATGTGAGTCACATTGGAGTAGGGAAACATCTAAAACCCAATGAAAAGTGGCGTTTGAAGGACTAAGTTGAATAGCCCTGGGATGAGCATAAATGGGTCTTTGCACCTCCCTTTACTCTGCACAGCTTGGCAAATGTTGCTGTGTTGGCCTTCTACAGTTCTTTGGCACATTCCTGATAACATATACATCACAACAAGGGACATGATTAACACATTGTGGATTGAGTACCTTGATAAATATGTTTCAGTGCTTCCCGCTGAGGCTGATGAGGTACAGTATCTGGAAAGAAACTGACAAAAAAGAATGGATGAATGCCTTTAAGCTTCTCAGTCTCTCAAATGGGAGCACAGGCGACATCCTGCATCTGCTCCACACTTTGTGCATGGGCTGATGTTGAGATTAACAATAAACCACCTGTTTTCAGAGCATATGTTCGTTGCTGAATACTTGATGATAATTGCTCAAGCCATTGCTTGTGTTTCTTTTTTTTCCCCCTGTGACTGTTGGTAAGTGGTAGGCAACATTACTTGTAATCAAGCAGTGATTATCTACATGGTGTGAGAACAATCTGGGAAAATTGCCCTTGGATTGTGATGCATTCTGCAACATTAAGGTCCCACTTGGTATACATGTTTGGCTGTGGGTGGTTCAGCTGCCGCTGAGATCTGCAGCAGGGACAAGAGAAATAGGTAACGTGCTTTACTCTGGGGAAAAATAAAATAATAACATATTTGGTAATAATATATATTACTCAATTGTTAATATGTTGTTAATTGAGCACAGCTGATCCACAGGTTTGTGGATTTGTCTGGAAAGTACTTTCAAATTTGTCCACTCTTGAGATTTTCAAACAGGAGGCAAATAATTTGACCAAAGCTTAATTATTGTAAACATTAGTGGGTCTAAGATACACAGTCATTCAGCAGCATGCTGGAAGGATGTTGCGATAATTATAAATTATGTATGCAAAGAATCAAAACTGATCTTTTGCTGAATCTTGTCTGTGTCTGCGTAATATATTGTCAGAAAAAGCACAGGGATTCCAGCTTTTTTACTTAAAAAAGAGAGAGGAAGAAAAAAGGCAATCTCAGGCTAATCAAGCTGTAATGACTGAATAATCACAGTTTTTTCTTTCTGCTTTTTTAAAGCTGAATAATTGCAGATTGAGTTGTAACCTGTTTCTTGTTGCTTGCTTGCAAACGCAACTCTTCTCAGAACTAGAATATTCAGCCTTTGTCCTTCTTACCGTCACACATCCTCCTCGTCCTCTTCATCTCATTCAGTGTGTTTTTTCTTCATCTTTCTTTTTTTTATTGGACCTATTCTTCCAGAATGACCACCCCTGAAAGCTCGAGCCAAGTAATTACCATTCAGCAGAAGCTCAGACATATTCCTGTCAAGATGTTGGCATGTGCATGTCTAAGTTGCCTCTATTATTACAATTCACACAAAATGGGAGGTGCACATATTTTCCTTTTGTACAGTTTGCTGAAAGCAGCAGTAACTGCACTTTATGTCCACACCTGGATCACCCTCAGATATTTGCATGTATATTACAAATATTATAATCAAAGACCTTTTTGATCTGTACATCTCCATTGCAGCTGCAGGGAAGTCAAATAATTGAGACATTTCAGTATTAAGGGGACAACGAGGAGATGGGGCTATACATACTGTATGCCCAGTATAGCAAACAGTATTTGCTCTTGTATAATGTACACATTATTATTTAGTACATTTTGCATTCACCAACACATGATTGCATAACAATATAAACTTGGATTAACCAGGTTTTAGGAACTTTTTTCTTCTTTTGTAAGCAATTTTTTTTTGACAATCAATAATTAGAGAAGTTTATCTACTTAGAGGGGTTTAAGTCTCTGGTGTATCAACAGAGGTAGGGAAACTCCTGGCCACCTAAAACTGCTCTATGGGTACCAGATCATGGTAACCTAGTGATCTCTAGGAAATCTAGAGATGAATAAAATGCAGAGACTAATTACCTAATTAGATTAGATCAAGACAAAATTTATTAATTTATTGTGAGGAAATTATCTTAACCAAAACCGTACACATCACATGAATAGGTTTGTGACCCACAGGATAATCAACATTCACAGTGTAAAGTTAGTAACTTTGCTGCAATTCGCTTTGTTTAAAGAAATCACCTCAGATGTGAAAAGGCTACATGGTCACGTTGCTTGGTTTTCCGTCACAGTTGAACCCTGTCCTACAACGCAGACAGCCGTGCCGCCTTTCACATGACAGCGTGAGATGGACGTAAGTGTGAAATGATTAACAGAGATGGAAAAAGCAAAGAGGTCGAAGGAGAGGCAGATTATGTTTGATTACTCATGTCACATCCAATCACGGTCATATCACAGAGCTGATGAACTCACACAAATATTGACGGCGGTGAAATTCCAATTTGAAGCGTTGAGAGTTTTTATTAGACAGATCGAATGTGTGCATGTGGCAAACATTCATTTGAAGAAAATGTTCAGATTATCAACGTGACATCATAATCTTGTTTTAATCAAATTTCTTTCATTTGTTCTCAGACACACACAACCCAAACCCACATACACACAAACACGTGCACGATCTCGAGCAGCTAATTGGAAAACTCATATCTAATTAAGATGTGAGAGACTTTGGATGTTTTGTGAAGCACAAAAGCCCTCACTGACGTACTTGAAAACACAGGTAGGGCAGAGTAACTTCCACTGCTGCTTTAATTAGAGTGCTCATCCTAATTGTGTTCCAAACATCACAAGGTGCCGTCTCTTGAGACGCTCGACTCTTTTGATGCTGTTGAGATGTGAACTAGCTTTACACTGCGTGAACGCATGTTTTTGCACATGTGTACTTGACTCTGCTCGTAAATGTGCATGATTGTTTGTAAGCAACCTTTCAGCCTTTGTTTCAGCTCTGTGAGTCTTAAAAAGCTTAGAAAGGTAAACTAAAACTAATATCTTTTTGTCAAATTTGCCACCTCGCTCTTTTTTTTAAATTCGCATTTTATCCTTTAGATCCTCCCCCCCCATAACCTTCCCTGTGTGGTAATGGTTTTGGTTGCCCCCTTGATAATGGGGGGGGGGGGGGGGGGGGGGGGGGGGGGGGGGGGGGGGGTTAGCTGTGGATCCTCTGCCCATATTTTGCCCATCTTTTCACATTTTTTCCCATCTCTTCCCTCTCTCTTCCTTTTTGCTTCCTGAGTGGCAGTCAGCGTCACATCTTCACACTTTGTCGCTATGTATTTAACTTGTACAGGTTTTGAGCTTTGGTTGGAGGGTGGGATTACGAGAGTGGTTTGTGTGTGTGTGTGTGTGTGTGTGTGTGTGTGTGTTTGTATGGATGTATGATTGATGATGACTATTACATGTATTACATATGTTATTCATTTATATTTTATTTTTTTATTTATCTATTTACTTATTCTTTTTTTCCTGTTTGTAAATTTCTTTTTTTTGTAGGTGCTGCTGCTCTTGTTTTGTGTTGTTACTTTTATTTATAGGACCCCCTTGAAAACGAGATGGTGCATCTCAAGGGGTTATTCCTCGATCAATAAATAAATGTTAAATAAATAAATAAATAGGATTCATCTTGTAACTTTCTTGTCCTTTCTCTGGCTCTTTTCAAACTGGACTTCTCATTCACACAAGCTCTTTTCTCGCAGTATCGCCTCCCTTGGCCTTCACCTTAATTATCCCTTTTGCCATTCAGAGAAGATAAGACCACCATTTCTCCACTGACACTCATAATCACCGCATGCTCACCATGCACATTCCCTGCTTTTCAATGTGTTGAAGTAAACATTTCACACATAACTCGAGACTGATCAATATACATGATGTGTGCTCGCATGTAGAGCTGTAAACACAGTGGATGAAGCACATAAATATGTATTTTCAAACATGATGGGCACATTCAAACTAGAAAAAGTAATTCCAGTGCTTGTATGCACATCCATATAGCTTTTGGCTCGTGTACACGATTTAACCTTAATGTGGACAGACCTTTGTTCCCGAAGGCAGGTGATTGTGTTAAATAGCATCACTGTCAGACAGCAGCCTGTGTTTCACATTCACTGTTCAGCCAATTTATACATTTCTAGTGCAAAAGGAAGACAAGTACCCCACCGCCTTCAGTGCTGGGGGCTATACATGTTATCCTTCCAATGACCTCCTTTTATTCTGATTATATCTAAAGTACCAGGTGAATCAGAAAGCTGCAAACATAAGCAGTTATCACTGACAGATGTGAAGCATATTTGCTAAATTAAAATTTATGGACCTACAGCACCACAAATGTGTTCCTTGTGCCCGTTAAGGTGCTAAATAGAGAGATCCTAAAGACACCGAAAAGCTTCTGTTTCTTTAGAATATTAAAGGCAGTAATAGACATTCTAATTCCTAAAAGCATGGCATATTTCATATATTACCAATAACACTGAGTGCTAGTCTTAAGTGGAGATGAAAATTGTAATATGTCCCATGCCAGTAAAATACATTAAGATGATAAATTATGAATTTAAATGTTTTACTTTCAGTTAGTGGGTTGATGTTGTTGATGATTGTAATCAGAGGTTTCCAACCGAGCATCTTCGCCTCCCACTAAAGGAGAGTGGCAAAGCTCATGGTGGTGTGTGAGATCATTATTCCTCGCGTGTTTGTACAATTAGGTTTGCACATAACAAACACTCGGAACCGTTAACTGGATTATCAAAAGTATATATGGGAATTATAGGCTGTTGTTACACTCTGAGGTATGTTTGTTGTATGTTTAATGTAATTGCAGGAAATAAATATTGGATGAATCTGCCGCTCTGCACAAACAGCTGACGAATGCATTTTGATTAAAAGGCCAAACGTGCTGTAAAGACACCCTTACAGTGCAGGCTGGATTGAAATATAGGAATAGGAAAAGATTTAAACAGAAAACAACAGTAGTATCTGCTGCTGATAGCTGGCGGGTTTACACCTAGATTTACTCATTATATGCACATGCTTTGGGAAGAAATTTAACCTTGTTTGATCCATGTTACTGTGCAATTATATGGATCTATGAGTGTTAGACTTCTTTATTTCCAGTGTTTCCAGCATTGAGGACATAAAAAGACTTGGCTGTGACCATGTGTTTGTTCACTTTCTAGCTGATTCAGTGTGATAGAAGCATTTCCAGGCAACAGAAACAAAAGGTTTTGGATGGCAAAATGACTCGCTGTTGCACCCAAACCTGACAAAAATCTTCATTTTCTATACAGCTTAACCCAATTCAGGGCCGCAGAGGGATAGGGGATAGAGTATGTCCCAGCATTTAGATGGCAGGCAGAGGCAGGGGACACCCTGGACAGGTCACCAGTCCATCGTTGTGCCAACACAGAGATAGAAACAACCATTCACACTCACACCCGGGGAGAATTTAGAGTGACCACTTAACCTAACATGCATGTCTTTGGATAGTAGGAGGAAGCCAGAGTACTTGGAGAAAATCAATGTATACTCGGAGTGAACATGAACACTCCACATAGAAAGGCCCCCCCTATTTAAACCCCTCCCCAGCCGAAGCTCGAACCAGCAGCCTTCATGCTGTGAGAAAAAAATACAGAAACATGAATCAGAGAATTCTGTAAAACAGTCACAAATCTGATGTGACACAAAAATGCTAAAACAGCATGAAAGACCATCAAAGATAGAAGACACAACGAGATGTCCGGGGTTTGGGTGAAGAATCAATTTTCCTTATTCAAATCAAGTGATTGTTCAGAGTGCAGTCTTCCAGAGCAGGCAGAGGTATGCACATGGTAACTGACATCCCCTTGTAAGAGATGGACCACTCTTGTGACACTCAAAATTTAATGTTAAACTTCCAGTTATTGCTTTATTCTATAGACAGGGACAATTTGAGGTAAGGTTTTGAAGAAACAGTTTCTTTAAAACGTGCATAACAAAAGTTAAGGAGACCTTTAGAAGTGCTATTTGCCAGGTTGGGCCTAATGTAAGGGGGTAGAAGTTGCATGACAGAAAATGTCAAATCCAGTTGTTTAATTCATAGAACCCACAACTCTAGATGGATTTTCCTCAGTGGCAAAGTAATTTGAGTACATCTCCAGAGTGACCTTCCAGTAACCATTGGCATGTCAAAATCATTTAACTTAAACCTAATCAGAACCTGAGGGAGTCATAAATAATGACTGTGTCTCAGCCAATTAAATGGAAAGAATAAATTTATAAAACAAAAAAAAAACCTGACATATAGTCGTACATCATCAGAGAAAGTCCATTATGAAAAATGTACTTCATGCAAGTTTTACTGATGTACCTGTCAATTTAGTTGCCTTTCTTATCCCAAAACAAAAAAATCATTTCAGAGCATGTTTTATACACGAATAAACTTAAAATAACTGGACCAAAACCTTCTTCTTCTTAAATTATTTAACTTAAGTGACAACAGCTGTTCAAAGGACTTCAGTAAATGAAGGTTTTTACCAGCTTTGATCGTAGCCCTAAAAATATCCTCGAGTTTTTAACTGATGATTTAGGTTTACTTCAAGAGGCAGGTTGAAGATAAATTTAAGCTAAAAAAAGAAGTCCTTTCTTATCTAAAGCTTTAATATGGAACAGAAAAGCAGCATTTGAGCCTTAAACGTGTAATAATTATGATATATATTTAGAAAGACAGGTGATGAGCAGTAGAAAAAGAACTAGATAGGGAATAATAAAAGTTGTACTTCCCTGCACTTTTGTCTTTGGCCACCATTATGTTTCCTCATACAATCCCTTCTCCTGTTTCTGTGGTCTGCCTGAATATCTTCTTTTGTGTCCGTCGGTATTCAAATAAGCTGTTAGCTGCGAGATAGAGTGTAATTACCAGCAGAGAAAGTGCCCTAATTGACATTCTCACCATCTGACGGCTTGGAAAGGTCCTCCGAAGAGGCTTATAGCATAACAAACCTGCTGTGTTAATAGGTTAATCCCTGAGCCTCCCCTTTGCCTTCATATACCTTTATGTGTTTCTTGTGAACATACTTATTCATTTTCCCCGTCCCTAAATACCTCGTCTGTCTTTCATCTCTTTTTTCATAAACCAGTGCCCTATGTGCTTCCCCCTTTTTTTTTGTCTGTGGTTAATTAACATTTAACTAACACATTGTTTTCTTTGTAAGATTCTCGCTCGCTTTCCTCTTCTTCTGTTCTTTTTTCTTTTCTTTTTTTTTTTTTTACTTTCCAGCCTCATTACATCCTCTTGCCTCTCTCTGTCTGTGCCGTCTTTGATTTCAGCCCTGCAGCGAACTGGTGAGTCGTTGCTGTCCTCCAATGGATAATTAGAATTACGCCAAGCCACTGTGTGATTGTAGAAGTGTTTTATATACCGTTATTGCTCCACTAAGCAGCTCATTCCAAAACGCAAATGAAAACATTCATATTAACCTTTATTCCTGACCTAAAATTTAAATCTATATGTTGCCAAATAGTTTCACAGAATATTTTTTCTCTCTTCTGTTTTAATTTAATTTTTTTCTCCTTTTAACAGAACAAACAGAACTCTTCTTTGCACATACAAATGTCTTTAAAAGGACTGGCACTATTCTCTTTTGTCAGTACTTCTCTATCTCCTCTGCTGCTTTTCTAACAAACAAAAGAACACACTCCTGCACATGCAATTAGACGACAGGCACTTACTGTCAATTTTTCATCTTGTCTTTTGTGCCTACGCGCTTCCTATGTCTCATCTCACCAGACATATTCCCAGAGTTCTTCTTTCCTCAGAGAACAGTGATCCATGAAGTACTTAGATACTCACACAGTTATGTGGAGGCTTGAACAAAACACAAACTCTCTGACGGATATGCAACATCACATTTCCAACATCATATTTTCTTCTCAGACTTGCTTTCTTTTGTTTAATTGATAATTACAGATTTTGGCACCAAAGGTTATAATGGTTTTCTATGAGGGCAGTATTATGGACATATTTACATGTGTGGACCCATGTTTAAGTATGAAATATGAAAAAGATTAAATCACACACCTTCTCATGAAGATAAAATTAGGCACCGGATCTAAAGGCAAATGACGACAAAAAGAGAAAAGAAGGTCTGCACACTGGATTTAGTTCCAGATGTTTCACTAACAAAAAACAAGTGAGTGACGTTTTGGGCCACAGTCCTTCCTCAGATTGAAAAACACCAGGTGATGCACTAGCTAAAATAATCTCTGTCTGACCACCCAACCAATCAGATAAAGTCGATAACCAACATATGTATGTACATATATACATGAAAAAATGTAAAACAATGACACAATACATATATATAAATAGAAGTGCACAAAGAAAAATAATTTCTAATACAATACGTATCATTTAAATGTATACTGTATGACAAAAAACATCAGGTAAAAACCGTCATGATGACATACAATACTACAAGTCTAGGTAGAATGAAAGATAATGCATCACAGTATACAAAATATGGTGTGATAAATAAGAAGTAATGGAACATGGAAAATGACAAAATCTACAGCACATACATAAGGAACATATGTAAGAAAGAAATACATAATTACACATAAGGATATATACAAGGTTTAATGAGAATTGTATGAAAATACAATGTATAACTAAAGATCCAAAACATTCATGAAACTAACACAACAGTAATACTTGAAAATGCTCACAGAACTGACACACACAAATAAAACTACAGAAAAATAGACTGAAATGACACAAATCCCACAAAAATGGTCTAAGATCAAAGTCTTCGTTGAGCCCTTTAGGGGCAAGAGATTCTAAGGTATACATACAAAAGGCTTCTCTTCTCAATGATATGGTTCACGTCACGCCCCGAATATTAGGTTTACAGTGGAACTTTTATGTGCATTTCAGGCTAATTTATTTTTATTTCTGAGACCAGAAGGATTGATCGAGTTATTGTCACAAATCGCTTTATTTACTTCAGACCGACCCTCTCCGTAGGCTGTCAGATCAGCCTGTGGGCAAAACGAGTGGATTGAGACTCTTCCGCATTAAGCCCCGCCTCCCGCCACTGCACTACATAGGGGCGCGCACCGCACCTGCTTTCGTCGTCATTGTAACATCTCATAAACAGAAGGATTAGGCTAATATGAACTCAATAATAATAAAAAAAAAAAAAAAACCTACAATGTCAACACATTGCATACAGCCCTACATGTTGGAACCTGAATCAGACCCTGAAAACAAAGTGGAAAACAGCAACCCACAGCAAGGAATGCAGCAGGATGTCTCTCTTTGGTAAACTCACCAGCCATCGTTGGAAATAACTTTATCCGACGTTTTCCATCCGCCTGATGTATTTGTACATGCCCTTGTTAACCAGTAGAAGGTAACCAATCACCGAACCTTATCCCATGGGACATCACAAGGATTTCCAAGTAGAAAAAAACTCTCTAAAACGATGTGTTTTTCGTCGCCATGGAAACCGAACGGAGAGCGTGCTGGAACTCAAACATGCGTTTAGGTGATAAAAAACAGTGTCGTTTACATGTCTGATGAGGATTCAACACTGTAACACTGTAGAAAGCTCAGAAACTTGAAATACCATAATAGCACCCCTTTAACTAATTCAATGCCAAGGTAGCAAAGCGAAGCTACACTGTGTCATGATTTGGTAAAGTTCACTGCAACAAGACTCTTCATATCATGATTTTGGATATGTTCAGTTATTCTTGTCTTTAAGAGTCTGGTTGTTTTTCCGACCTAAGCCAGACCACAGTAACACTTCAGCATATAAATGACATTTTTAGGCAAGTGACAAGTGATGACACCATTGATGTTGAAAGACCTACCAGTGCTGTGACGGTCAAAGGTCCGAGTTCTGTGTGAGGTTGCATTCTGTGCATCGGCCACATCTGTAGTTCCCAGGGATAAAAACAGGTGGTGGCAGGTGGGCTCTTACCAGCAGATTCCCCAGGTTGGGCGGTATCTTACATACGATCATACATAAGTATGAAATATAAAAATTTCAGTTTAAAAGTAGCGGTCACTTTTACTTTTTGGACCGTAAATTTTAATCTCATTTTAGCTATTTTTTTCAAATTTTATTTGTAATTTTGTCTCAAAATTTCTATGGATTAATCACAAAGAAGTACATTACATGGATGGATACATTGTACATAACTTTGGTGTTCAAAATGTCTAAGAAAGAATGTACAGTATTAAACAGTTGAACAAGGCAACAGAATGGTACCAATCTGCAAACAGTCAATGATCATTCACACCACACACCACCATCACAAAATATTGCATTCAGTACTTACCACATTTATCTATATGTGATCAGGGAAGCTTATTACTATTGACAACAGTAACTCATTGTTTCTTTTTTTTCCACAAGTTTTTAAAAACAAGACCGTGCCATTTTCACCTCTTGCATATGAGCACTTAAAAGCATCACAAAATGAAATAAAATCTATAGCTGCAACAGTTGTTTTCACTGTGCAATCTATTGTAATCATCTAGAGCCACAAAAAACATGAATATCTGGAGTAAGTGATTACTTTCTTTATCTAGAACATGTATCACTACAATTGCATTGAAAATAACAATGACATCTTTTAAAAAATGGCATATTTACCTACTGAGATGTCAGTGACCATCTCTTGCTCTGAACTCTGCTTCACAAAATGCCATCATCTGAGTTGTGATTCAAGAGTATAGATCATACATGAGATAATCACTGTCTGTCAAGTTAAAAATTAGCAAGATATGAAATTTGGCATTGAAAAGGCCATTGCAGATACTGGTCATATCTGTGTCTGGCACAATGGAGAGATTAGCAGTGGCATGGCTGAATTAATTCAGTTCATTTGCAGTCGAGAAAAAAATAAAAAATGAAACTGTTTTGAAATGTTATTAGAAAGATGCATAAACCTCAATATTGATATTATTCTTACTGCATTTTTTTTTATATCATCTACAGGGTGAACTTCTGGTCACACAAAAATTATAAACTAAAATCATTTATATGATAGATTAATACCCGACTCATCAGATGACAGTTATTTTCACCATGTTTAATCTTCAGCACAGTGAATGGAAAGGACTGACTGAGCCAGATATTTAAATTTATCTTGAAATTTATCCTCTTCTTGACTTTACCAATCCCAGATGTGTTAGTCAGACATATGTAGAACATTACTTTACATGTCATGTACATATCATGTATTTCTTGCAGCAAACACAGTTTAGAAAAGCACATTTATTCTAAAAAAATAATTGATTTATTGATTTATCATTTTGATATCAAGCACAAGAATGCAGGACATAAAATTACACTCAACTCAACTCCACTTTATTTATAAAGCCCTTTAAAACAACCAGAGTTGAAACAAAGTGCTGTACACAATCAGCCAAAATAAAAATAGAATAAAACAATTCAAATCCAAATAAATAACACAATAAAACAACAGGTCATACAAGGAATATGGATTAAAAACAATAAAACAAAATTAATAAATAAAACCAATAAATAAAAATAAACGATAACACACTGACCAGAAGCTTTCCTATAATGGGTTAAAGGTGAAGGAATAAAAATGGGTTTTAAGATAAGATTTAAAAATGGACAGTGAGGAGCCTTTTATGAAGCCTTGTATGAAAACATAGATGAGGAGGGGGAAATGAGTCAGACAAAGAAAGAATTTTTCAGAAAAGTTTCATTGGCCAAAAGGGATGGTCAATAAAATAAAGTATAGAATATATTTGATATATATATATATATATATATATATATATATATATATATATATATATATATATATATATATAAATAAATAAATATATATATATATATATATATATATATATATATATATATATATATATATATATATATATATATATTATTTTTTACATATATTCTTAAGCCTATTTTCTTGAATTATTACCTTCTATGTTCAAATGTTTTTCTAAAAAATTGCAGTAACAAATGACCTACATAAAACAAAGCATTTTAAATCACAAACATGAATGTAAACAAGCAAGTGTTTGCAAGTATTTACCAATTTTCTTACATCACACCATGTCCAGTTTGAATTATGTATGTCATAGTAGTATCCTACAGGTAGTAATTTAGTCTAATTCAAACAAGTACTTTTAGACAGTACCTGCCGCCTTCATTCATGTATTTATTTTGAGTTCAGTTAGGATTGTTTTGTAAGTGTGTGCAGAGTCAGCACTAAAAGCACCTCATTTGTGAATTAACAACACAAAGCTGAGAAAATCTGCATTCTAGATCATCACACGCTTATTTTACAAAGCAGTGTCGTATTTCACAACAATTTTCCCTTTTTTGTGTAAAAGCTACATGCTACACTTCAACTTGTATATTCTTTGTTGTTTTTTTTTGTTTTGTTTTTTTTCGGTGATAACACATATATTTAAGTGCATGATGAAAACATGTATTTGAAACATGTAATGTGTTGTCATACATGTTTGTACACAGGCAGACACACGTATATCTTTAACCCTGTAAAACCAGTGGTCTTAATGTTTGTTCTGACATTGTCAGCCTTAAAGTTTTAAGATTTATTAATGACATTAAATAACAAATAAAGACCAAACATCCAATAGACTTTACGGTTTGAGTTATAAATTTATATTTCTTTCTTTCTGTTTTTCTATTCTTTATTTATTTTTCTTTTAACTTTGGACAGTTTTGTTTAAGCATTTTTCTTCCATATCCATCTGTGGATGGAAATTCAGGATTCGTACAATAAGAATACTGTAAGGCTCCCATGAGCCAACTGGGCAGCAATATCACTGGTATCCCAGAGAATGTAGATGAGGAAAGCAAACAAAGGCATTTTATTGGAATTTTTTTTCCAACAGCTTGCATTCTCTACAACTGGCAGAAATAATTAAAAAGAGGACACAGCTCTGGGAGCTTATCATGCCAGTGCTGTTGATCTGTCCTGGTGCCTGTCTGTGTTGGATTGTTTTGTTTGTTTGGACATGCAGTGGCTGGCCTTTGGCTTTGGGATTTGAAACTATCTAAATAATAGAAGATGAAAAAAAAAAAAAAAACATGAAAATTGTATAAGGTTCAATATGGGAATAAACATATTCATACTCTCATCCAAAACAACATTATCTTGTTTGGCACAACATGTTTATTATAGCCACAGGTTAAGTCCTAACGTACTTAGTAAATAAAAAAAAAAAAAAAACTGTCATTGTATGCAGTCACATTATGGGATGTAATTTGGAGTTTAATTCTAATTAGACTCAGGTCAACTGCTTCAGATGACCACGTCCAACAAGTATTATTGTATCGGTTGTTAGGTTTGCCATAATTGCATTTTTTTCTAACTCTGTCAAAGACAAAGCTGTAAGGATCGCTGATAAACAGAACATAAACCAGATAGCATCAGATCAGTGGTGTAATATTTAACACAAGAATGGTTTAGCATTCAAACCCCTTGGTCATTTTTCTTCATAATAACTTTATGTCATCGGAAACCAGCTGAACACTGAATATGAATGTTGTGCATGTAAAATCTCAAAAGATGTTGATGATCTTGCCCATTGAAGCTCACTCAAGCTTATTGCACATGAGAGAAAAATGTCCATATAGGAAGAGGCTAATTCGATATAATACAGTCTTACACACACATGTAAATTTCATAATTATAGATATTTAAATGCACTCCTATCTTGCTAATTACCTTTAACATGGCCATATTCTCTATTTTTTTTTGTAAATTAACAGTGATTACAGGCCACAGAGCTGTAATAGAGGTAGAGAATTGACTTCCATGTATCTACAGGAATGACTAATTGATGACATTGATATTGGGATGATAACATATGAGGCAGATCCACAGTAGCATCACTTCTTGTAAGTTTAAAAGTTGTCAACTGTAAGCATTTTTCAGTTTTTGGGCGTTCAGTTATTTTTAAATGGACCTAACTCAAATAACAAGGAAAAAAAAACTTCATCTCATAGAGTAAATTAACTTGTCTCATTTTTCTTTTGCTCGCTCCAACTCCCTCCCTACTATACTATACTGCTGCCAAGGAAATCCAATTAGGAACATTTCAACATGGTTGACAAATGACTCTTCATACCAGCTGCCCTTCTTCCTTCAATGGATAGCTCTCCCATATGGATGGATGGGAAAAAAATCAAGTCAAAAGCAATTACCTCTCTTCTTCAGTTGCACGCCTACTCATATATGATCACACATTCCACCCCTAGGAAAATGTTACATTAACACATATGTGCATGAAAGAAGAAATATACTGTCTGTAAAGGCTAAGAAAAGCTGGCATACATTTCCCTCTCATAACCATCTACACAAAAATGACACTGGCACACACTTATCTTAACCTTTCATGCAGTTTCAGCAAAGCCACTGATGCTTAAAAGTACACTTTGCAGTCATCATTATAGTATAAAGGATAGTATAAAAATGAAAAGAGAATACTAATTCCATTTTTATTATTGATTTTCTTTGACCTGCTGCAAAAGCCAGAAGCTGGAGCTCAGACAAACCCAGACGTGCACACAGACAGACAAACACAAATGCATAAACTGCCTCTGCTATTCCTACTTGCACCCTAATTAGTTTCCATAAAATGTTTGTGTCTCTCTCTGCTACGTGTGTGATTGATTTACAGAGAGAATCGAGCAACATTTTAATGGCTTTCTACCACACAACTCTCTTCCATGCAGAAGGGGGTCGATAAACCTTTTCATGCATAGACCCTGCTCTTGACGCTGGGCAAATCCCAAAGATTGGGCTAGCTTTGATGACGTTCATTAAAACAACTTTCAAACGCGTTTATAAAACGTAGTTATGGTAGATCAAATGACCTAATCTCTATTCATTAAAAAGCATTAATATGTAAGGTTTTGGGAGTGGCAGTGGTTGAGGTGGTCTTGTGCAGCTTGTCTTGTGACATTTGGTGGTTCAAATCCTGCTCCCCTATGTGTCTGCAGCCTCGAGGAGGATTGGGCCAGGAGGGCCAGTCATTCCATGCCCAGACAAATGCAAAGGGTTGGAGCAGGAAGGGCATCCAGCGTAAAATGTGCCAATTTACTTAATTGATGAATTTTCTGAGGCAACCCTTAACAACTAACCTTTTAAACATGCAACTAAAGCTTCCTAAGTTGTAATAAAGTAGTAAAAAAATATACATTCTGAGTTTGTAACCACCTTACAAACTTACTCTTGTACCACAAGAAATTATGAAGAATCCAGCTTAAAATGAGTTAAAAAACAAAAGAGAATGAGCAACGTTCTTTGTTCTAAGATAGTAGGTGGAAAATTGACAGAGGACGTTGACTCACAGATTTTAAACAAGTTTAAATGAACTGCACTAACTGCAAACAGAGGAGTCTGTCTTCATCAGTACAGACAGCTCAGTCATGAAACAACAAACTCCATGGGACAAGACACTTCGTCTGAGTCATGATAAGCTTTGTTCCACTTTTCAGTGGACCTTCATGACCAACCTGCAGTCACATAAGTCAACACACAATGGCCACGTTTACATGAGTTTCAATTCCTATTTATTTCCAAATAAAAGTTAATTCCGATTTAAACTCGTGAAAAATGACCATTTTAACAAGTAATTCCATATGACGATTTAGCTGATTATTAACTGATTATTTCCTCTATCATGTAAATGTTCATTCTGCTCTAAGTTTACTCTGATCATTCTGTGTTACCCTGTCCCGTTGCAATGATGCACATATGCAGTTTTCTGCCTCCTGTCTCGGGTAATCGTATCTCCTTTCTCCTCTTGAGCTGCTGAGAAGAGTGAAGTAGTATGCTGGGGTCGAGCTGGTACTTCAAAAATATAATCAAGATTGAAGAAAAAAACATTTTTCATCTGGTTTTCCATTGTATAACTAAAGAGAAGATAACCGGAAACTGCAGTTTCTTTAATTCCGGTATACGCAAGTATGCCAACATCGCCCTTATGCAATCAGAGCCTTTCCCGACCTTCCAGTTTAATGCTGACGTAAACATGTTTCCCATTTAAACATCAAGTCAGAATTACTATTTCCATGTAAATTCCAAGGAAAATACTTTTATTTGGATTCATTTACTTAGAATATATTATTCTGAATTAAAAACATCATGTAACCACAGCTGTTGTTACATCCTCTAGTTAATCTTCACTGAAATTGACTTTTGTTTTTTAAGTGTTGCTGCACCAGTTTAGCTCCAGAGAACTTCTACAATGATGAAGTCAAAGTGCAAATGGGTGATATGTCCTAGATAGTTGAAATAATCCCGTAATTTTCATGACTCTGTCTAAATACCTGTTTTCTTTGTGTCACAGTCCATTTTTCTTCTCTTGTGTCTTGTTTTACCAATAAATTGCCAATCCTCCAAGGTCTTGTATAGTAAAATTTTAACATTCTTGCCGGTTTTACTCCTGTAGTTACTCCTGTATTATCAAAATTTTTGTTTATTTAAGAATTGAAACATAATTTTCACGTAACAATGACTGGTTGTTTGAGCACACCATGTGGGAATGATTGTGTTGTGGAAAGACAGAGACCAGATGCTAAAACAGAGTAAACTAAACAAAAATATAAACTAGAAAGAGAATGAGCGGAAATGATGTAGAAATGATGGAAATATATTTTTTTACATTGGGGAAAAAAAAACACAACAGGGTTGCTGTTGGATCCCTTGCCTCCAAATCACAGCTGCAGAATCCATAATCTGCTCCGACAGTGGTGAGCAGCAGTGTGTTTCTCTCTGTAGGCAGAATAAACAAGTTTAAATGAGAAGAAGATGCTACTTCATTTGGGACTCCATCATTCTGACATAAATCAAAAAATAATAGTAAGACCACAGTGAAAGTAACAGCTAATGCTGCCTCTTGGCCACTGCTTGAATAATGCAGAAGTACTCTACCTTGATGGATAGTGAGAGGCTTAAGCATGTACCGCACAAATACACATACATAAGTCCTCTGACCATGAACCTTCTCAATTTTATGGTTTTCTCCCATATTCCCTCAATCTTAGCAGTAAATCACCAGAAAGATTTAAAAAGAAGCAACACTGATGTTCTGGATCCACCATTGTACCTGATTTTCTCATTCATGTACAGATATACTCGTACAACCCTTCAGAGTAGAAGGGGATAAAAATGTGGAGGAGAATGAGAGTCCCACTTCATCCAACACACAGATTCAGATACACTTCACATATCAACACATCAACATAAGCTATTTATGATAAGGGAGACTGTTAATAACTACAGGCTGCACGATTTTCTCATCTTTTCACAGGCACATGGTAGGCAGTTAAAAGTTAAGCCAATGTGGAAGTACAAACGATTGCAGTTCACCCCTCATCCACTATGGGCGCCAAAACAGAACAAATTCCCACCATGTTGAAAAGACCAAATTCACAGCAGAAATAAAAATGTTTACAGTCTGTTACAAATGTTACATTTGAGGTTTAATAGGTCAGTTTTACCTTCATGACAAATATGTAGGGAGTGATTTTTTTAAATTTTTTTTATTACTCATCCATTTATAACCACATTCATCTAGAAGTTCAACATAATTAGGGGTGTGTCCTTTTGACTGACAGGTACCCGATATCCCACTGCAAGAAGTCAGAGTGGAGCACGACTGCGCTTTTTAGCCAGTTAACAGCTTTACACTGCCTACCTTTGTGGGCCAGTCAGCTCCTTTTAGCTCTTAGCTACACGCAGGTCTGAATTTGATAGACGTCAATCCCCCCTCTCAGCTAAACTTCTTTTCCCATTTTTGTATATCCTGGGAGAGATAGCATGTCTGATGCTGCCAAGATGGCAACACTGGGAACTCCCCGATGAATATTGTTTCATCTTTTCAGAAACCAACAAGTAACGTCACCAAGGATCCCTCCATCTTTTATATACAGTCTATGGGTTTTATATACCAAAATCAAAGATGGCTCAGGCAGGTTTCTTTACATTAAAGTGATGTGTGTGTGTGTCACAGAAATAGATTACATTGCACTTATATTTGTAAAAATAAACTTTATTCAGTGTAAGCTGAGGGCATTGGCTTGAAAGGACACTGTAATTTTATTAACTTCTCTTTCTGCTGCTATTTGAGATGGTTACTGGCCACTTTTATAATCAGGTTTCCATCATCTGTGGATTTTCGTTTGATTTCCATGTAATAACCTGCTTTGACCCCCAAAATATTATTGTTCTTGCTGCAAAGTCAGAATCCCTGGTCTCAGTGGTCAACACTGATATTATGTGACTTTATTGAATGAATTTAGAGTTTGGTGTGCCTTCAGCCTTTGACTCAGTGCAGTGGATATATTTTAATCATTGCAGTTCCTTACAGAAATGTAACTATTATGCATTATATCATATTCTTCACATTTCTATGACATGTCTGTTGAACTGCCTTTAAATATAGTGTGCATATATATATATATATATATATATATATATATATATATATATATATATATATATATATATATATATATATACATATATATATATGTATATATATATATACATATATATATATATATATATATATATATATATATATATATATATATATACATATATATATATATGTATATATATATATATATATATATATATATATATATATATATATATATATATATATATATATATATATATATATATATATATACACACTATTCACATAAAGTTAGGGATATTCAGCTTTTGGGTGAAATTTCACAACAAGCCTAAAATGCATTCAAACCTGTACAGGTGAACTTAATGTGATCTTCTCTAAGCTTTTAAATGCACATGTCCAACTGTTAAATGTTTCAATAAATTTTGCACAAGTTGCTGTTCTCTAACAAGGAGCTTAACGGCAAAAATCACGGCAGGTTTGTGATTCTTGAATTGACCAATAAATGTCCTGGTTCAATTAGAGCTGGTGTTTAAACAGTTGTCCTCATCATGCTGTTCACATTTTGACATCATGAGACCAAGACGACACCTAACAATGGAACAACAGTCCCTTGCCATTGCGATGCTTCAAACAGGACGTTCTCAGACAGAAGTGGCCACTGAGCTTGGAGTGTCACAGAGTGTCATCAGCAGGTTGCAACAGAGATATGGAGAGACTGGAAGAGTCACAGAAAGGCCTAGAAGTGGACGTCCTTTGGCCACATCCCGTGCTGATGACCGCTACATTGTGAACACTGCCCTGAGAAACCGGATGATGAATGCCACTCAACTCCAGGCACGTTTAAGAGAGGTGAGAGGCACCCAAGTGTCACGTCAGACCATTCGAAACCGTTTACATCAGCGTGGTCTGCGTGCTAGACGACCTGCACGGGTACCTGACCACACCACCAGGCACAGGCATCATCGTCTTGCATGGGCCAGGGCGCATTTACGCTGGACGAGGAACCAGTGGGCCTCAGTGCTGTTCTCTGATGAAAGTCGATTCACACTGAGCAGAAATGATGGCCGGCAACGATGTTGGAGACGTCAGGGAGAGCGCTATGCATCAGCCACTGTTGTAACCAGGCGAGCTTTTGGTGGTGGCGGTGTTACAGTGTGGGCAGGGGTGTCCGCTTGGTACAGAACTGCCCTACACTTTGTGAATGGTACAGTGACAAGCCCATACTACCTGAATAACATCGTTAATCCAGTGATTGTGCCCCTACATGAACAGCACAGGCCTAATTTCATCTTCATGCACGACAATGCTCCTGCTCATCGAGGCCGCATCATCAGGGAACGGCTGTTGGAGACTGGTGTACCTCAAATGGAATGGCCTGCACTCTCTCCAGACCTGAATCCCATTGAAAACCTGTGGGATCAGCTGAGCCGTCGTGTAGAGGCTCGAGACCCTGCACCCCAGAACCTCAATGACCTGAGGGCTGCCCTTCAAGAAGAGTGGGATGCCATGCCTCAGCAGGCAATAAGTTGCCTTGTGAACAGCATGAGACGTCGTTGTCAAGCTGTAATTGATGCTCAAGGGCACATGACGAGATATTGAGACGTTCAAATTTTTTGTTGTGGTGTAACAACCATTGTTGTTACCTTTTGTGTTGAATTAATTTTTTGAGATGAGGAAATCAGTAGTGCATCCTTCTACTTAAATGTCTTACTTTTATGATATTATATCACTGTAGCATGAACATATTGCATTTTCCATAAATATATGTATATATATATATATATATATATATATATATATATATATATATATATATATATATATATATATATATATACATACATACTACACATATACATAAACATATAAGAATTTGGTGCTGGAGGAAGGATACATAGAAAACATGCTGGACTGCCGTCCTCTTAAAGGACTGAGTTGAATACCCCTGATCTATACCAACAATCCAATCTGTGCTCTAGGGGGGAGTCATCAGTACTTTAGATGGCTGCCACATTAAAATTCAGAAACTTTCCATATGGGGGTTAGAGGACATGAACCACTTTTTTTTTTTTTTTTTTAACTGTTCTTTTCAGCAGCATTGTCCATGTATGTGGCTACTTTATTGAAATCTTTGCTGGATCACCAGGGAGGTTACATACTGCAGTGCCAACATGGTCAGGCCTTTTTTTTTGTTGTAACCCCTAAATGTGATAATGGGGGACTCACTTAAAAAAGACCCCAACATAAATGAGCAGGCCTGTGGAAGAATCAAGTCCAAATACAGGCAACTGTGAGACCTTCAGAACACCTGCATAGACTGTGTGGTAATAACAATATTTGCAAGTTTCCTGCACAAGCTCACCCTCTGTAGAGAGGATGTCTGTCAAAAGCACCCACACAGCTGCCCAAGACAGGAAGATGATGATGATGCATGAAAGTGTTGCAAAGTACAGAAATGTCAAATGTCTCTTTTTTTTACCCAAGTATGTTTTTATTAGACTTTGTCCATTTTGAAATGCACAAATGCCTCCTTTTTTTAAATGCCATAAGAAAGTCAGTTGACGTTAAATTAAAGAAGTGTAGGAACATGTAAACATTTCATGTCAGTCATTAATTACAATGCAACAATGGGTCTTTGTCAACACCAATTACTGAAGGAAAATGTAAATAAAAAAGCAATGCCGCTAAATAAACTGCAATGCCACCATAACAGTCATCAGATTTTATTTTTTAAAACGGCATCCGTGTAATTATTCATGAAACAGAAAAAAATAACAACAAGGCATGCAAATCACTATAAACATATAAGAATTAAAATAAAAATCTGACTGATTAACTTGCAGTCTTTTTTTTTTTAGCAGAAAAAGCATTCAAAAACAACTTCTCAATATAAAAAAACACTGTTAACAAAAGGAAGATTATAAAACTGAACATGCCCATCACATTGTTTTCTCTCAATTTTGCTTTGCAGAACTCAAAGCCCTCCTGAGCAGACTTAAGCCAGGCCTCTTCATGGCACTGCTGGCAGGCAGCTTTAGCATTTCAGATGAACTCCAAGATGTCATCCTCCCTTTTGGATTTGCTCTTCTGTGATGATATGCTCAGAGACCTTGTGGAAGGGGCAGGAGAAGGCATACGGCAGAGAGAGGGAGGGACCTGCACTGAGATAAGTACTTTATTTATCCCAGAGGCAAAATTCGGTTTTGTAGTAGGTTCTTTTTTGTTTGTATGTTTTGTTTTATTTTAATGAGAACAATATTAATTCATATAGGGTGAAGAAGAAGATATCGTCTAACTACCGGGAGAAACGATCTCCGGTACATTTCTGTCACTCACCAAACACACTGTTTCTCCACTGTGTTGTGTGGAAGATACAAAGACTCTTTTACAATTTTCAGCAGCTTGTGCTGCTTTTTTTTTTCTGGACAACCAGCTCCAGCATCTCAAACCTCATCCCCAGCACAGAACCTGTTTTTTTTTTTTTTTATCAGTTTGTTCAGTCTCTTTAAATCTCATGCTTTCATGCTGCTGCTTGAAAAACTGGTTTAATTTTCCACAACAGACTTTTATAACATATGCAGCTTCATGGTGCAGACACTGAATAATGTTTGTCTGCTTTATCCTTTCTTGTAGATGACTCTGCATTGCATTTCCAGTCCAGTCTGTTGTCTAACTGAATTTCAAGGTACTTGTATTTTTCTAGCATCTCTGCCCCTTCTTCCAGGATGTAAACAGTGTTTTGTAAGTCGTTGTTCATTCAGAAGTCAACAAAAACCTCTTTTGTTTTGCTCGTGTTAAAGATGATTTTGTTCTCAGTTGAATTTGTTCTCAGTTTCTTGTCCATCACTGATACACCCCACAACTGCAGAGCCATCATAATATTTCCACCGATGACAGTCAGAAAGTCTGAGGTGTACAGTTGGGAATAGAAATGGTGAGAGGATAGTCCCTTGTGGTGTCCCTGTACTGCTGATCACCATCTCAAGACACACAACCCTTCAGTCTCACAAACAGGGGCCTGTTTGCTAGCGACTCAAAAATCCAAGTAGTGAAGGTATCCACCTTGAATTTAATGTCATATAGCAGAGCAGGCTGATTTGTATTAAAAGCACTTGAGTAATCAAAGAACACAATCTTCAAAGTACTGTTTGATTGGTCCAGATGGGAATGGGTTCTCTGAAACAGGTAGATCATGGTGTTCCCAAGCCTACTAACAATAAGCCAACTGTAATGGGTCCATGAAAGGTGTTCACTTGCTTACTGAGGTAAGCCAATAATGGTCTCTCAAGGACTTCCATGATGTGAGAGGTTAGGGGCAACTGGTCCTTCACTTGGTTCAAATGGTTGGGATCTTTTACAGGTACTGGAACAAGGCAGTGTGTTTTCCACAACTCTTTTCTGACTCATTCTGGTGTGGAAAAGGTTTTGAAGAACAACAAGAGGTTTCAAGCAGGTTTTCAGAATGCTGGAACTGAAACCATCTGGACCTGCAGCCATGTTTCAGTTCTGTTTAAGTTTCTTCTTCATCTGAATGAAGGACAGAGATACGCTGGAGGTGGAGGCAAAGGATGTCTCAGTATGCTCTGATGTTGAGGGAGATGAGGTTGCGTTAAAGTGCATGACTGAGCTACAGGGTGACAGAGGGGATGTGACAGGAAAGTTGCAGGATTGTGGAAGGTGTGTGGTTTGTTGGGATGGAGGCAAGGGGTGAACTGACTTCACTGAATAACTTGTTGAGCTCATTAGTTCTGTCCAGACTTCCATCAGTTTGATCCTCCTTTAACTTGACGCTTGTAAAGTTTGGGATGTTTTCCATTCCTGACCACACGTCGCTCATGTTGTTTTGCTGGAGCTGATATATTTTGCTCAACCCTCCTTGCACTTCTTCATATACGTCAATAAATCCCAGTCTACATCCATTCTTTTTTTTTTTTTTGTTTTGTTTTTTTTTTTTTTGTTTTAGAAATGGTCACTGGTGGTCCAGCGATTGTAATTGACAAAGCATCTGACTGTTCTGGCATAATTTGGTACAATGCTGTCCATACACAAGGTGATAATCCGTCATAATCTGTCACACACTTGTGACATTGATGTCCATGTGGTTCATAGAGCACCTGCAGTCTATGGCCTCGCAGTAGCTTCATTCAACCATGTTTTAATAGTCTATGTGAAGAGTGGTTGCTGCTGAGCAACGAGCTTGTAG
Source organism: Telmatherina bonti (assembly GCF_933228915.1). Lineage (NCBI taxonomy): Eukaryota > Metazoa > Chordata > Actinopteri > Atheriniformes > Telmatherinidae > Telmatherina > Telmatherina bonti. The sequence continues at coordinate 22,037,919 of NC_136621.1, read as the reverse complement.
GTAGAGGCAACGAGAACCAGATGAGGGTTGGACTTTGCTAAAGGAGGCGGGGCAGAGGAGCTTTATGCTTTTGTAACATTTGCATAAAACAAGTCAAACATCTTATTTTCTTTGGTAGTGCAGCTGACACATTGTTGGAATATTGGTGATGTTGCAGAGAGGGCGACGTTGTTGAAGTATCTAGAGATCGCAATGAATGTGCAAGGATATTATGTTGGTAGCTTAGCAACGACAGGGCTGATAACATCACAGGCTGTGTTTGCAGTGGTACCAAGTATGATATAAACCACTGAGAGAGTAACACAGGTAAATATCTCTAAGTTAATGGCATGAACAAAAACTTATGGCTGTCAGTTTGGTGCAGATCTTCTTCTTTACAGGGGACATGTCCAGGATGTCACCAAGGTGGTTAGAAGCACTGCAGTTCCACTTTTCTTGAGCTTTCCACTGACCATTACGTTGGAAGCAGTGCAGACACAGTGGACTCTGTGTGTCCACTGTACTCATGAAGCCATGTCTCAGTGAATCCTGTAATACTGCATTCTCTCTATTCTTTCTGAGGCCTCCTTAGCACTTCAGGCTCATCCATTTAGTTAGCTAGCTGTCTCATATTACCCATCAGAACAGTTGGAAGAAATGGTTTGAATCTTCTCCATTTTTCTTTGCCTCAATCCTGTCCTGTAAGTTCTTTTTTTCCTTTTCAACTCGTTTGAGATTTGGACAGTTATTTCACCAATTTTCTTGGTTTTAGATAGCTCAATTGGTTGATTCAGAAATTCACTTATTTACAAGTATTGAAAAGTTCAAAGTATGCAGAGAAATCATCTGTGCAATACAGTCTGTGAACCAAAATGAAAGAAATATTACTGCAGAAATTTAATTGACGGTGATTGTCTGAAAAACAAAATGTTCATTTTAACTATAATCAAACCTGTATGGTCAAATCTACTACAGTTTGCTGCCACCACGCAGCACATTTGCCGTGATGTATGTAGATCACGAGTTTGGTGAGGTGAAGATGTTGTCTTTTGGAGAAAATGGTGTATTTCTCACATCACCCACCTCAGATGTGTGTATCTGCAAGCCTCCAAATGCAGTCCCCATGGCTGGGATGATGACAAAATGCTGCATCCTCAACAGAAACTGTTAGGGGACCACCATTAACTTATCATTGCCCTATTAGCACACAATAGGTTAAAAGGTCAATCTAAATTCTCCCTAGGTGTGAGTGTGAGCATGAATAGTTTGTTTCTCTGTGTTAGCCCTGTGGTGGACTGGTGACCTGTTCAGACTGTACCCTGCCTCTTTCCTGCTAATTGCTAGGACTGGCTTTGACCCTAAATTGGGTAAAGTAGTATACAAAATGCCTCAGGATTTCATTGGATATGTGTAAATGCCTCTGTGTTATGTTTCATAAAAAATTCTACTAACCATTTGTGAGAGCAGCCTGCATATAGCCTACACATGGTTTTCCCAAGTGACAGCCCCCCCTCCCTACGCTGCATGTTTTAGACATGGTCCTCCTCCAAAGCACCTGAGTCAGATTATTGAACTTCTTCATCAAGTTCTTTGCAACCTGTTAACAAGCCCTTTATTTCATTCAAGTGTGTAAAGGTAGGGTTTTCTATAAAACTTGCAGGGCAGGGAGTCCTGAGGACTGGAATTGACAAACACTGAGCTATCCTAAATAAATAATACACACAACCATCAATACTGATCCATAAATATGGATTAAACAAACGCTCAGAATCGCAAATCCATCATTTATCCCAGTTATACACCAACACACACAAAGCACTATCCCCAGAAGAATACCTGTAAGAGGCCATACTTAATTCTCCTTAAGCCTGTAACCAGGGATTACATGTAAGGTGTCGTATTATTAAAACTGACACTTCTTTTTCTTTCAAACTATTGTTGTCATTGTTAAAGGCCTTGTCTGGCATAAGGTAGGCTTACCTGCATGTGTAGCCAGTTTGACACTAATTCAGAATTGAATCAAACGGCATCAGTGTCCTCATCTGTAATGATGGACATGTCCATCATCACAGCTGAGGTATGAAGTATGTCTTTGAAAATATGGATAGGGCCAACACTGTTGATGGGTTGGATCAAAATGCAGCTAAAACAGTAAAACAATACTTGATTTAATCTGAAGGCATATTCATATGATGCACATCCTTATTTTCACATTAAGGCCCACACTTAATGTAACTGAACCATCACACATGCTGTTGAATTAATATTTTATTTTTCAACTCCACCCTTCATTTTCCATATTAAGTATTTTTTGGCATCATGTTTGTTTCAGAACCTTGCAGTTGGCTGACAGTCTTAGTACACATTAAATGCTCATGCAGCACCTCAGTTACATTTTGATTCATTTATGTTTTAACAATAAATGTTGACAGAAAAAACTAATATCCATGTTCTTTCAAGCTGTAAGCAGATAAACACAAAGGTATGTAAGCCTGATGTGTTGGTGTAGCTGCAATAAATTTGGTTTCATTTGGTTCTGTTTCTATTTTGGATCCACATCACAGTAGGCATCAAATCAACCACTCTGCTCACTTGACATTGTGCATCTGTTGGTTCCTCTGTGAGCAACTTTACCCATCTCACATTTACATATATCTCTGGAGAAGCATAAATCCAACTGCAGACACTAAATTTATGCACATCCACAAATCACACATACACAAATACATATATTTTTGGTGTTGCATCCTTAAGTTTTAGCTCAACATCTCTCTCTCTTTCTGTTTTTTAGTCAGGCCTATATTGTAGAGGGTGAAAAGTAGAGGCTTTACTTTGTCTGGAGAGTAAAAACGTAATTGGTAAGTTTATTCAGTGAGTCTTCGGGAGGTCAAAGAGTCTGCTGCCAGGCCGCTGTTATAGCCAAACACCAATTAAGTCCTGTCTGACCCAGGAAGATGAGGGCAGGTGACAGTTACAGGTGCAACAGCGGGAGAGGGATAAATGTGGAAGTTATAAAGAAAGGCTAAAGGGGAAGGTTTGAGGATTAATGGTTTAAAATTTATCTTTAATTTCTTATTCTTCATCTTACAAAATAATGATTTGTTCCCTTTCACATCCAAATTAGGTTGAACTGAGAAACAATGTGTCATGTAAGTATAGTAAACTCTCCTCTTGTTGGTTTTATTGTAAAACTAGTCTTTGTTTTTCCAAACCTCATTGTAGCCTGATCTTGGAGGTGCAAACACTATATCTTAGAATTGCTCCTGTAATTCGCTTATCAGTTGAATCCAAAGCTGTCCTCATACTTTGTTTTTGTTTTTTTTTGTTTTTTTTCCGTCTTTTGTCAGCACAGCTATTTAGAAAATCACATTCAATATGTGTTACATTCTGTTCTTTCATTCAGGCTTCTATTCTAAAAGTAGTTTGTATTCTCCAGCAGGGTATGTAAAATGCAGGCGGAAGAGAAAATAAACTTACATTTTAAGAAACCTCTGACACATACTGTACCTCAGCAAACAAATACCAAACAGCACCTGCAAACACAAGAAAAAGTTTCTATGATGGCACAAATTTACATATGCAGCTGTAGGAATGTAAATGTTTGGAAAAAAGTGAAGTCAGAAAGAAAAATATTAAACTTTCAAATATTAAAATAGCACAGATACATATAGCATTCTGTAACGTCTCTATTTTTGCCTTTTTAGATGAATCACTACTTTGTTCCAGAAGTCTTATCCATCTGAATGTGCACACATAGGTTATAATTCACATAAAATATTTAAATTTTTGCTAAGTTAGAAGGTTATGTGGTATGTCCATTTTTCTACTAATCAAATTTGGGAATGGGCTTTAGACTATTCCAGTTGTCAGACCCGGCCCTTAGCCTTGGCCATATCAGTGGCCACCCAGAATGCCACGCTCTGCAGGAAGTGCTACAGTAAGATGTCAAAAAGGAAAACAAAAAAACTTAAAATAAATAATTGCAATAATTTAAGGCCTCAGCTGGCACCCTTTCCCCATTCTCTGTCTTGTAAATAAAAGCACAGTGTAGAAGTATCTAGTTTCTTTTTTTCTTTTTTTTTAAAATAACATTGCTGTTTAACCTGTCATGTCTTTCCAATTAGTTTCCTTATGATGCTGCTGTAGATACTGTAGGTGTTCTGGGGCTAAATAACTGTGGTTTAGCCATGTTTTAATAATACAAAATCCCATCTGGATGGCTAGTTATGCTATTTAACACATTAAGTTTTAGTTTGTCTGCTGCAGCTTCATGTTTTGCTTGTTCTGTACAGGAACGGGTAAATCTACTCCACATCTGTCAAGATTCAACAAGGAGCAGCAGGTGAACAACAGCTGGGAATGGATGAGTTCAATAACTGTTGCAGCAGCATGCATGTTTCTCATGTCAGCACATCCAAATGCAGAGTCATTGTGGATATACTCCACATCCTATCAGATGCTCACAACAACTAATTTAATATATTCACTTTAGAAAGAAATGCCAAAATCACCCTGATCTGCTCATCTAGAACGTTCTTGTCCTTTTGCCCAGTTTTGACATGTCAATATGACACTTAATGTACCAAACCACTGACCATTTCTAAACCCTGATAGCAATGGAAAACAATGTAACTTGTAGTTTGCACACAGCCTACAATGCAAATTCTTTTAAAAACAATATTTTCATGCATTTGAAATTTAAGAGATAATTTCATTTAAGAATACATAGTTTGATAAATATTTCATTAATTGTTTTTATAGTTATTCATGTCATTTGATGTTATTTCAGTGTGTGTTGGAGGGTTCAGGAATTGATTAAACCTTAAGGGTAGTTTACATGGATGTTGTTCATTAATGTTTAAATTGGGAGTAGGCAGCAATTGGAGCAGATGAAGAAGGGAAGGGGATGCTGAACCATAATCTCGTTTTGTACACCAAAGTAACTATCAGCTGCTGTCAGGCAGGTGGAGTAGCCCTTAGGATACCAATCCATCATATGATATAATTAATGCTAATCCTGAACGCTATCTAGCTACTACACATAGTAGTGCTAGCCATTTATCTTTCACAATAAGCTAAGTTTAGCTTGGCGGTGAACTTTACCGTATAATACTTTTTAAAAATGCTTTGCAAGAGTTTGCAATTAACTTGAACCGATGCCTGTTAAAACACCCACTGAAAATCTGCAGGAAAAAAAACCAAAAAAAACCAATGTTATATAAATACAGTCTACTTTCAGTGCAGCGTTATATCACTTGGCACACAAATTAGAGCTGTTATATGGTGATTCGTTGGAAAGTTGAAGAGGTTTTTTTTCAGAAACTTAGAGATAATGAGTGTGCTGGAAAATGAGTTTTGCTATTTTTCTGTGATGGGAGAGGATGGAAAGGATAGTTCATGACAGAGATCAGTTCATTGAGTTCCTGCTTCTCTCTTTCCAGATTCTGAGCTGTGATTAGTCTGGTCTTGTAAAAGGTTTACGGTTTGTTTGTTTGTTTGACACACCAAGATCCTATGCTCCACTCCAGCAGACTGAGGGCATATACTAAAAAGCAGTTTTCTTCAACAGTTTATACTGATGGTATAATCAGTTTATCTGCTTTAATACCTCTCATAATTGGAGATAGAAATAAGCAGTAATATAAAATTACTTATCAACTCAGAAAATCATCCCATATTTGCTTTTTTTTTTTTTTTTTTAAATTTAATAACCTTTAACATTTATTTATCTTCTTGCTTTGGCTTGTGAAGCACTTTGTGTACATGTCAGGTGCTTTCATACTTTGCATTGCCCATAGTTTAGGGATATAAAAAAAACACACATTACTAATGTTCTACAGTAATTTTTTTTCTATTCTACAGTCATTTAGCAGACGCTTTTATCCAAAGCGACTTACATATGAGCGAGGACAACACAAGCATGCAATCAAACAGTAGACTACATCATAGGAAGATGCTAGTGGACTGTGCTAGTTACACACAGGTCCTTACATTATCTGCTGTGAGTTTTTTTTTTTTTTTTTTAAACTGTATTTGTTTATTTAGTTTGTTTTTCTCCCTTCCCACCCCACAATAAAAATACAAAGAATTAATACCATAAAGTTTGTTGCGAAGAACAGGGCTAAGTTGTCTAACTCCTCTGACAAATGTAGGTAAACTAAGTGCAGAAGTGCTCCTTGAGGAGCTGAGTCTTCAGCTTGCTCTTAAAATGTAATGCAAATTGCCATTACTTTTTAGAAGTAAGGACAAACTACTTTTTGGAGTCATTGGTCTCTGTTTTAGCAGCATAACCATTCCTTTCTGCTAATGCATGACTCAGAAAGACAGAATGCTCTTTCACTGTCCACCCACATTCAGCAAACTGACTGGTCATGAAGACATTAACCTGCTGCATAACACAGAGTCCCGGGCGCGATAGTCTACCAAGAATAATATTTGCTCGATCTTCAGAATCAAGCCGAACAATTTTTAAGATCTAAGCTTAGTCAAGAAAATAGCTATTTTTCAATTATCTTGTACACAGCATTCTCCAACCAAATACCACTTTCCACTTTAGACAAGGCCCATGAGGCATCCATGTAAAAAAATATAAGATGTGTCATGGAGACAATGGAAAACACTAAAGTATCTTTTGGACATTTAAAATTAAGGCATCTTTCTTAGGTAGTGTGAAAAAACATGAGTATGTGATGATGTTGCCTCATTTGGTATGAATTCTGTGTTTGAGTGCAAACATTGGTAAAAAAACAAACAAACAATTGCAATACTAAGAAACGGTGTGCACCAGAAACTGTACGCACCACTTTGTTTTTTTATTGAGCTGCAATTGGTACAAGTGCATTCTCGTCCACCCCTCCAACCTTGGAAGAGGCTCTATCAAGACACTTCATTTTCTGAGCACCTGCACTGTTAAAAGTTAAGATGAAGTTAGAGTGGGGCAGAATAAGTGAAAGAGGAGAGGAAATTGCAGATAAGTGAAGTCAAGAAGAGTTGCAGGGTGCAGAATGAAGATAAGGAGAAAAGGAAAGATAAGAGGAACTGCATAGAAAGGACAGGAGTGAAAGATGTGAGGATGTGCTCTGAACTGATTTTCCTTGATTGGTATTACTCTTGCTGTATCACCATGTCTCACCCCGGGAAGTCTTGTTTTAGTTAAAAAAGAACAGACTTTGCACATTACAGAGATAACATATCAGCAGGAAATACTGCTGGGTCAGCAATTAGCATTTGGGTCAAAGTTTTGCTTAATCCTTGCTCCGACTAGGTGTGACTCTGTAATGTGTTTGGATGCATGCATTATGTTGATTGTACAGCATCTTTGAGCAAAATTGATCACATAGCCAGGTCAATACTGAAGCTGTAGCAGTGAGAAATGATTTTTTTATGTGTGTGTAAGTGTAAGAATAACTGTTTGTGTGTGTGTATCAAACTGCAACTTTGTGTATGTGCTTTGTGTGTGTGTGAATAAATCCCAGACATGCACAAGCACGAAGGATCATTCAGCCAAGAATCAAGTCAACACTAACACGAGTCAGCAAAAGCCAACGGATTCATCCAAAAGAACTTTATACTCAGGCAAAATGTTTTAACAGCAAAACTTTGAAGACTTGAAACATCTGCAACTTGTGTTGTTTCATAGTGAATCTTGGTAATGTTCACATGAGCTGTTTATATCTGCCAGCTGCAACGAAAATGAAAGTACAGAATTGTTGTCGAGGGATTGAAAACTAGAGAGGTTCTCCATCCACGATGTGCAGCCATATTACTAGCAGTTACATAACCGTCTTCTGGGAAACAGAATGACTGTCAGAGGGATGAAGCTCAAAACCAGCATCGTACCGCCATGAATTTAATGGCCCTCAGGCTTCACTGTAGTAAAACAGACACAGTTCGCTGGTGGAAAATCACTTAAAAAAAAATGCTGTGATGTTTGTCAAAGCGATCCTTTCTGCAATGATTTTAATAACAGTGTTTTCTCTGTTTATACATCTTCTACTCAGAACACCAGTATCCTTCAGCATCACTTGATATAATCATGGTTGTTTTTATCAATTAATATGATAATCCATTTAAAAACCCCAATCCAACTCAATCTGTTGGTTTCCTTATATAGGCTATTATGAATTGGCTTTCATTATGTTTTCTTCTCTGTCTGTAAAGCGTCTTGAGATGGCATTGCCGTGATTTGATGCTATTTAAATAAAGTTGAACTGAAAAATTGAAAAACAAGTTTTGCACCATGCTATATTATATAGGACTGATTTATAAAAAACAAAAACAACAACAAAAACATCTTTTACTTTTTACTTCTCTTATCTTTATTTAGTTTTCATTTGAGAGTGATAAACTAAAATTCAGTTCAATTCAGTTTTTGATCCTTTTAATTGTTTTTTTTTTCATTTTTATTAAATTTGTAAGGGCCAATTAATGAAAGATTATATAAGACAGGAAATTGTGTGTGTAAGGTGTGTGTTAGGCCGGAAAGGTAATTCAGTTTTGACCGCTTTGCCGGGAACACGCTGTACGCGCAGAATGGCGTTGAGTTTTATTTACTATGGAAATATTGGAGTTCAAAATAGGAAATAAATCTACTTTTAAACTGCAACTGCAGCGTCTGGACAATTCATAAACATCATTCACATCAGGTAAAGCGAGTCAGCAAACTTTCCTATCCTAACATTCCAGTGGCTTAAAGCATTGGCTTAGCCCCTTCAAAATTATTTATTGGTTTTTACCTGTTTATTGGGACTGATTGGTTGATAAGTTTGATAGGTTTATTACTTTGTATTTATTGATATTTTAGTATTGTAACATTGTTTTTGTTTTATTCTGTGCAGCACTTTGGAAACTGTTTACATTTATAAGATGTGCTATATAAACAAAATTGATTGGATTAGACACATTTAACAAATCCAAACTACATTATCTTGGCAATGACAAAGATATATTGGAACTTTGATCATATTTTTGTTGAAACTTGTTCAAAACTGCTGAAGTTCTTGTCTTATGAAATGAATGTTGCTGAAAAGAGCAGCATTGTACTGTACTGTTTACTTCTGTTAATCAGTGACCATCACAGCGAAGCTCTCTTTCTGGCCTGGTGTTTGTCACAATCTTGTGACTTTGGCTATTTGAGACCTCCGTTGAACATCATGTCAAATGTGAATTTGGGTGGCCATTAAATATCACCAACTGTCAACAAGCAGATGTGCACGAAGGTGACAAAATGATGGAAGTAAAACTAGTTCAATACCCAGTCGTTTAACACATTACAGCTTGCTGACAAAGTGTATGCATATTCAATCAAAAAAAAAAAAACAAAAAAAAAAAAACAAAACCGTGGGTGTTATTCCAGCAATAAAATAGAAAACATATTGTTGATTATGCTACGATACATTTGAATTCACAGGTTATTTGGTGTGCAATGATGATTGAAAATAAGAAAACAACAACAAAAGACATAACCCTGCATTTTAAATGAAGGTAAAAACCAGATTAGGAAAAGATATTTGAGACTAAAGGCTCAAGAAAAGAAATATTATATTTGACTGTCATGGAAAAATATCACATTTATGTCAGTACAAAGCAAAGTGAGAGAAAATGTAGCTTATTTTCTCAGATTTTGAAACGGCACCCTTCATATTTGCCTATTCCACAGTGGAGGCAATTTTCAGAAAGCAATCTTCTAAGCTTGGTCACTGTGGGCGATTGCCACAATAAACGTCTCAGGGTCTGGCTTTACAGCCGCTGACACAGCACTGGGAAAGAACAGGTATGCACCTCCAATAAAATGAGTAACACATGGTTTATTTTAACAGAGCCAGGCTGGTGATGTGGCAGTTTCTATCAGATAATGTTCTCCTTTAATGGAAGAATAATCAAGATATAACAGGACCACACACTACTATTCCCTCATACAATTAAAGCTGAGCATAGAGAGAACAATAACATTTAAAATGTTTTTTCTTTTTCTTTTTTTCTTTTAATGAAACTGTTTAAAATGCTTGTGTGCTTAAAAGGTTCCAGTCCTGCACCTGGTCTTGCCCTAAGCTGCTGCTGTAATGCTGATTTCCCCTTTGAGGGACAAATAAATGAGTATTCTACAAGCAATTAAACTAAGGACTGATTAACCTTTTTTTTCCCAAATAATTATTGCAGCTGATATAAGGAGGCAGAAAATGAAGTGTGTGTAAAACCTACCAAGCAATTACCTGCTGCGGTAAGCATTTATGTCAGTTATTATTTACCGATCAGCTTTGCTAATCTTGTTTTAGTAAACATTTCACCTTCGACAGCTTTGTCCACATTATGTTGCTCATTTTGAGGCTGAACGCTGGACTGCAATTCACTGACTGAACTCATTATTTGAGGAATTTCTTTCGGGGTTTCTGCAATCATTACACCAAATTAAAAACCGTTGGTTTTTTTTGGTTTTTTTTTTCTTGTCCTAAAAAGTTGATGGGAATGCAGCTTCCTAAAGCAAATAAAGACCAGCTAACAAAGGACAGTGTCAGTAAAGGTTCTGTACTCTGCTTCCAACTGTGTGCACAAAAACTATTGGACGTTTTTCTTTTTCTCAGGCTGAAGGGTAATGTCAGCTTAAAGATACATGATTGGTGTTGTTTGTGTTCTATGCACCTATTAATGGTGATTTCAGCTCTCTGAAGGGGCTGTTAAAGGAACAATTTGTACCAGACTAAATAGAAAAACCCAGACACAGCAAAATTAGGTCATTGCCTTTTTTTGTTTTTGTTTTTCTTGGACAGCTTTTAGCCTTTCAAAATAAAAGACAGAAAAATGTGGGCAAGTTTCAGGATTCTTGAGGTGCAAGTACAATAAAGTTTACTGTCAAAGCTTGGAAAGATTAACTACAAGAATTGTTCCACTAAAACTGGCAGTTGATGGTTTGGTGGCCGAGCATGTAGATATGTAAATTCATCTCACAGAGCGGAATATACTAGTACTGTGGGTGCAGGTGTGGCTCTGTGACACGGGGTAACAGGAGAGAGATTTACCTGTAGGAACCATCAGATAGCTTTTAGCTTTGACAGGTTTACGACAGGAATAACATAAGTTAGACCAGGCAGAATAAGACTATTTAACTCTCAGAATGTAGAAGACCAGAGCTCGCATTTCTCAAAACTCAGCAATCTGGCACTGAATGAAGGAAGGACTGGGGTAAATGAACTGCAGGCGTGGGGAGCTGATGAGTCGCTGCAGTGCTTCAGGAACCTGCCAGAGCAGAAAGACAGCCACAAACTCACAAGACAAAGGGGGTAAAGAGAAGAGAAAACAGAAGGAAGACCACCAAGATGAAAAAAATAGACTTAAATACAGATGATCCAAGTAAATGACTCATCAAATTCTGACCTTTAAGAACTAGATGGCAATATGCTATTAATCCAATACGCATAGGCCATGAAGCTTTTTGCTGCAAAGTCCTCATTTTCTAATATTTGATCTAATTTCCTGGATAGAATAATCACCTTATAATTATCAAAAAGTAGAAGGATGAATTTTCCGCTGCTGAGGTAGACACATTGATAAGTAAGTTTTGGGGAATTATTAATGCTTTAATGTAAACGATCCTTGCTTTCAGTGATTAAATCTCTCACTCATAAAAGCAGAAATCTGCATGTGTTTGTGTGTTTTGTGTTTGTGCAGCTACATTATAAGACAAAAGGACAGCTCTTACCGTATGTCTCACTTCTTGCTGGTTGTGTTAGAGCAAGTGATGAATAGGCAGATTTCTGTGCAACACCCCCACAGAAGTACATGTTTGCAACCAGGGAGGCAGAAGGCAGTGATGATCTCAGTTTCTTTGGCAGAGCCAGGCTCCAAACACACATGGCAAGGCAGTCCAAAGTGGCAAACACTAAAAATGATGGATGGAAATTATGCGCTGTTGTGAGAGGATCACAGCTCTTTGCAGAGAAGATTGGGACTCCCGGGTGCTAGAAGGGGAGACTTGAGTTCAGCAATTCCCACAGGTTCCGCAGTTTTCTGTACACTTCCTCCCTCAAAATGCACATTTGTAAACTGCTGCCATGTTGCTCTTTACCTTCTAACTACCAAGAAAAGTATTTATCATCTGAATATCCAATACTTTGTATACAAGCAGATTTTCTTTGAAAAAACTTTTTTTCCAAATGGGCTTCATACTGACTTAATCATATCAGGCCATGCAATTATTCACTTTTAAAATTTCTAATCATTTACTGCCTATTAAAGAATCCAAATTTGAACATTTCTGAGAATCTTTATTCAGTTCCAGAACAAACTAGTTCTGACTTCTATCTTGTGCTACATGTTTGCATTTGATGTCATTCCTGTAAAATGTGGAAAAACATTAGTTAGCCGTGTAACAGACATTTTTTTCTTTTTCCTTCTTAAATCCAGTGAAGTTTTACACTAGCTACGTCTACATGGAGCCAAGTATACCAACTGCAATCAGTTTGAAAGCTGTACTGGAATGAAAATGATCCACCTCACTCCGAAGTGTCACTTGTTCAGTTTCACAGGGGTAGAATATCCCTTTTCCTAAACTGTTCATGGTATCATGGAATCACTGAACCAGAAAGTTGTCAAGAGGCATTTTTACATACTCCAAGTGGACATGAACATGCAACGAGTGATGTTTCCTAATGTGGGAAGATGGTGGAGAACAAACAAATTCACTGGATAAGTGGCAGAAACTTTTTCTTTGTTGTTTGCAGTAGGAGTGCAAAAGTATCAAGCTGCTGCTTGAAAGTACTGCAAAAACCACAACCTCGACCATCAGTTTGAAGACATCTCCATCTTTGATAAATCCTGGAATGTAAACATTTTTCTGTGCATGTCAGACTGCCATTCTGCCTAAATGTTAGCGCATGTACACATTAGATCTGAATAAATTAGCTCCAATGTAAACAGGTGCCCTAGAATCTTAAATCAGGATGATTTCAGACAGAATGAAGTAAAAGTCTCCATGTAGACACGACTACTGTTATCACACTGCTTTAGTTTGTTCAACAAGCAGAGCAGAACACAACAAACATTAAAAAACAGGTTTGTCCAAACATCATGACGTGACATTGTCCATAATCTAAATTAAAACTCTGGACTGTGAAATAAACGATCCTAAAGTAATATTATATTATGTTAACTGGTATTTACTCTGAAACTACGTGTTTATTGAAGAAGTTTATCACAATCTTATGACTGCCAACTATGGTTTTGCCTCCTTGATAAGTTGTTCATCCAGTAACTTTGTGAGCAAGAAACCTGCATATATATGAGAGCTGCTGATTATTTAGCAACTGCTTTTTCAAGCATTTTTTCCTGCTTTTCTGGCTCTTTTTTATGCATGTTTGTTAATGAGCAGTGACACAACGGACACTGTTCAGTGAGAACCCCTTAAAGCGCATCTGATGTGATCATTTCTCATCAGTCTTGGGTACTCGATGTTAACTTAGCACAAACTGCAAATCAGAATGAGGGACAGCTTTCTTCTGGGGGAAATGTCTTTCTGAAAAAGAGGATTTGTGGAGAAGTATCCTCTGATTGGTCTAATTCCTGGAGTTTTACCAACAGTGGGGGAAGAGGATGAGACTGACTCACGAGCATGCACTATTTGCCGGTCAGGAAGCTACAACAATTCTTTAGTAAGGAAAAACTAAAAAATATGTTTAGTTTTTAGTGACTTTGTTGTGACTTCATAAACACTTACGGATGCCACACAGTTCTAGAAGGTATTAATTATTATAAACTCTTCATATTGCAAAGCTAAGCTGCCAATAACTTCTAGTTCATGCTCAATAGGGAAATTATATGGTGGGTGGTAAATGCAAACTATGGTTGTTTGTGTGGGTAATAATGTTACTGGATTGTTGTAAAAGTAACAGTGGGACAGTTTAGGTTGCCAAATGAACAAATGAAAATGTTAGCTGCCTTTTCACTCAGTGCATCCATTATGTTTGCATCAAACTTTGACATAAAAGAAATGTGACAAAGACGTTAAATTAGTTTCAGACTCATACTGTTGTAGTGATGGGGCAGGCTCAGTGTTTAGCTTTAGTCTCAGTTAAGCTTTGTAGACAAATCCAAACATTTTCATGACTGTGTTGCTAATTACAAAAAAAAAAAAAAATCACAGCCACAGATCCAAGACTGCTCGGGCTTTATGGAAGCTGAAAAGGGTCAGCTTGCTTTTGCAAGTGCTCTGAGGAGTTATGATACGTTCCTTGTTCCTTTAAGTTAATTTCCTTTCAAAACCCCTCCACTTTTAAAAAAAGACATGATGGATGCCATGGAAAATATTGCTTTGGTGAGTCATAAAAGAAAATTTGTGTGTTTGTATGACATGTACAAGGCTTTTTTTTTTTTTTTTTTTTTTTTTTTTTTTTTTTGTTGTTGTTGTTGTTGTTGTTGTAACATTCTAGATAATCCAGAGAACATGTTTTTTTTTCTTTTTTTTAAGGCATCGGACCACTTAAGCGTTAAACTCATTTCAATTTAGTTGACCTACAAAAAGAGACTGATTTCATCATTATAATGAAATGGTATCTGTCTCCAGGATGGAACAGATTTGTTTTAGCAGGCGACATAAACAAATCTACTATCAGAAGGTGTGGAAGCATTTTTTAGCTTTACTTGATGACACTGGAACATCTACTGTGTAAATTAAGTTGGTATATGCTGCTGATAAGGTTTACATGTAAAATTATCCAGGCTCTTTTTTTTTTTTTTTTTACCGAATATGATTATCAAAACAATCCTCTCAGGGTTTTGGTTTTTTTTTTCTTTCTTTCTTTTTATAGGTTTGTCAGTGTGTGTGTGCGTGTGTTTGGTTGTTTTGCTTATATGTGTTATTGTTGTACTTTTTTCTTGCTTTAATATCAGATTTTTCATACCCCTGATATTTATGTTTCATTTTGTTATGTATGTAATGTCAAATGGGGCATGATTATAATGTATAATGTAACTATGTTCATTATTAAAAAAAAGAAAGAAATAAAAAAAAGAAAGAAAAAGACTGATTTGTTGGTGTATTTAGGTGGTCTTTGTGTGGTTTTATGAAAGTATTGTTCCCATTTGGGTTCTACAACGGCCAAAAGCATACATGTTAAGTTAATTAAACACTGAGAAAAAAAATAAAAAATAAATAAATTTTTAATTTATTAAATAATTAATTAATTAAACTGCTGTTTAACTTATTTGTTGATGGTTTATTTGTTATGGCCTTATGTACTCCAGCATGTGATGTACTCATGACTTACTGGGATAGGAGTAGCTGGGATAGGCACCAGCCTCAGCACAACTAAAAAACAAATCCTGTATGGGAAACTGATAAATGAATATGCAAATTATTATTCCACTCTACATGGACAAAAAAGGCATTAAAAAAAAGAAAAACTTGCAGCTAGGCTCTGATGAATTTACTTCTCATGAGTTATCTTTGAGATGCTTCTGTGACTTAACAGATGTACAAGAGAATTCATCAGACCCAACTAAAGAGGGAACACAGCTGTTCATGGAGGGTCTCACAGCTGATGGAGCATGTGTAAAATCCAAACTAGGTCAGAAAATCTATCCATAGACCTTGAGAATTCTATCAAGACAGATCTGTGGATAGATTTTATTATATTTGTTACTCATTATTAAGTGTCTTTCTAGTATTGCGTGCCGTGACATAATTACACCCTGTCCTTTACTGTTACCCTAACCCTGACCATCGGCAAGGTGTTTAAGTAGCATTAACTAATATTACAAGAACTAATAAAAGTTTATAAAATGACACAAGTGACATTGCTCTGATATTGTGTTGCTGTTTATGAAACAAACAAACAATAGTCCATGCATACATACATTTTCTTGGCTTGGGTTGTAGAGGCAGCTGCCTGAGCAGAGAAGCCCAGACTTCCTTTTCCTCAGCCACTTCCTACTTCCTGGGGATCCCGAGGTGTTCCCAGGCCAGCTGGGAGGTGTAGTCCCTTCAATGTACCCTGGGTCTTCCTCTGGGTCTCATCCCAGATGGATGTGCCAGGAACATCTCACCAGCATTCTACCCAGATACCTGAGTGATTTTATCTTGCTCCTCTCAATGTGAAGGAGCAGCAGCTCTATTTTCAGCCCCTCCACATGATGACAAATCTTCTCACCTTATCTCTAAAGGAGAGCCCGGCCACCCTGTGAAGGGAACCCATTTCTGCCACTTGTATTCTCAATTCCATTTTTTTTGTCACAAACCCCAGCTTGTGCCATCGGTGAGGGTAAGAACGCAAATCGAGAGCTTCACCCTTTGACTCAGCTCCTTCTCCTCCATGACAGACTAATGCAGTCTGCATCATTCCACTCTAAAATTGGAAAAGGTTGGAAATTAAACTCAAACACAATTTTAGCTGCAAAATATATCTGAAATCCCAAATTAAATAAAATGTCCTATAATCCATCTCAATGACCATTTCTATTTTACAATCATTCACTAATATTTTGCAGCAAAATCGTTTCAAGGTTTTGTTTTTTGTTTTTTTTTTTATTTCATGAACCAAGAATAAAATCTGATCATGAGTTTTGAATAAATTTTACACCTTATGCAAGTTGATAGAGAGGTGACTTAGTGAGGTCTGGACATCATCAGCTGGCTCATGTGCCAGTTCCAATTCCTCGTGCATCTACTGTGAAAGTGCAGCACAACTGAAACGCAAACAAACAAGCAAAACTTTCCATTAAAATATGTCTTATATGAATGAAAATAGATTTATATATTCCTTTGGATTTATCTTACATAGTCATGTTTTCCACATGATTTCACTAATTAATCATTCAAAATTAGTAAACATTCATTTCTTCTGCAGCTATCCAAAGTGTTGATATCACTGGTTAGTGGGAAGTGCATGTCTACCAGCTTGAGCATCCTATTTTTTTCCTGCCTGTGTTCAGATCATCTTATGAAGAACTGTTTGGAAATATCCATGAACAGTTTGTGTCCCTTTAATCATTATCTGGAGCAGCCATCATTTCTTCAGCCCAGATACCAGTTTTTTTTTTTGCTGAAAAGTAGAATGGATGTTTGGCATACTGATGCTCACCCCTCCTGCTCCCTCTTTCACTCTCATTAAAACCACAGTGAGGCAGGGAGATGTAAGGTAGCATAACAGACAGATTCACAGGTGAAAGAACATATTAGAACATGATGCAAAGAAAGGGTGATAGGAGACGAGGTGATACTGTTAAACAAAATGTTGCTGCTGCAGTGCTTCAAATCAGTTGTCAAGTCCCTCGCCCTCACGGAGTGATATAGCACTCAGGAGAAAAACAGTGAGACGGCAGCGGGAGATATGGAGGGAACTTAAAGGTCAGAACACAATACGTTCCCATCAAGGAGGAGAGCAAAGTCAAGTGCTCACATTCAACAGCCAATCTGTGTCGAACACTGCAGGCCACCAACATAGTTTCCAGGGCGCACGGCTTCACAGCAGCAAATGAAACTCCCAGGGTGCAGTTCAGATCGCTGAAGTAGATGAACTGACAATATCATTTTGTTTAATTTTCGCACGCAGCAGTGGAGCTGTCAATGAGTCTGACTTCTGATGATTGCTACATTTTAATTGTTATTTTAATTGTTTAATATTACATGCGGCTTATTGTCGTATTACAATCTATTTAAAGATTGTTCCCAAAACTTTGAATAAATTCAGTTGTTTTGTTTGGTCTTGTCTTGTTTGAGTTTGTTGCCACTTATTTATACAAGAAAAAAGTTAATGGGTCATTTAAAAATAGTAGTTCAGGACAAAGTTTTGTGAAAATAAAACTCAAACTAATCCTCTGGAAACTAAATTCTAATGTTTTCTTTCATAACAAAGGCATATATTTATTGTTTACACTGCTGTTGCATTTTGGGACTAAATATTGTCAGAAAAATAACTCCTCTCTAAAAACAGCCATTTTAAAAAGGAAATGTTGGTGTGATTAGTTGAGAAATTTTCTATGAGAAGCTTTGACTCCTAACTATAAATTTGCTTTATAGGGTGCAGTTCGACGGTTTAATACTTTCATGCATGAATTAATCAAAAACAATGCAACATTTTTTAATACAGTATTTTACCTCTACAGACATATGCAATGATGCTATTTTTGTTTATTAGTGATATTTAGAATTTGTCATGATTTATGATTGATTTTAATGTTTTCTATTAAATATTTATAAAATAAAATATAATCATGCTCATATTATGTAAATTTTTTACTAAATATAGCTGTAAAAAAACTCACTAGCATCCACTGAAGTGGTTTATTTACAAAAATACCATCCTCATTCATGAATATGCAAGAAAAAAAGCTTGTAAATAGGTATCAACTACAGGGCCACTATGTATGAAAGGGTTAAAAGAAGAGCAGCTTTTGCTAAGGTTCTTAGAGGGACCTTAATCTATTATTTCTCCCCTTAGATAATACCAGCTGGTGTTGTATTACACATCATTGGAAAGCTGGACTTGTCACCTTTACAAGGATTATGCAATTGTGGAAAGAGAAACACAGCTGTATCTGTTTACTTTGCCCCCCAACAATCCCCTAAAATATTTTCTTGTTCAGTATCTGCTTGTGTTTTGAGATTTTTGAGCTGCCAGGTATTCACCCGTTATAGATGTATGACAAGTATGTGACTGGCAACTACCTGAAAAACATGCATCTGAGAATGATAGTTATGCTGCTATAGGTTTAGACTGCTGAGGGACATTTCTTTCTTTCTCTTTATCGCTCTCTTTTATCCCCCCTCAATAACAGTGTTGCATCATTAACATGTACCGTATTTTCCTGACCATAAGGCGCACATAAAAGTCTTAGATTTTCTTCAAAATGTGTGGCGCGCCCTATAGTGCAGTGCGCCCTTTGTGTGCGTGTTGTTGTTGTAATCGGACGTAGTAGAGAACACCATGAGAACGTTAAAGGGTGAAGCGTGGGCGTTGATCGCATATAAAAGAACAGGTATGTGCGTTATGCAGAACACCTTTTTCTAACAACCCTGAAAATGGCAAAAAGACACGCTTATGAAGCAGAGTTTAAACTGAAGGCCATCAACTACGCCAAGCAACATGGAAATCGAGCAGCCGGGAGAATTTAAGATTAATGAATCGATGCTTCGCAAGTGGAGGAAGATTGAAAACGAGCTCCGACAGGTAAAGAAGATGCAGCTGAGTTTCCGTGGACATAAGGCAAGGTGGCCCGAGTTGGAGGAAACACGCTTGGGCTAACGTGTCTGCTGGCACTGTTGTCCGCGCTTTCGCAAAAGCCGACATCATTTTAGAGGAGCCGCACGGCACAGTAAGTGACTCTGACAGTGAAGAAAGTGAACCTCGCATGTTTGCTGGAGATTTAGCGCAGCTGTTCAATTCAGAAACAGAGGATGAGGACTTTGATGGGTTTGACTGATGACGATTACCGGTAAAAAAAAATGTGAGTACCAAACTCAGTTTTGGTCCCGGTCTATTTTTAAATACGCACACTTGTGTGCTTGTTTTATCCGTGTGTTTTACCATGACCGCGCCTATTGATGATTGATTGATGATTAAAAAATGTTAGTACTTTGTAATCAATACTTAAATAAAGCACAACCAAACTCAGTTTTGCTCCCGCTCTATTTTTAAAAGCCATACTTGTATGCTTGTGTGCATTGAGAATGTTAAAGGGGGGAGTGTGGGCGTGGATTGTCCGATATATAAAACCCTATGGTCAGGTGCGCCCTATGTATGTGTTAAATACAGAAAGAGCGCACATAACTGAGACTGCGCCTTTTAGTACGGTGCGCCTTATGGTCGTGAAAATACGGTATGTCTCCTGTCTCAGCAGGTCTCCCTGGCCGGGATTAGCATTTCCGGTTGTCTGTTGTCTTTCTGTCCTCTTCCCCCCACACAGCAGAGGCAGATGGCTGCCTGTCCTTGAGCTGGGTTCTGCCGGAGGTTTCCTTCCTGTTAAAAGGGAGTATTTTCCTTCCCACTGTCGCCAGTGTGCCTGCTCAGGATGGGAGATTGAGTTGGACCTCCAACTCAATCTGTTGGTTTCCTTATACAGGCTGTTATGAATTGGCTTTCATTATGTTTTTTTCCTGTCTGTAAAGCGTCTTGAGATGGCCTTGCTGTGATTTGACGCTATATAAATAAAGTGGGTGGAATGGCCTGCCATTCGTCCAGACCTCAATCTAACTGAACACTTGTGGTGTGCTTTATATGTCAGACTGACCGACACAGCCACAGTGGTTGACCATTAAAGGTACAGTGCACAAAAATTACTTACATCTTAGGTAAAGATGAGAATAGCAGTGACTTGAATGGAAAATGGCTGTTAGTGGTTAAGATTCTTCTAAACAAACATGTTTGCATCTGAAAGTGGATAAAGTAGCCTCAGGTGTGGTGATAACTGCACTACAGGTAACTACGCAAAAACTGTGTACATGTGTGCTGTCTTTTTCTCTGATCCTTTTAAAGTGTAACGTATCCAGAATGGTGTTCTACCAACCAGACTAAGCCAGTACTGCAGTTTCCAAGCTCAGGAAGTTGTCACTGCTTGTTTGTTTGTCCATTCAGAGACAGCATGAGAAAAATGGTGGCACACATATGCCAACTACCATGAATGTGGACTTTAAACAAGTAGATTCAACAAATTCAATTCTAAGATCATAAGAACTTTAGTTTGTTGGTAAAGGGATTAGACACAAACAGAAAACAGTTTTTTTTTGCTGACCTTTGATTTTTTTTACACTAATATACCTTTACAAACTCCTGGTTAAGGAAAGAAATGCCACTTAATGGCATAATGTGAACAGAAGCCTGAACTACAAAGCCGAATTTATTCTTATCGCACTTCACATCAGGCCTAAGTCTGAGCTTTCCATCCTACAATGCTGGTTCGCTTCTTTCTAGGATAAATCTCAATAACTTAAGCTGAATGGCTAACCAGTTCTGGAGCAAGTTATGCTATGGAGAGGAGAATAACGAGTGAAAAAGCGTCACACCCCAACTAATCAGTTCTCTTGGATTATGGTCTACTCTTAAAACGTCCTGTTCATGATGATCTGTGGATCATGAGAGGAATGTTTAAGAAGAAGGTTTTTAGGGCCAGATGTAATCATTCTGATGTCCCAGATGACATCCTATACAACGGATACAGATATTCATTGCCTGGACTGCACTACATTTGTCAACAGATGGGCTTCAAATAATATTAAATAAATTCTGTTGATTTCATCAGTACAACAGAGCAAGTGTGAGGAAATGGAACTTTGTCTGCTATTTAGGTGTTTTTTATTTGTTCTTCACATGTTCCCAAGTCCATTTAGCTCCACTAGTGTTGCATCAGAAATAGAAAGATTAAAAATAATGGTCACACATGCTCCTTCAAGGTAAAGTATGCTGCTCTGCAGGGGTTCTCCATTTCTGCAATTGGTCAAATGCCGCAAACACCACCATTTCCGTATGCGCGCTCGCTGATCAAGACTGGAAAACCCAGAGTTCAGTTACAACGTTGATAACTAACTTGGTAGTACTGCTTATTGGGATAGTTAATGTCTGGGTAAGTTAACCAACTAACAGAGAAATATCCCAGGAATGTTAATGCTGCTATATTGTACAGGCCTCAGGAAGGTTGCCAGTGTGAGGAGAAGCTGTGGCTATGTAGGGATCTACCACACTATACTTGGGTTCTCAACAGTGTAAAATTAGAAATGCAAAATTGTCCAATATACATTATGTGTTCTACTTGACTCTGGGAGACTGCAATCATTAAAGCTCCCAGGCAACTCAAAAAAAGACTGAATACTGACAGAATACTGCAGGAGATTTTGGTACATTTCTCAGGGCTCATGTTCAGACTTTACAAATTATACCTTGTTGTAACGGTGACTAATAAGGATTTCCAGCATTGCACAGCCAATATCAATTATTAAAGTGGAGAAATAAACCACACACACATTTCCTTATTTGTGTATCAGGTAGATAGGAATAGGGGTATGATAAATGTGGCACGAAAACATCTAAGTTAGTCATAAAAGAGCTACCTTATAACCTTATAAATATATTCACAGAAGAAAGTGACAGTAGTTTTTTTTTTCTTTTTTTTTCATTTTCATAATCAAACAGTTGTTAATGAGACTTACATCCATTCAGTGTATACAACCATAAATATCTGCTTGATGAAAATACAGGAAATCATGCAAATATAACACTTTATTTAATTTTTCATAAGGGACATTTTTTCCACCTCTATACTCTGAGTACTCTTGATAATTACAGGTAGCCATTGCACAGTCCCTGACCCTTTTACAGAAAAATGTCACTCCCTCCCGTTCAGCCCACCCTCCACCAAAAGAGCTTCATCTCTCCCCCACCCATTCCCTTCCCTTCACCAAAG
Source organism: Telmatherina bonti (assembly GCF_933228915.1). Classification (NCBI taxonomy): domain Eukaryota; kingdom Metazoa; phylum Chordata; class Actinopteri; order Atheriniformes; family Telmatherinidae; genus Telmatherina; species Telmatherina bonti. The sequence continues at coordinate 22,015,557 of NC_136621.1, read as the reverse complement.
AAACATAGAGATAACAGGCTTGGTAGAAAAACAGTCCTACAGTTTATACAAAATTCACAGATTAATCTTGTTTGTTTGCCATCTTTATATAGTTTACACATGTCTTCTCAAACAGGCAACCAAACTGCTGTAAAATCACGCCAGGAATAGATCAAAGTACACAACATAACACAAATGCTAAAACAAATGAACATAAAATGACTAGAAATAGCTACCTCTTGTTTGATATGCTTATGTGAATTATGATACAGCAGATGTTTTATTAGATGCAGAACACAAATGATAACATTTCAGCTTGTCTGATTCCTATTTGTCCCCACACATCATACCGCAGTGTCACAGGGCCCCTCTGATCTGTCACCGACCTTTATTATTAGTGTTGGCTTGTTATTTCAGAGACTTGGTGATAATGACTTGACGGATAAGTATGGTTTCGCTCCTCTTCATCAACAAGATGAAAATGGTCACAAAAACCACACCATGCAACATTTCCTAATAATAATAATAAGCAGAGGTAAATAGACAGGGATTTGAATTGGGTTATTTGTTTCTTAGGGGGGAAATGTGGAAATAATCACTGTTTGTGGTGAGTGGTCATCACAGAGAAAAATGTACAAAGGGAGTTAAATAAAGCTGAATTCAAGTCATACAACTCCTCAAAATCAGCCTCAGAGCTCATCATGGTGAAAGACAACTTTTCAGATCGGACAGGAAAGCAGCTGAATGGTCAAGACAAATTTTAATTTCTTCATAACTGACCCCGATACAGGGGGCAATGTGAGATATGTATAGTGTAGGAGATCTTTGCACACACACTCGGAAGGTGTAATCCTGACACGAAGCATACCAAAATGACAGTTCTCAGCTAAAAGGCTTTAGCAAGTAAGTCTAACCCTTAAGCATTTGTGTGTAACAAAAGCAGGACAGAAACATCATCTTTAGAGCTTCTGCTCATTTCTCCACTTCAAGCAAACCACACATGCAAGGTATCATATGAAAGCAGATTGTTTAATGCAATGTTGTCTGTTTGTATGACAAAAACTGTCTTTTGTTCAAACATTTTATGCCACTCTGAAATAACTTTGCTAATGTTCTCCTATGGCTCTGCCTTCATTTGAAATTAATCATCAAGCTCCTGTTAGTTTCCATGTAGATGAAAGGGCTTTTATTGTGAAATATTCTCTCTACTTGTGATATACTATCTTGAGGTTCTGTTGTTTTTGTGGAAGCTCATGGTGTTTCTAAGGTTGATTCTCATGATTAACATTAATCATTAATAAAGATGTCAGTTATCACCATAATGTCTTTCCTTTTATACCAAGAATATACACACTGTTCAGCTGGCGTCGATGTAATTATGTACTTAAATTATTTTGTCATTTCTGACAGGAGGCAGAAAAATAAGTCTTGTGAAGAAGAGGTTAATCTCTAAACTTCTAAAAAAAAAAATTAAAAAAAAAACTTTTGGTTTCCTAAATTGGGAAAAAACAATCAAATAAAACACAGAAGGTTTTTTTTTTTTTGTTTTTTTTAAATCACATTTGCAGTTAAAAATCTTTTTTAAGACCTCGTCTAGAAGTTCTTTTGTTTGGTTCCTTTCTACAAATAAATAATTACATACTTGGTTTAAATTTAAAAGCAACTTTAGATGAAAGCTTGCAGATGTGAGAGTGTATTACTGATGTAACAAGATTTTAAAAGCACAATGATGTTACAGAAGCACTTTCATATTAAATGAATCATTAGCACATTGAAAATTAAATCACTTGATGACATGGCAATTGAAATAGTTGTGGTTCAAAAACCAAATCATTTACTAATGAAACAGCCTGTGATAAAATATAAATGGAAAGATTTTTTTTTAACAACACAAACAAAAATAAAAACTACATTCTTACACAAATCTTGTCCTCAGGCGGCGATGGTGGGTGTAAATGATTAAAAGAAGAATTTAAATCCCACAACTGAGGCCTCAGTCTCTATTGAAAATATTGTAAATAATGAACATGCTGGTGAGTTTATTAGTCTTCAAGTATTTTGAAGTGATGTTGTATATATGTTTGTGCGTGTGTGTGTGTGTGTGTGTGTGTTTATTTTATGGGTGATGTATCTCCAAAATATATTGAATATATTTGATATTTTTTATATTTATAATATATTTAAATGTGTAACAGATTTCTTACAATCTGTTTGCATCTTATTCCATTTTGATACTTGCAGTTGTCGGTAGGTACCTTGTAATTAAAACTGAACAAAAAAATGACAAAGCATACTAGTGTTTTTTTTTTTTTTTTTTTTTTTTATATGCATATGTTTTAAATCAACCTTTAAAGATGTGTCTATTAAGGACGGACCTACAAAATGTAAACAGGACTGATGGAAATGACAACAGATTAGCATTTAACTAAGCGTTTTACTTCAGACTTATGAATGGTCTCACTTTGCATGATGGCCAATATCTGGCCAATCCTGTGCTTTGTGTTCAGTCTCACTATGAACTGTGTGACTGTGGGCATTTGTGCATATCTGCATATTATTAATCAGTGTAAAAGTCTGGTGTTACTGCTGCTGTATGTGAAAAAAGAGGTTGCAAAGGTTGCAAGTACAAAGTCCCACACACAGTTTTTAACATATCATAAAAAAAGTTCTTTTTTTTTTTTTTTTTTATGAATACAACATTAATCAATTTGTTATCATAATATTGCTTCTTTATCTTCTGTCAGTACAATCAAAGAGCATATTGCGGGTATTACATGAGGTAACTTATGGGATTCATACATATTGGGTAGTAAGTGGATCCAACTGTTTGACTGGGACTGTGTATACACTATATCACATGCGTTTAGACAAGAAGCAGGGTACACCATGACAAACTGCTTTCTCATGATAGGATTAAATGAAAGAGACAGAAAAACATTTAACTGTCATGCTGGCACCCGTGGTTTATCAAATAAACATAACCCAATCTTTATCTATTTGGGTATGTAAAGTTGGTGTGAGACTTTACAAAACTTGCTTGTCTTCAGACTTGGATATATCAGCACATTTTAGACTAAAGACATGAGAGGAAACACAGCCATTATTTCTCTGAAAAGGCTAAAAAAGGCAAGCCAATGCTTCTACGCAAAATGAAAATAAAACCTGAATTCCACTCGATGTTGACTGATCGTACTCCACTCCCGCAACCTATTCTAAAATTAAAGATGAGGTGAAAAGTCAAGAAGCACAGGGGAAGGCGAGCGGACTGATGAGGGAGACTCAGAGTTCATAACGGTCCCTGAAAATGCAGAATTACTTCTGAAAAGCCAGAAAGGAGAGGCTATTCACTCCTAAGATGGGGGTGTCAAGTGAGTTGATTAGTTAATCCGTCAGATGATCATTTCAGAGAGACTATTGTTGGCCACTAATTGAGATGGGAATGATAGATCAGAAGCGTGAGAAATGTGGTGGATCCAAAAACCACCAATGTGCCACTTGGGACTATTGCCATGGCAACAGCTGGAGAACAGAGTCAAAGGGACTGATTAAGCCAATATGATTAAAGTGATACAGCCGCTAATGAAATGCAGCTATATGATTATAATAATAGATGTATGTCACTGCAGAGGAGAGGAGAAATGTGAGGAGAAAAAACTGTTTAGAAGGTGGCTAGTTAGTGTAAAATAAAGTATTGTTCTAACAACACTCATGAAACAAAGCGTCAGTGAAGGCATGGGTCAGTTAATGGTCATTCCATTTGCTCTACAACACCCGTTTCCTCCTTTGAGACTGTTTGTTGACCTGAGAACCACTCCTGTGGGCTTTGAAGAGTCCAGTGCACAGTTTTTCCAAGTGATAGAAAATAAAGGACATGAGGTCATAATGGGAAGAGCCTGAAGTTAAATGTGGCTGTTTTATGACATTGCAGGTGGATAATAACCGCCTGAGCCCATAAAGAAACAATAAACCAAATGATTTCCTCCAAACAGATGATTATTCTGGTAATAACAACGATGTCATGCCCCCTCGTCTCAGCTATGTTCACGATCTTACACCTGTAGCTATGATTCCATGGTTATTACTCAGCGGGGATTTGATGTTCACACACCTGATGAACATATTTTACTCCAGACTTACAGAAGACACTCATGACTTTCTCCTGTGCTGCCATGTCACTAAAATATCATTTCTCACATTGTCAGAGGCTGAAGTAACATGGCAGACACATGCCTTGTGGTGAGTGGAGAGCTCAGGTATCACTTCCCTGTGACCAGCAGTGATGACAACCAAGCTAGACGGACCGAACATATTATTTTTCTTTACAAAAAAAAAAAAAAGTACTGTTTCAAACCCATGTATAACAATGCAATCTGTATGGTTGTGGTTTGTTTCCTTTATTCAGTATATCCTGAACTTTTCAACCTGTGGCTTTGCTACTAAACATCTTATATGGCTGGTCAGTTATTTTCACCCAAGTGAAAATGCAAATAAAAACCTAAAAACCTTCATTATAGATTTAAATGCTTCTTTTTGAAATAAGGAAACACTGACAACCACAACAAATGCAAACAAAGCTCCAAATAGAAGAAAGGCCACCATTCCTACAAAAAAAAAAAAAGTGGGATCAGGAATAACTTTTACAGGAAGATGTGTTTATTTGCATGGAAACTCCGGCAGAAGAATATTTTGGAGACAGAAATTGACTATTCAGATGGCAGAGTTCAATGCCTGCCAGTACAAGTGCCTCCCAGGTCTAGTCCTTGCAGTACATACTGTATCCTTGTGGGCCAAGTTAAAAAAGCCTGAAAAAATAAATCATGCAGTGACACTTGTGACACTAAATGATGGATGCAGAGCTGTCCCAGGTCTTCTAAACAGAGGAATAAATGTTCAGGGGCACTTATTTGATTTCAAGTCAAAAATCACTCAGTTCCTTAGCTTTATTTTCTGTCTTCATCCTTTTATTCACCTTTGTAATTTGCCATGAAGACATCATGAAACTTTTATAAGACTGTTAAGTGGGAAACAACCCCCATTCCTCCACGTGGAATCAGATTTACAGACCTCAATAAAATAACATCTTTATTAATCAATTGTTTTAAAAGACCTTCAGTGAGTTTGTTTTGTTTTTATTTTGTTTTTTTTTTTATCTCAAGTGGGAAAGAAAAAGCATGTGTATCCCAGTACGCACATCTTTTGACATATCTCACCTGTCTCTGTCCTGCTCGCTAACAATCTTTAATGCGACATCAGCCTGCACCCCACAGAATGCTGCCCTGCTGTTTTTTATCAGCTTTAAATCACTGGAGCCGCTCTTCCTCCCTCTGTCCCTCCTCTCTGATTCTCTGTTCATTTAGTCTGATCAGGGTAAGTGGCTCTGATAACAAGCCCTCTGTCAGGTAGGAGGGGAGGAAGATTGATCAACTGACTCACATGTATACACTCATAAAATTGAGGTGTACACACACAAACAGGTAAAGTGTTCATTATCCACAGCAGGATGATATTATATAACATACTATTTATGTTCTGGCAACAAAGACCACATGGTACTATATCTTCCTATCCACACCATAAACGAGCATCTGTGGCTTGATGTGGCTGTATAACATCCTATTATGGGAATAATCAGTTCTTGTGTTCCTGTTTTTTATAGATGCATATACAGTTTTACAAACATAGACTGCTTCATCTTCGCAGAGACAGTCTTATGAAGCACCAGAAACACAGTGTGATTTCAGCGAGGCAGCTGAAGAGGAGATGGGGAGTTTGATTTAAGAAGGTGCTGGTGTTCATGGGAACTGAGAGCGAGAGACTAAGAGAGCAACACAGATAAGGAGAGAGAGTTGGGACAGGCTTTTTAGGAGAGGTTGCTACTCATCTAATCAGAGTTCTGAATCATTTCAGGAATCTCCTTCCAGTATGTCCTGTCTGTCTGTTTTCCTTCACTTTTCAACACAACCAACTCCTTTTGTCTGATTTTATGACATTGGCATTCTTGATTCTTGTCTGCCTTTATCTTTAGCTATACTTCTCTTATTTTGGTGGAGTAGAATTAATTTGTGAAATCACTGAAATGCTTCTGAAAACTGATATCAGTTCTTAAGAAGTCATTATGTTGAGCTGTCCTTTGGACTGGCGACCTGTTCAAGGTATATCCTGCTTCTCATGTAATAGAGGCCATGTTACCTCTGGTGAGTGGTGAGTCTCAGTGTCTTTGTTGGTTTAAAAACAAAACCTTTAAGTAGCTACAGAGCAATAAAGGCCTTGACAAATATAACGTGTTACACATATATTTCTGATTTATGTACGCTGCTACCTTCTTGCACAAAATGGCTAAAAGTGGGACTGTCAGAATTCAATGCTGATGTTTATAAGCCTAACTCAAACAACAAGCGCAGATGAAGGTCCTAAGGGCTCAGTCTACTTCCAACAACAATCTTTTAAGCATGGGGCCTCAGCTCTTTGTATCTTCTTTTGCAATCACGGAATGTCTTTATTTAGATCTGCTAACCTTTTGATGCTCTTCTTTTCCCTTTTTCTCCTGAGTACTCCTCTGTCTTTTGCCTTCTTTCGCCGCACTATATTTCGTCGCTTTGCTGTTATTTCTTGTCTACACAGGCATCTCCTTTAGAGCTTATATGTTGCTTTTGTCTTCAAGTCACTTTCTCAAAATTCACTTTTTTCATTTAAACTACATACAAAAAAAATGCAAGTCAATGGGATTTTTATCTCTGATATGTAAACAAGTAAACAAAGGCCTTAACAGATTTGAAGTGGTTTTAGGGACTTCGAAGCAGCTTAAACAAACCAGAATGCAGAGTCCATCTTTGTACCTTCTTCACGATTCCTATGACTTTCTCATTTCTGTCCTATTTTGTTTCCTCACCGTCTAGTGCAATATCTCTAATGACAGACTTTACAAAAATATGTCCTATTTTTCCTGATAAACAACTTTCACACACGTCCTGACGTAATAAATTCATTTGTAAATTATAAACTAATGTTACAAAATGCTTTGATTAACTCGTATCCAACTTCTTGTTAGCTGAAGAACTTTAAACTCTTCTTTAACTCCCTCTTTTTGTATTCCCTCCAACCAGAATAAAAATGTAAATCTCTTCTTGCCCGCAGCCTATCCCCCCCCAGCTTTTCATTTTCCCAGTTCTGTGAAACTTCTCCAGCTATTTAACTCCAGTAATACTCTTCAACTGTGTATGTTTGTGAATCCTGGCATCAATGGCCCTAAAACATGTAAACTAGATGTACAGCAGATCTGACTGTATTTAACAGCTTCCCAAACACAAGACCTTGTTTGTGCATGTCTGCCAGTACAGACTGGTACACAACATGCTTTGCACTCATTACCTACTTCTGTAAAGGCAATGCCACTAGTCTCGGGGGCTTACCTTCATCCCTCTGAACTTAAGCTATAAGGTTTTTCTTGAGCTTTTATCTGGATCCATAGCAACGTCAGGCTGTGTGAGACAGTTGTCTCTTTAATACACAATGCAAGGATCATGAGGAGATGACTCATTTTCAACAAGTTGGATCTAGAAAACTATCTCACTGTGAGAGGAAGGTTAGTTCTCTTCAGGTTAGATTTTTAGATTTTTAAGCTCAGCTAATGGACCCTTACATCAATACATACTACAGGATGGTGTATAGTAATAATAATGTAATAAATTATGTTTCGAGGTTTGCAAGAAACAACTGCCAGTATAATGCTTTGCATCTGATCTTGCAAGTTTATCTAATAAAAACCTTAAAAGCGAAAATTTCTCTTTTAATTAAGCTTCTATCACATTACTCTATTTAGACAAAAAAAGACGATGCATACTGTTGTATTTGTAATTCAGCAGCAGTGCAAACTAAAGCCATGCAGGAATAAAAATCAACAGTGAAGTTGCTTTGTTTCTCACAGTGCAGTGTTGACTAATGCCAGCAAAGAGCCCAAACACAAAGACTGTCTTCTCAAATCAAGCCCTTCTAAGTTTGCTTGTCAGAGGTGCATGCAAATTATGTCTGTGACCGCAGCTGAAGGGGATGGTATCACTGCCTTCAGGCTGCAATTTTCTAGTAAACTGCTCAAATTAGCCATCAACTGTTAAAGTAACGATGCTTGCATTTTAAGCACATTTCAAAAAGACAGGTTTGCTTGGGGCATGAAATGTTTGATGTTTATGCCCCGTTGCAGATACTGAGATTTTTGAGACATTTTCATGCCTGTCCAGTCCGATTACAGGACAGGCATGAAGAAAATTTACCTCATGACTGTTGAAGGGCATTTAAACTTTGCTTTATGTAATAGTGGTGAATATGATACCTATCCTACCAGTCTTTTCATCTGTCCATAGACAGATTAAAGTTTATTGTGGCGAAACAAACAAGAAACAGAAAGGTATTTCTAACCCTCTCTTGTTTTGCATTTTCATCCCTTGTGCCCAGTTGAAAGACACTGGTTTAGAAAGATCATTAGTTTTTAAATGTGATGTGCATGCAGCTGGATACCGTGTGTGTTTGTGCCTGCATATCCACAGCAAAATTAACCATCCTGCACCTTCTCTACCACAGCGGCAGAAGGCAATTAATGAGAGTCCGTGTTCTTATCAGCTACCTAGCAACCTTGACTGTTCCGCCTGTCGCCCCCAGCAACTGCTGCTGCTGCCTGTAATCGATTGCTAGGCTTGACATCACACTGAACCACTGACCTACGGCACCGTGTGGGATGGAGGAAAAAAGAAACATCTCGTGTAATCAACAGACGAAACATTGAGATGTTTTTCACATGCAGTGAAGTTTGATTGGAGAACAATGAGCAACTTTAACTGCAAAATGTTCACAGTAAGTCTCAGGTTTGGTTCAGTCCAACAACAAAAAACAAGAGAGTCCTATGAGGTTTGGTTTGCAAAACATTCATGAGCTGTGAGATAACTGTTGTCATATTAGACCATATCATCATAAAAGTGTATCTTAAAGAATCTGTGAGTATACATATACCCAGTTACCAGATGACAGTGATTAACTGATCATAGTTTGAACTATCAGACTTTGCAAAACCAACATCCATTTCATCAAATGCATTTCCTGAGGGAACCACTAAACAAATACACGAGTCTATCACACGAGAGACTATCAATAAAGAGAAACTGTCTGCTTTTAAATCTGGAAAGTCATCTTGATTGTCAATCTTTACGAGCCCCGTTACTCCTGCTTCCACCTACATATCTTGTGAGAGGCTTAAAAGTAATTCTGGGAAATCTGATTTGAAAGATGTGAAGGAGTGCAATGAGAAAATGGGAGAAAATTTGCTGTCTGCGTGATGTTGCTGTATAGTTTATCCAAGTAATATCACAATATACAACCTTCTACATGCACGACAACCTGCCTCTGTGCTGCTGTTTTCTACTGTTCTCTGTATTTGGATGCATTTTATTATATTTACAGGAATATTTTGCCCCAGGGAGCGTCAGAAAGCATGAACTCATTTCCCTCAGATCATGTTCTGGAGTTAGTAATTGCCAAAGCAATTGTTATTTAAGTGAGAATGAGCGGGGGGTATCGTACTGCTGCTGTTTTCTACTGTTTATATTTTAATGTGTTGTGTTTCAGTCACTTGGGACTGAATGACTGCCTTGGCAGACAATAGGATATGCTGTCTTTTTGCTGATCTTTAGGGATTGCTCTGTAAGTCTCTCTTCTTAAACTGTGGTTGCACAGCAGTGGCTTTAATTAACAAATCAGACTTGCTCATCCAATTCCTTTTGTCTCTGTGCTGATGAGTTTACTTGATTTTATTACACTTATGAAAGTAAACTTGACACTATTTTTGTTTTATGTCCTGTGTTTACACTACCTGGCCAAAAAAAAAGTCACTTCATGGATTTAACAAAGCAAAAAGCTAGAAACATCCTGTTGGGTAATAACAAGGTTATAAAACCCCAACTAATGTACTGACTAATTTCTTTTTTTTAAACAATATTAAAACAGCATACTCTGTGGTTGTGGTCATCTGTTGAAAAATGTCAAATCATTGGCATGCATTAAACAGAGAAAAAAACATCTAAGAAGATTGCAGAAGCTACTAAAGTTGGGTTAAGAACAGTCTAATCCATCATTAAAAACTGCGAGGATAGTGGATGCTGTCGGTTAAACATTTGGTAAAATCAAATTGATGAAAAAACATTAGAACCTAGGGTTATGTTTAATATTGAATGTAAGAACATTTCCACACATACGATGCAAAGTCAAAGGATTTGGACTTAGCAGCTGTCTAGCCATAAGAAAACCACTGACTGGTGAGGCTAACTGGACAAAAAGCCTTCAATTTGCTCGGGAGCATAAAGACTAAAATGATCAATGGAAGGAGGTCATGTTGTCTGATGAGTCCAGATTTATCCAGTTCCAAAGTGATGGGGGGGGTCAGGGTAAGAGGGGCAGATGATGTGCTTTATCCATGATGCCTAGTGTACAAATGTCATGATCTTTGGTTGCTGCAGTCGGTTAGGTCTAGGTTCAGCAACAGTCTGCATCCAAAGAATGAGGTCAGCTGACTCACTAAGTATACTGTGTGACCAGTTTCATTCTTCAATGATTTTTTTCCTCCCTAATGGCATGGTTATAGTCAAAGATGACAATGTCAGGATTCATTGTTCTGAATTGTTAGATATTTGTTCAGGGAACATGAGATATAATTTCCAATCATTAATTTTTAATTAATTCCAGATCTTAAACCTCATGGAGAATCTTTTGGATGTGCTTGAGAGGGCTTTGTGCAGTGGTTGGACTCTTCCATCATCAATGCTGGATCTTAGTAAAAATAAATAAAATTAAAAAAAAAAAAAAAAAAAAGCAAAACTATATGTAAATAAAATAATGTTACATTCCAGAAGTTCATCAAAACAATGCCACAGAGAATGCTCTTGTGACCATAAATAAAAAGTGTGTTTTTTGTTTTTTTTTGCCAAGCAGTGATGATGACGCTGCAGAAATGGTCCTGTGAGAGACGTATACAGATGCCCAGTAAGAGAGACAATTTTTATCTATTCATATAGACAGTATGTTCACAATGAACAGAATAGCATTATTCTTTAAAGTATTCTAAAATTTGTCCCAGTTTGACCACAGCACAGGTGCATCACTGTTGACTTTTAAGCACCCATCTCCTGGATCTCCAGCTCAAACGGCTGCCAAAATCAGACACCCAGATATAATCCAGCATCTCTTTTTCAGTGCTGCAATGTGGAAATTTGGGAAGTCAACACACCACTTTACCACCACTTTAGTAATGAAAGTGGCAACTACTCTGCTGTGCTGATGCTAACTGGGTGTAAAGGGGCTGGCTGTTAAAAGAATAAAACAATTCCAGAAAATTGAATTTTCTCAACCAGCAAAGTAACAAAATAACAGGTACGTCGAAACTGTGTGTAATTGTGGAAATCAGCATGTAATTCTAATACCAGTGCAGCAGACAATGCTTGTGTGGAACATGTGTCTGGTTGACTGTTTACATTCAGACAGCATACTTGTAAATAGTATGTATGCGTGACAGTGGCTTCTTGCAAACACTATCTGTGCTTGTGTCTAAAATGTAATTATAAATGCTTGTGTGTGTGTGTGTGTGTATGTGAGAGAGAGAATGAATGACATGAAGCGAGTGTATGAGTATGGCATCATTGAATAGCCCTCTGAGACCAATAGACAGATTAATTAAAAAATGCTTCAGATATCCAGCCTCAGCTGTCTCTCTCCACAGAATGGACCCTCTTAACAACATACGGCAGCCACATCACACACAAATTCCAACATGAACGCTATTCCATGACGTGTTCAGAATGCACCCATGCAGAGCTGGGATGTGATACAACAGCTTCTTTGAGAGCAGATAAATTCCACATACATTCTCAGAGTGACAAATTGCACTTGTTGTATTGTGCAAAAATTCCAGGCACTTAACATGTTTAGATTCTTGTTCAGCATGTTTTGTCATCAGGGTGACTGACTGAATTCACTTTACAACCACAAACACACAGCAGAACACCATCAGTAGCAAAATGCTCTTGATATGGCACAAACACACCCCACAGGAGTAGGTCTGGGATAAGAAGAAAATAGGTAATACTGCAAAAAGTTCCCTGTTAATATACTGAACTTAATAAGTTTATCCTAAAATTAGATATTGTTCAGAAAGTAAACGGTCTGGGGATTCAATTTTAATAGTAATTCCTACAGAAAATGCAAGCTCCTTTTCCTTCCACTTATCCTGCAGAAAAACTGAAAAACAAGACCAGTGGCACGCAATGTCAACAGCATATTATCTGTGTGACAAGCTCAAGCTTTATGAGAACGTACCTGTAAAGGTGAAAGAGGAAATCAGTAAACCATTCAAAGTTTCAATTGAAATCTCATAAATCGAAATAGTTCCACATATGTTTGGTTAATCTAGATGATTAAACTGTGCTCTCAGTTACACTGTGAGAGGTTTCTTTTTAATATAACTGAACATGCGTGGTCAGTTGTGAGTTGTAGCTCTAAAGACAGATCAGAGAGGCCCATGAGAACTCCAGATATTACACAATTAACCTTTCATTTTACTCAGAGATAGCAGGTTAAAAACAGAACATCAGAACATTGAAAATGCAAGCTGTTGTAAAATAAAAAAAAGAGGAAAAAAAAATAAGAGAAACAGAAAAGTTAAGTATATAACATCAACAACAAAGAAATAAGACACTTAGGCAATTCAGCCTGTAAAGACACTGAGTTCATTTCTACATTTCTACAGTTGTTTGGTTCCATTGCACCTGCACATAAAACTTGCCATTTTGGCACTTTTAGGACTATTTGTGTCTGTAAACGTTGATTGAAATATTCAGTCCATATTTTGTGTAGGCATTTGTGAAACTTGTATGTTGTGTCTGTGTGTGCAGAAAAGCATTCTTGTACACAAATATGCATGTATTTGTATTTAGAAGGTATATGTTGTGTGTTCGTACATTTCATGTCCATAAAGTGTAACTCTAAACTATTCAAACACGTACAATATATTCATTTATTCTCTACATTAACGTCTGTGTGTGTGTGTGTGTGTGTGTGTGTGTGTATGTGAGAGTGTGTGTTTGTCACAGTTGGCCACCGGTAGAAACTCCTTCGCTTTTGTTGTGTGTGACTTTCACAAGAAAACTCCCCATGTCAGTTGTTCTCATTAAGTTGACGATGAGTCAAAAGGATCATATCAACCCAAGAACGAATCCACAAAATGATGACTCAACCCCAATAGGAGACAAATAACCCTGTGTGCATTTACACTACAGTCCTGCTTCCTTCATCGAGCCCATAGAAGTGACCAGGGCCAAGTTTGGCTGAGACTGTCTTAACAGGTATGAGTGGAGGGTTGAGCCATATAGCTTCCAATAAGCGCTAACCATAAAACAGTATTTATTTGAACAGAGAAAGCCACAGAGCATCTCATTGTCACAGTGCTTATATTTAAGTTAAAGTGCTGAAAATACTTAGTTAACCCACACGTGTCAAGGCTGTACAATAATCAACATGTTATCTTAATAATGGAAGGGATCTATTTGATGATATAAAAATATCAAAATGTCTCAAATATCTATATCTATATATATAACAAACTGCTCTCAAATTTACTTTTGCCAGTTTCTTCTTCTTCTTTTTTTTTTTTTTGTCTTTCAGTCACAATAAGAGCATTTGGATTCATAGTGTTTTATAAGGTTCTGATTTATTCCATGCCTTGTTTGTTGGTCATTTGGGACCTTTAGTCTAACAAGATTCATGTTTTGTTGCAGGGGGACTGTTTTGGCTCTGGATGGAGCCTTTCAAGCAGTACTTTAACTCAGTCTGAATTTTGCCTGAAGCCACTTCTTTTTGATGAGATGATCTAGAGGATTAAGGTTCATATTCTGGCCACAACGGAGAGCTGTTATTTCAGTCCAGCTTTATTATATATCGAGATACCTCTTTAATCCAGAATGCTACTTGAGCTTTGGCTCTGCCTGTCAAGATTGGTAAAAGCCTAAGAGGGGGTCAGGCTCTGTGTGCTTTTTTTTTTTTTTTTTGGACTCAAACACTTTATGTCACCAACATGCCACTAAAAACCATGAATCTTGCTTGGTCAGAACTGACACCCAGAACCTTTTGGACTACCATGCAGAATAACTTTTGTCTGTTCCTTTGTATAATTCTATAGGCATCCAGTGGGAAGCAGGACTGTTTCATTCTTTCACATTTTAGCATAAAAATACCCATCCTCAAATTTCACATATTGTAGTCTGTGAGATGTAGATGATGAAAAAAGAAAAAAAAAAAAAAAGAGTTTTTACAGTTTACATGTTTAGTACATAAATATACTCTCCTCTTATAGGTAAAATGAGCAGGAAATGAATTTGCTATGTCGTAAAGTCAAAGATTAAGTTCTAAATTACAAGTATATTTTGTTGAACTCTTTTACAGCATAATTTCCATCCCAAGGCTCCATTTTTCTACACTGACATAAAACTCCAGGAGTTGTATTTGTTAAACAGGTTCTTCGAGTCCATTAATTTGCTAATTGCAAATAAAACAGGGGTATAGGAGGTTGAAAGGAAACATGCTTCAGGGTTTACTATTGCAACCATGAGATGGTCTCCTCACTGTTTTAATGTCAACAGTGTTAATGAAAAGTGCAATAATTCTAGTGCAGATGTGATGAATTAAAAAGATTAATCATGAAGGGGAACAAGATCTCGCTGCCATTCCCAAGGAGCCATTGCAAGTATATAGATTCTGTTAAAAATGTTCACATTGAGGGCAACAACAACTCCAAAGGGAAGCAGTCATGACAGCTGTTCCATCGTTTCCCATGACTGTTGATTTGTGTTTTTCAGTAACTTAAAAAACTGAAATTAGAAACCAAACTTGTGTTTCTATGAGTCCCGAGACAGCCAATAGAACCGCCTAGGACATTATAAAAACACTAAAGATTTTGTAGAATATATGAAGAAACGATATATTAGATTAATCAAGCATTTTCTGTTGATCATTTATCAAATATGCTCCTGCCAATAGATTGTGCCAGATCTATTGTCCCAGGCTAATCAATGTGTTGTTGCAAATCAAAAATAGCACCTATGGGAGTGTTTAGTTGTACAGGTAGCATCCTAAACCTGCTGATCTTCAAATAGCTTGTTTCTAAATAGGTTAATACCAGGCACAAACCCAAAGTGAATCTGCTCCTAGGTGGCATTTCATCACAGTGACTATCATCTTTAACTGGAAATGTTTTTGTTTGTTAGCTTGTGTTGTCATGTTTTTCATTTTAAGGATCTGATGTCTAGAAACGTTACCATATCTTCCCATTTTCTGTGATTTACAGCAATGGACAGACAGAATTTTACTTTTCTCTCCAGAGACTGCCCCAAGTTATGTCATTCCAGTTGTTTCCTCTTACTTTTTCCTCTAGAGACTTAAGACTGGCAGTGATTCCGTTGCATTGATAACTCACTGTAAAGACAAGCGAGATGACATAGTGTTGATCCCAAAAATACAGTATTTATATATCTGTCAGTCAGTCTTGACTCCTGGATTCTGGTCCCTGGGGGCTGAAGTCAGATACCCCTCACTAAAAGTGAGATAAAACCCTTGCAGTGCCTAAAAGAATCCTTCTTACTGAGAAATAGCCTACATAGGAGCAAGGCTTGGCAATCACAAGTAGACATTTTAAATTTAAATATATGTAAGACCCAAAAAGCAGAACTCAATAAAGTGTATTTGTGAAAGAACCTAAACTTATTAAAATTTAATGATACGATACAATTACTGGACTGTGAGACACAAAGGAGTAATATTCTTATTAATAGGACACATTAGGCTGATGAATAGCTGAGCTAATATTCTGTACATCGAACACAGGGCCTTTAGGGTATTTGCAGGTAGTCTCAGCTCAGTTCTCTACATTCCTCCAAATTAAGTAATTATTTTTAAAAAGCCTTTACCTCTGCATAGGCCATGATGTCTTTTTTAAAAACAATTGACTGCTGATTCTTTGGACCTAGTGTGGAAGTTACTGCAGCGAAACTGTGTAAAAAAAAAAAAGAAAAAAAAGAACAGCTCTCTTAAAAAATCTGTTAGATTGACAGCTGTAGATGACAAAAAATAAGTGACATTCTCTTTCTCGCTCTCTCTCTATCTCTCTCTGTCTATAATATATATATGTATATATATATGTATACACACACATATATATATATATATATATATATGTATATATATATATATATATATATATATATATATATATATATATATATATATATATATATATATATATATATATATACATATATATATATATACTGCTAGACTGCTTCATATATTGCTAAACCCATTTGAATCCAGCATGACAATCAGATACATACAGGAGAAATTTGGCACAATCTGAGTTTTGTCTTTGGCCCCATTAATGGACGCCAGAAAGCAGAAGATTGTGCTATAAAAACTATGGAAATTAATTATAAATATCCCTCAAAGATCTTGGTACTTTTTACATTACATTTTTTTAAAAGAAAAATTTAAGACCTTATAGAAAAAAGTACTTATCTGATCATATATTCATAGGTTTGGTCTTTATGGGTTAATGCTTAAAAAACAAAACAACTAAAGACAGCAACAAAAAAGCCCAGAATACATATAAGAAAGTCATAATTTCACAGTTTTTATACAAATGAACTTAATCTTTTTTACTTTTCAGAAATTCATGTCTTACTTTCTGACATTTTGATCAAAGCCCATGGATGTGTCCTGAACTCTTCATTTGGGTAAAGTAAATTCTACTATTTGCTCTAATTTTATTTTTTAAATTCACATTCCAAGCAATGTTGTTATTCAAACCTAAAAAGTATTTCTTACAGGCATGACAAACTGACCAATTAGATTCCAAAGACAAAAGAATAATGCCTGGAATGTATGATCCTAGACTCACCATAGCCTGTAGTCATGCACTACTATCAAACTTGGTTTAGTTTTCAGAGCATGGACTATTACTGCCTGCCAAACAGAGAGAAAATATAAAGATGTGGAATGTGGTTAAGGATATGATGAGGAAAGCAAAGAGACAGAGAGAGAAAAGCTTAGAAAACAAAGACAGCTGTCATTAATTTCAATCACGCTGCTGGTCTTTTGAAGTTATTATCAGCCAGTTCTTTTAACCTTGGACAATATTAGAACAATAACCTCATCGTATTAGTCATTAATTTACCCCATTAGGGTGAACAAAGGTGGCGGGTGGGGAATAAAAACATAGAAGAAAACTAATTAATTAAACTTAAAGTAGAATTTGAGTCTTTTCAATTGAGATGGACCACAACAGAGAACCAGAGGTCAGTAGGAGGACAGTTGGAAAGAACAGTGATAGAAAACTAACGTAAGGCCAGCTAAAAATAATAAATGTGTAGCATATCCACTAATATGGATTGCTAAAATGGATGAATACTTGTGTTTTAATGAAAGATTAGAACTTTTATTCACTGCTGTGTCCTTTGTGTTTCTCAGGGCTTAGCAGGTAACGATAGCTACTTGCTTGGTCTAAAGTAGCACCAAGCCTTGCTCCTTTTGATGTGGCCCATTTTAGTTTCATACCTTTAGATTCCAAACCCTAAATTATAACATAGCAGATCATTAAATTTTTAACCCCAAACTTCATTAATCATATTTGGAAAAAAAAAGTAAATATGATAAAGAGTTTTCTAAATCATACTTCCCAAGGGCACTTTGGTCCATAGCAAGCAACCAGCTACTACACAGACCACAGCAGGGTCATATATATTAAGTGTAGTCATCCAGTTTGAGGCAGAATATCCCTGGGGCCTTCAGTCCTCTTACCATTCATTTTATCTCGCTGTGTAGTGCAGGGAATATTTCTATGCACCCTTGCCTTGAGCTGATACATCTACAGCTGAAAAACCCACTGAACCTTGTCTCCTCTCCTTAACACTGACATGTTAAGAATTAGATGCAGTTACTGGAAACTTCTAACCTGTTCTCAGTCTGCTTTTTTCTAAATGTGATTACCGGGTTTTTTATTTTTGGGAACTAACACATGTCTTTCCAACATGCACCACCTATTCTAAAGTAATTTCTGTGTGACTCACAGTATTGAGATGTAAATTGCCTAACTCATAGCTTCACTTATCAAAAGACACTTGTAAATAGGAAATTGGCTATAGAACAAAAAATCAGTGCTTTTGAAAGGATTTACTTCATGTACAGTAGGTGTGCAAGCTGGGCAAACCTTCCATTTACATCTGCATATGTACAATCAATAAAAGAAAAAAAGAATCCTTTACTGAGTTGTTATATACTGTATCTAGTAGCTATCCACTTTGCTCTTATGAAGGAGCCTGAGAATAATGAATGACTTCGCCTCAACCTCATTCTCCTACCTAAATGTTATCACTCACACTAAAATGCACAAACTGTATGTCCAAATACCACTAAACATATGTCACTGGATGTTTCAATCAATAAGCATGCTTAACAAACTGTCTCTCTGACCTTCTTTTACACTGACTAATTACCAGAGAAGAACAATTAGCTTGATAAGTATCATTTAATGTCTCCCCCATAGAGGAGGATTCAGGCTATTCTAATACAAATTCACCTATTTTTTCAATCCCGCTCACTCATTATCACTCTAAATGGTGCCTCTATAGAAGAGCAGGTGCAAGCACTGCACTGGAATGATTGTTTTGTGAATGGTGGTTTGATGGTATTAGAGAAAAATGGACAGGGCTTAAGTTATGAATGGCACTGTTTCTAGAGAGATAGCTGAGCTACAATGAATCAGTAATGAGGTAGAATACATTTTCTTGTCACCACCTTAACTTTGCTCATTAATTGGGAGTCAACTAGTCTGTGAAGGGTGCAAGGACCAAAGTGCCCAGTATGAGTCAGTCGGGAGAACAGCTTGATTTCTAGTAATTATCACTCAGTATTGTGTTGAAAAAAAAAAGCCAACCTCGAGAACAACCACTATAAATGTCAATGAGTTGTCACAGAATCACTTAAAAAAAATCAGAGAGAACGCCTCTTTATCTCCTGATCCAGATGATCTAAATGGCCTAATTCAGCAGACACTTCTGAGGAAATATCATTATCTGTCTTGCTACATTTACATCTATTCATTTAACTAGTCTGCTGTTGGTGTTCACAATCTCACATAGGGCACTGAAGTTTGATTTTCCAGATCACAGCTTCTGCTGGGCAGAAACACCCTTCCAGTAGTCCAAGATATCGTGGAGGTCCTCGTCTTTTGCGAACTGCACCTTTTTACGCAGGGCATGGCCTGCTGCTATATAAGATGCTTCCTCTCTGGGGTTTTTCTTGTATGGTCGGAATCGCTCCCAGATGCGCAGTGTGCTCTCAGATGAGTACTCGGGACTAGAGGAGTATCCAGAGTTGTAGTTGTGGTGACGAGACGGAGACAGCTGAGAGTAGGCGGCTGTGGCATCCCTTTTTGAACGACCCAGTGGCTTGAGGAATGAAGCCTTTTGGGCTGGTGAGGGTGAGTCATTGCCACCCTCATAGTAGAGGGCAGGAAAGGAGTGCCGGTGCTCTGAGCTGTGGTAGTCTGGCTGAACCTCCAGATGATGTTGCTGCTGTCCTGGGCTAATGACTCCACACCCACCCCCATTTCCATTCTTAAACTCCATTCCTCCTCCATTCAAACTTACTCCAGCTCCATTTAGGTTTCCTTTGCCATTCCCATTGCAGCCCCCTGCTCCTCCACCTCCTCCACTTCCACCCCCTCCACCACAACCAGCTGGGCTACTCTTGTCACCTGGGTACTTGGGTGGATCATTGCGCTGCTCAGGCATATCAACATTGAAAACTCTTGTGCTCCTGACAGATCCCGCAACACACCTGTTTTTGACTGCAGCGGTGTCAGCACTCAGCTGCCTCTGAAGGGGCCTCACTGCATTAGCTGGTGGTGGGTCACGGTAAGGAGGGGAGAGAAACCCACCACCACTGATGCCAGGCCGTTCAGACAGGGGCATGACCAGGGGCACTGGGGCCATAGAAGGTGGATGAGGCTGATGTAGCTGTGGGTGGGGCTGAGGATGAGACTGAGGTTGTGGCTGAGAGTGAGGCTGAGGGTGAGGATGGGACTTTGGATGCACCTTAGGAGAAGAGGCCATGATCTGATCTCCAAGGTGGCCTGGAGAGAGGGGCAGAAGGTTGCGGGGCAGAGATGGAATGCAAGTTGGCTGGGAGGAGGACACAGTGTTACCGTTGTCAACTGTGGTCACAGCATTAGATGAGGCATCCAACTTAAGGGCATCGATACAGTTGTTTATGATCTGATTGACCTTGTCCACCTCCTTGGCGATGGTCGAGATCTCTGATCCTGAGCCACGACCATCATCATCCGAGTTCTCCCCAATCTCTGTCCCATTTTCAGCTCCACCTCGCATATCAACAGCTACTTCCCCTCCTGCCCCCGGTCCCCCAGCAGCCACAACTCCCTCTCTGACTTCCCCTGCCACTCCTGTTGTCCTAACATCCATGTAATTGCCTTTGCTGCCAATTGTCTCTGAAAAGGCAGTAGCCATTTTTTCTACCTGTGGCAATGTGGAGAGGCGGGAAGAACTGGTGTTGGCTGATCCATGGAGCATTCCTGTGCTGGAAGAGGCAGATGGTGGCAGCTTGCCCCCAGCTCCTCCTGAATGGTGGTGTTGGTGGTGAGCCTGTTCCTGAAGACGCTGTATGGCTCCTGGGTCATTGACCACTGCAGCAGCTGCCTCTGGACCATACCTAAAGAAACACAGGTTTACTTTTTAACAAACGATCATTAAGTAAACAATATTTATAGTGTTTTTGTGGGGAAAGGGGATAAACTTCATAGGAAATATTTTTAAAAAAATACTGCCCCAAACCATCAAAAAGATAATGGTTGGGAAAATTGCTTAGTATACTGTTGGTAGTTAAATTAAACAAGGCTTATCAGAAATTTACACCAAACAAAGTAATGCAGAAATACAATCAATGAACTAATTCATCATGGTTAGCTTTAAAGATAAAATATCTTTGCTTTTATAACTATTTTGTTGAAGCTGTTGAAGCAAACATGACACAATGATTTCAATAAACACATTATGACTTTCACTTGCAATATACAAACATTTCAAATCATCTCGCACCTTATTTCCAGAATTGTTTTCTTCACACTTATAGCTTTTTGTTTTTCTTCCTGGATGCGTCTTCGCCTGAGACAGTAATAAACAAATCCAAGTACAATAACCATGCCAAACAGACATCCCAGAATTGTCATAATGTAGTGCGTAGTTGTCGAAGGATTGGTTCGATGGTCCTCTGGCCCGGTACCCCGTGTAGTGAAAGACAGACAAGTATGGTTGTAACGCTGAGATTTACTAGTAGAAGCCACACAGTAGGTGTAGTTGGTGTGTGGTTTCAGCTTGTCCAAAGTAATCTCTTCCTTATTCTTTGTAAGTGACGTAACATCTTCAGCATAAGTGTGGTTGTACTGGGTGAGGATATACATCTTACTAAATGGGCGCGGAATGTTTACTATTAAAGAGGCAGTGCTGAGGGAGACTGCTTTAAGTTTCACAGAAATTTGATGGTTGTAACTCGGGTCCGCAGTGGATGTCACAGTTGGCTGTTGATACAGACTTTGGTCTGGGTTGTCCAAACCCATACCTGAACCATCTGGGTCTGGCATCTGGGAAGTCATTCCTGGTATAATCACACCATCCCGACAGACAGATAAAAGAATGTAACGAGCATTTCTTCCATGACCAGGCACTGGACTCAGGAGGGGGTAACCATTCATTTCTGGAGGAGTTTCACACTGGAGACGATCATAGGTGTGGGTAACATTGTTAAACTCCTCCAGCCAAGTGAGAAAGCTGTAGAGCTCACAACCACAGTGGAATGGGTTTCCTGCTAGTTCACACACCATCAGCCTGCTGAGAACAGTAAAGGTAGATGGATCAAGACGAGCCAACTTATTGGAAGATAAGTCCAGACTGCTGAGGTTGGGGCACTCCCAGAAGGCATTGGTGGCAATGACTTCAATGAGGTTATGTTGCAAAAAGAGGCACTGCATTCGGCCCAGACCTCTCAACATGCCTTCAGTAAGGTTGGTCAATTTGTTGTAGCCCAGCTGGAGAACCTGACATGAAAAGAACAATATAAGATAATTATATATAATATAAGATAATAATAATAATATAAGATAAATGAATCTTCATCAGAAAATGTCACTTTGAATGCTATCTTCCATTGTTTTTTCCTCACTGATAACCTCAAATGTAACTTTAAGTAAACATATACATCAAGACAAAGTTTTGTTGATGACTGCAGACCTGTAGGTTGGCCTGTCCAGCAAAGGCTCCATCCTCAATGTAGTTGATCTCATTCTTGGTAAGATTGAGGTCAGTTAGGTTTGTGAAGCGGTACATGGAGGTAAATAGCACTGCTTTCAGTTTGTTCTCATTTAGCCTCAGGTCATGAACCTGTAAGAGTGAAGAAGAAAACTTTCAGGTTATAAATTGCAGCCACAGATGAACACTTAAACTTTTAGCCAAAAGCAAAATGAACAATTTGGTCCTGACAGAAATGTTGAACTTTGTTGCCTAACAATGAGTTTTACTAACTAGATGTCACATCAAATTTTGCATGGCCTGTTGATCCGAAGCCTATTGGTAAACATCAGTATAAGTATTATTAAATTAGGCTTTATGCTGTAATAATTCGTACAGAAAAATGTGCTAATTTTGTATAGACTTGGATGTGTGCAATAGCAACATGAAGTTACAGTGCTTTTGAAGTAACTCTATAATAGCTCAGGATGCAAGACGGCATATGGTTAAAAGATGTGCCTGTGGGACTATGAAAGGTACTGATAGGTAGATTCATACTGACCGTGCTGTTGATGTGCTGGGGAATGGTCTCATATGGAGGCTGGTTCTGACTGCAGATAGCCAGCCAAACGTAACCTTTATCCCCCTCTATCAGCCAGCAGTCCCCTTTCACTGTACCAGGCAGGTGGAGGAGCAACAGTGCAGGAAGCAGGAGAGAAAGAAGCAGGGAGGGAGACAGGGTAGACAAACAGGGTCTGCTGGCCATGGTGTGGATTAGGAGTGTTTGATGTCAACTCAGTGGAAAGGAGTAAAAAAAAAAAAAAAAAAATCAGATGAGCAGAAGAAGGTAGAGAGCAGCAGTTCAAATTTAGGACTGGAAGGACTTCGGGTTAGAGGCAAACAGAATCCGGGTGGAGAGAAAGGAGAATAGAAAGGCTTCTTCTTAATGATCAGAGCTTAGCTTAGAGCACGACTACCAGTCCTGTGCCCATTTTAGGTGTTCCACGTTGGAGGGTTTTGAAGACTGTCACCTGAGCTGCAACTCATGGCCCCGTGCCTCAATTAGACGTCTGAGGAAATGTTTCTTCTCAAAGAAAGGTTGTATATCTACAATAAACAGAGACAGAGAGTAAAGAGATTATATTAATGACCCCTTCAAGTAAGTAAGCACAACTTTGGTATATACATCTTTTATATCTGAGATGTGATTTAAATCAAATGAGTGTTAGTTTGCTTTTAAAAAGAAGGGGACACCTATTAATCGGATGCTTATCCTACATAATTTCCTTTAGGTAATTCACCACAGTAATAAGTCCATTAACTGCTAGGATTATTTCATTAAACATAAAAAAACCCAGGAGAAATGCACTTTTGCTTTTCAATGTAACTTTTTTATCCAGTGTTGTTCATTAATGTTAAAAGAAATAGTAGCTTTTCAGTGCAGACAATGTGATGCTCCAATGAAAATGAAAGACTAACAATCGATCTACATAGCTTTTGGTGTTTTTGTCTGAATTTACAGTTTGTCAGCTCACACCACAAGTCTGTTTTTCAGGTTTGAGGTACAGTTGCTTTTTTAATGAAACAACAACACTCTAGTTGTAGTCATATAGAAATAAAAAGAAGGAGATGGGCGAAATGGGAAACAGAAAGAGGCTGCTGTAATTTGTATGTTTAACATGATACTCGCTGACATTAAGCTATTTACCTTTCTCAGGGGATTACCCAATGGATTAGACTTCTAATCCAGCGTAAAATGTTATGTATCTCATCACCACAGCACTCACTCTTTTAATTTGTTTCCAAAGTTTTCATTCCCTCCCAGGGAAAACCTGTGTTGCAATGCACGCATAAGAGCAACAACTGAGAAGAGACCCTTCTCATGTTTCCAATACATTTCCCTTTTAATTTGTTTTGCTGTCTAAAACCGATGAAGACAACATGAAGCACTGTTTTAAGGAATGAAGCACTGAATTGTTAAAGTTATTATTACTAACTGGCTGGTCTGCTTGCCCATCCTCTCATCATCTCCCCATTTCTGCCACAAACCCTAAGAGACCCTAAGAGTCTCTGAGACCCTAAGCCATCTTTTCAAATTGCTCCATGAAACTGATAGTGACAATTAATCCACCACAGGAACTGCTTTTATTGTTTATTGTTTGCATCCATATAATAGCAGATTAGAAAAACAACAACAAATAAAAAAGTGACAATTCCATGACTGTTAGAAGCACAGATGACCAGATTTAATTTTTTTAAATAAAAAAAACTAATACAATCAAATAAAACCAGCTATTTCTATATTTTTGTTTAAAAACTGTCAGTTCAACACAGGTTGGTAATTAACAAGAATGTTTGTATCTAATCCACTCTTTTTTTAAAAGGGGTCTCACCACCGCCATTTTAATTATGGCGGGAAAAACACACATTTGAAGAGAGTAGTTTACTATGTTTAAAAGCTCAGGCTCTAAGAAAGAATAAAATCTTTTTAAAAGTGATGTGGCAATGGGATCTAAAAAGCAGGTTGTTTGGTTTAGTTGGAAGAAAACTCAGCCAGGACAATTCTCCAGTGTTTCCTCTGATAAAAACAATCCTTCAGATTTGTTAAAATCATCAACTTAAAGAATAGATCTAATGGGGCTGATCTTACTTTTGAAGTGGTCTGCAACGTCTTCTGAAGTGGGCAAGTAGCATCTGATGGCTACATGAAAGGACATGTTAAGATCTATGTTTATAAAAAATATCAATGTTTTAAAAAGGAAAGTTTGGATTACTTTTGTTTGAGAAGTAGTGTTCTTGCCTGTGATAATGTCAATTTTGAGATTTTACCTTAAAGTTATAATGGACTCTTGGTTTTGTTTTTCTCCATTTCCTCTGCTCTTCTGCAGCTTCTTTAATTTCCTCACTTCTCATGGTGCTTTTTGTTTTAATTGGAGTAGTTGAGTCAATCGCTGATTTTAGTTTGTTGTTAGTTTGGCAAAAACAAAGTCACATGATGCAACAAATCAATAATTTGGTTTGAAATATTAATAAAACCTTCAGCTACTTTAAAAGGAATATATTATTTCTCAACAGTTCTCACCAAGCTCTGCGGTTGGATGAGGCTGGTTATTTAAAAAAAAAAAAAAAAAAAGGCTATAAGGTAAAACCAAGTCCAGGGTGTGTCCTAGGGTGTTCGATGAGGTGAGCAAATAAAAGCAATAAAACTCTTCAGTGCATTCTTCGGAGCATTTCTACGTAACAAATGTGCTCATATTTGTTATTATCCGCACTGAATAAAAAGAAGATTTACAGAGAAAAAAATAACAATTGGAGTGTCTATTGTATCACTTCCCCAGACTCAGTCTGACACAGCAACACTTTTTTTTTTATCTTTTTCAAAGTTCTGAATAACCTGGCCTGTCCTATTTTGAAGAGCAGTGTGGTGACATGGTCCTCCATGTCTGCGTTTCAATGTCATATCAATAATTGGACAGATACTTTTCATATTTTAACATTCTTTTACATATTTAAAACAAGCGTTGTGCTCTGTGTTAATGTTATATTCCCCTTTTATTTACAGAAAATGTCAGATATCAGAGATGTTATTTGCTGTGCTGTAAAAACATGAAAGACAAGTCAGTTGATTCACTTGAAAGTTGTTCTCTGCCCAGTTCAGTCACAACAGCTAAGATCAGGACAGTATTTTTTATTCATGATGCCATAATGATCCACACCACACCACTCCCTTCTCGCTTATCATCTGGGTCAGTCTCCTGTCACTCACTCCACCAGTCTGTTTCTGTATTTGTTTTTATCTGACAGCCTGTCTACTTCATTTTCCTTTTTCCCGTCCACCTCTTTTTCCTCTCGGCCTTGTTTTAAGCTGCTTATCTCTGCTGACTTTCAAATAGAAACACAAATGAATATGCTCCATCGTCAAAATACAGCCTGACACCTTTTGTGTGTCATCACATCAGCTGCTCGCTGCTTTTATCAAATCCAGGGCATTATTCTATGTTGACAGGAATTCAAAGGAGACTGCTGTATAGTTTATACTGCTTCAAATCAGGATGTCATTATTTTTAATTATGGCCACTGTTAGCTAGAGCTTCATTTAAAGCATCTGACAAATGTCACAAATGATATCAGCTCACAAACTAAATGAAACGCATCAAAACTGTAAACACGATAGGCCTCATTCACCAACCATTTTCGTGAACATATTTGTTCTTAAATTTTACTTACAATATTGTACAATAATTGTGGCACTCACCGATATGTTTCAGCATTTGTGTTGTTTTCTGCTGTTCTGTTCAGTTAAATACAACATTAAAACTACAGTATTGTTTTTGACAGATTTTTAAATAACTTTTGGTGAAGTCCAAATCATTTGGTTATTTAGGATAAATTGCAATATACTGCAGATTCTGTATAAATTTGACAGCTTTCCTTAAGAGGAAATTAAATTATTTTTCCTTCTTTACTTTCATTCAAAAACAAGTCTCAGTAAAGATGGATTTAATTCTTTTGTTGGTCTTGCCAACAAAATCTCTGCATTAGACAGCACACATGCAAGATCTGTTCCCTCAACCACAACTATATCACTCCGAAAATGTCCAAGTCAGCTGTGACTTCCAGATTCACCTGCTGAATGTCTTTAATAGAAATAACATTCAAATAAAATTTACAACAACAGCACCTTGTTAGTCTTGTGATTAGTTTTTATTAACAAATCAAGGTTATTTCCCTGCAACCTGGTTAATATAACTATATAGACTCACATAGAGCATTGATCAGATGCATCACTCTCTACAGGTCACATCTTAAAACGATGTCACAGCAGGAGGAAATTAGCTTTCTAAACATTAGTAGAAGGTACAAGGGGCTATCTAATGAAAGTTTATTCTACAGTGTCCCACTTTCCCTTTTTGTCACAACATTGCAAAGATGTGTGTTTTGATGTGCACATGGGACCAGACTGTGGACTGCTGTCCAAGTCCAGGAGTAATTAAAGGCCTGCTTGTATATAAAGCTACAGTGAAGGAAACAGTGTAAAATAAGGAAAATTGGGCTGCAATTCACATCTTTATTATTATATTGTTGTTTTCATTCATCCTTTTGTCACTATTTGTGTTTTTTCCTCATCTATCTGTGTCTATTTGCACAGGGAGCTGAAATCTTTATCTTTTAGAAGCATTTTTTTGGGCTTTTACCTTTGCGATGTAGGTAAAAAAAGATAAGGATTAAGATATGGGTAATTCTGTAGTTTACGAACTGTAACTATTGCATCAAATAATAAATGCTACCATCTGAAACATAACTAAATGCACAAAGGTAGTTGCAACCACACACTGATCATGTGATCTTTTTAATTTGTATCCAAGACATACTAATTAAAGAGCTTTGAAGAGGGGAAAACTCACAAAATTTAATTAGAAACTGAAAAGTTCAGGTTTGCAAATATGAAAGATATTGGAAGTGTGATGTAGTTTAACTGTTTCGATATTTTCTATGTGTAAAAAAAAAAAAAAGTAAAGAATTAGCTACTCAAGGTAAAGAAAGAGATGAAAATGAGTCTGATTTAATTACTATTGAATGTCTCATTGGCCTGGGGCTGCACGGTCACTGGTTCGATCCTTGGCTGGTTTGGTCAGTGGCCTTTCTGTGTGGAGTTTGCATGTTCTCCCCGTGTGTATGCGTGGGTTCTCTCCGGGTACTCCGGCTTCCTCCCACCATCCAAACACATGCATGATAGATTAATTGGTCACTCTAAATTGCCCCTAGGAATGAGTGTGAGCGTGAGTGTGGTTGTTCGTCTCTCTGTGTGGCCCTGCGATGGACTGGCGAGCTGTCCAGGGTGTACCCTGCCTGTCGCCCAAAGCCAGCTGGGATAGGCTCCAGCTTCCCCGCGACCCTGAATTGGAATAAGCGGTTTAGAAAATGAATGAATGATGTCTCATTGGCAGCATGTGGTGAAGAAAAATGTCAAAATACAGTCAAAGTAAATTCCAATAATGTGTCTGTAAGACAACTTATTCTTTAAATGCTTACATGATTATAAGGAGCAGATTGTTAAATTTACTGCTGATGACGAACCAAAAATTTGTCTCTCAAAGAGACTAATTCCAGAGCCCAAGCTGCGAATGGAGGGAAGACCAATTATATGTTGGAAAGCCACAAAAATCAGGTGTGTTGCAGAACAGAAATCTTTATAAAAACGACACCGGCCCTTAAGGACTGGAGTTGGTGGTCCCTGCTCTAGAACCAGTTTCTGCAGCAGGACTGGACCAAGATCAGCCACTAATGCATGATGCAGCAAACTTTTATTTTTCATTCTGTAGGCAGTGAGCTCACTTGAAAATGGCGACTTTGGCTTTTTCAGACTGGGTCTGGCTGGCCCCTAGGAGCAAAGTCTCAGCCACCAGGCACTGGCTGGTGAGTTTCCCCTCCCTTAGCTTCAGGATAGTGCCCCTGTTTCCCTGTACCAAGCAGGGTAACTAGTTAATCCTGTTGATGATCCACTGATATCTTTCAATCACTCTTAGTCTGATCCTTTCCCTGAGACCACTCTGCCTGGGAGACCAAGGCAAGGGTTAGTGCCTCAGACAACACAGCCCTCGTGGAGGTACTCAAATCCTTCTACCACACTTAAGTGGCAATTCAAAAAGCGTTTAGTTTAAAACACATGTGTGAATGTAAGTTATTGCAGTTTAACAGAAACCATAACATATGTTGATAGATACAGGTCCTTGGCTTATTACCACAGGAACAAAATATAACTCCATAAATAGTGGTTAGAGTTAAGCAGCAAAGCATGGTGTGCATAGTTTATCATTGCAGCTGTCTGTCCATTGAATAAGAGAATAACAAAGATCTAGGTTGATGTATGCTGCCTTAAAAAGAGTGTTGAGTGTAAAATTAGTAAAAAAATATGGCAAAATATGTCAACTTATGAGTCATAAACAAAACAAAGAAATAACATTACTTATTTTAATTCATAGAGAGTGTACTAATTAAAACTACATCATATTAAAGACCTCAACTGTTAATGATTTTAGGTTTTCCCTACTGAAAGTATGTAGACTTGAATAGACGTGCGACAGTAACTGCTTGAGTTACTGTGAGTAATCTACTTACACAATTTATTTATCCATCCATTCACTTTCTATACTGCCTAGTCCAAGGAAGGGTCATGGGGAAGCTGTAGTCAGTTCCAGCAGTCATCTGGTGAGAGGCAGGATAAACCCTGGAAAAGACACCCGTCTTATCACAGCCAACATAAATTCAAATATCTATTCCCAAGAGATTATATGTACTGTTACACACCTTAAATACCTGTCAGTATTTCCATTAAATGCTCATGTTGTGTGTGTGTTATTACTGACACATTTGGGTCAACTCTGGAATTCCTCATTTCTATCTCAGGCACTGGCAAGTTTGCTATGGGTACATGGACCATTAGTTGGCATACATTTAAGTTACAGCACCTGTGGTGTGGGCCAACACAGGTACTACATAATAATAATAATAATAATAATAATAATAATAATAATAATAATAATAATAATAATAATAATAACAACAAAAATAAAATAATAACAACAACAACAACAATAATAATAATAATAATAATAATAACAATAATAATAATAATAATTATTATTATTATTATCATTATTATTATTATTATTATTGTTATTATTATTATTATTATGTATTTAATTTACTGTCTTTTTATTTGAGTTGTTTACAGCTTTTAGCAAACTTTCTTGATGAACAATTATTTTAAGATTAAGGTAAAAATGGTCTTAGCATATAATTGAATTAAATATTCATAGCACAGAATCAGGGTCAATGTAGTGCCTTTGGAAGTTGGTTTGGTTTTTTTTTATATATATATTTTGAGTTGGACTATAAACTGGAGGTTTATAATCAGACAATAACAAGGAACACAGCAACTCTCTGGACCAGAAAAGTAACCTTTACAATAAGTGAGGAATGATATGAAAACAGGAAAACAAAAGGACAGAAAGCAGAAAAAGACATAATTCAGATTGAAAGAAGCAGTGCTGCATGAATTCGAACAGATTTTTCTCTCTTTTTCCATTGCCTGCTCAGTGAACCAGGCAAGTGGTCAGCTGGAGACTCAGAAATGTAACAAAGCTTATCGGTCAACCGCTCAGTCAGACAAACCAAAGATCTGCCAGCCAGTTTGTCAGCCATCTAAACAAATCCTGACAGATGACACAACGTAAAAGAGTAAAATACTTAACCACACATCAAGTGGACATTATACCTGCCTGGGAGCAAGTAATTCAACCAGTCATCCCCACCGAGTAGAAACCACAAAAACACCACAGAAGAAGAGCTCAGAATTCTGTCTGTATCTTATCTGTGAATTCCAGCCTTCTTCACATTAAAAGTAACTTCTGTTTCCTCTTTTTCTTTCAAGATTTGTGAAGTTGCAGCGATGTTCATTCAAATCTGAACAAATATTTTATTCTCTTCCCATGACTTCTTTGTTCTCCTCAAATTAATTTGAAATGTACTGTTTATTCTCATCTCCCTCCCTGCTTTAGTTCATAATCTTTTGTCCTTCATTATTATTACTACCATATACTTTTCTGGGCGGGTCATGTTCCACTTTCTTAGATTCTCTCTAAACTTGTAAATAGCACATATGCTTATGTATATTTGGTGACAGTTTGCTATAGCTTTGCAATGCTCTTTCCACAGCTGATGCTACTTCCCTGCAATCTGAACACTTTCCAATTTTTTGTTTAGGATGTATGTAACATCTGTTGCTGTCTACAACACACACACTCCCACAGGGAGAGTACAACAGAAAGGAAGTTTTCAGATGGTGAGTGCTTTCAGCCATTTGCTGTGTTCTGTGAAGGCTGGCTGGATTTTGCCAATAACTGTTAAACAAGTGGAGCATCATGGGAGTACATACGAGGTTTCTAGGCTACAAAAAAAATAGAAAATCGGTGGTTTTATTCTGTCAAGGAGCAATTCAGTTACTGGTGATTATGTCTGAATGAAAAATGAATTCAAATTACTTTGCTTTTGTATTAATAAATGCATCTCTTTCCCCATAACACACTCACAAAGCTCTGTTTAATTTTGCAACTCTGATCATGACTCAGTCTTTCAGGGGTCAGTTCATCCAATATAGAACATCAGAACATCCACCACAAGCATTGTGACTGTTAATTGCTAAAGTCTTTAGATATCAGGCTGAGAACTTTGCTTCCAGCACAAGATCACAAATAAATGGAATTTTTTTGGAAGCATAAGCAGCCAGTAATCATTATCAGTTTTTAATGAGACTGGAATCCCGTTGGAGAATAATTGCATTAATTTATCCTTTGATGGAATATTAAACATCAGCATTTTCCTCATGAAGTTCAATTTGGATAATGGTGCGTACCAATTCAGCCGCCGCATATACATCAAGTCTGCGATACCCTACATACCCTACAACCTTCATTCAGAAGCAAAAGAGTATTAAAGGTTCAACATCTGTTTATATAGTTTTTGTGGCAAAAGATCTAAGTTGTGGTCAGAGCTTTGTGAATGTGTTACCTATCAACCTATGATGGTTGGAGTAGTAAAAGTAAACACAGAGGAAAACCTTTCAATAGATGGGATTCAAACTATCAAATGTCATCCCTAAAAGTTGAAGCTTAACTACATCCACCAACCCTATCTGTCTTGTTATTCTGAATATAAATGCAAGTGGTGCAATGTGAGAGCTGAAAAGATGGAGATGCATGGAAGCAATGCATTGACACTCTACAATTCCTAAGTCTCTATTGCTGCTACTTGTTAAAGTCATTCTCCAAAAGTGTGCACACACATTCACATCAGCAGGTACTTGTTAAGCAGGATGTACATCTACACTCTCTTAAGTGCAGAACACAGAAAAAAATTATATATTATATATATATATATATATATATATATATATATATATATATATATATAGAGAGAGAGAGAGAGAGAGAGAGAGAGAGAGAGAGAGTTCCCAATGCATTAGTTATTAAATTGTATGTGTTCCATAAAAATACATGAACACTGCTTCAATTTTACATGTATTGGTCCTGAATCACATAACATATCTTGGCTCTACCTGCACAAACTCTTTTGCCTGAAAGAAAAAAAATAATTTGTCATATATATATATATATATATATATATATATATATATATATATATATATATATATATATATATATATATATATATATATATATATATATATATATACTTTATATTTAAAGTAATCAGTCACTGTAATTATATTTAAAGATAGTGAACTGTTCTGTGTTCCTCAACTAAACGTACAGCAATGATAAATTTAACATTATTACTTATAGGACAACTCTTTTAGTCTGAGAGAAGAGGAAGTAAACAAAGGATGAGTGAGATGTAAATGCAGTATATTATAAAAAATATGTATGCCATAGGATGCATCAGGCTTGCATCAGAATCACAATTGCTGTAGATTTATTTGCCGTTCCAAACTCCCCGCTCTCGCAAAGTTGTACAGCTTTATTTTTCCAAAGACTTCTGTATGTCAAAAAAAAAACCAGTATAATGCTAAACAATTGTTAGCATTAACTTACTGTACGGAAGCAGGTTTTTTTGTATTTTTAGTGTCAATAATGGCAAAGGCTTTTCTTTTGAGAGGTGTCAAAGGGATAGATTGCAATATCTGCTCCTTTCAAACTAGAATTATCTTTCACCATTACTAATATAATATCTCCCATCAAGTTGGCTTTTTCATTGATGTTTTGTTTCAGAATTTGCCTTACATTTGTATGTTTATGTGTCTTTTTAATAGCTGTTCTCCTGTGGAAGTTGATTCAACACATTAATCTGTGCACGCCAAACCTCACTTCGTCACATTTGCAAAACATGCATGTGGCCTCAAGTCAAATGACTAAATCTTGGCATGTTAGTTTTGACAAGTGTAATTAACCAAGAGGAATTTGTGATTCACATGAGCATGCTGCCCAAATGCTCTGTGAAACAGGACGCTGGATTTGTTTGTCATTTACATACAAGGTTTACTCAGACATGAGCTCTGTGACCCAACCCCCTAGTGGTGATTTGCAAGTGCATTGGGTCATTGCTCCTGTTGCATATTTCATTTCTGTGATTAATTTTATGCTTTGGATCTGCAAAGCTTGTTTCGGGATAATTATTCTCTTCCATTATTGACTCAAAGCTGTGGGACATGCAAGCAACCCAGCCCAGACAAAACATTCAGATTTTATAGGTCAAGAAACCATATTATTTTAATGTTGTGCTTGTGGACATTTGATGGTTTTTTGATGTCAGGGATTATTATTTGTGATTTATAAGACAAAATATGCAGAAACACCTAATGTGAAGGGATGGCTGTTAGAGAAATACAGTCAGAATTTCTATCTGAATGACAGAGAGTTTTGTTTTAATTTTAGTTACCAAATAAGTCAACCAAAGTAACTACACTTTGCAAAAATGATACAGTTTTACATGAAATACATATAAAATGCAAAATAATAGTTTCCCACAGAGCTCTCTGATCTTTATCTGCAGATTTAGTTGTGGTTCTTGGAGTCTGTAAAAGTAAAATGGAAGGCAAAGCTTTCAGTGGTCAGGCTTGTCTCCCATGAAACCAGTTTCCAGTTTGGGTTTGTGAAGCAGACACCTCTCTACCTTTAACATGAGGCCTAACATTTTCCCACTTGCATCATTCATGTGCGTAATTGGTAGATTTTCAGGGTCCCTGCGGATCTGTCACCTGACTGGAAACCACGCGTCAGTGTAGAGCAGCTGAAATGCAACCAGTGAGAGGAACCAACTAGTCTGAGTGAGTTGCAAACAAACTTTACCGCAGTGAATTACAGCCACCAAGATCAGCTGGGCTATTACTTTTAATTAATTAAACATTTGAGGAATTTTGTGATGTAAATAAATTATTAGTGTTTAGGTTTATTCATTTTATAAATTGGTTTGTATAAGCCCAGTCATTATAAACTGGACTCAGATGGATCATGTAATGGATTTGTTTTTATTGGCCCTAATCAGATCACAAATGATATGGATTGAAATGGACTTTTTCTGTAATACTGCTTTGAGATAACTGTGTTGTGAATTATGCTATAAAGTTGCATTAAATTGAACTGAATGAAACTGAACAAAATTGACTTGAATAAACAGCAAAATGTATCCTAACATTTTAAGACCTAAACAAAAAAAAAATACTGGGACACTGTAAAGTTTAAACAAAAGGACAATGTTTTAGAAGTCACATAGATGTTAATTTTATCCAGAATAACCCAAAAATATATTTGTTACTGACAGATATTTTTATGATTTTATGACATAAGAACGTTTTGTAATTTCTTTATTCTTTTTTTTTTTTTTTACTCTTTACTTTGAAAAATCCAAATAGTCTGTATCCTGTATAAGGTGTAATAACACATTAAAAATATCTGATTGATTTTGTTAAACCTCATTTCAACTTTAAAATTGCTGTCATGACTGCTGGCTGAGTTTCATAACTGAAAACTAAGTCAGGGCATTAATGTCCTTTCATGTTTGCAGCAGTTATTAGATGAGAGCTTAACCAATTTCCTTTTCTGCGCTGCAGCCAGCTGCTATCAGAAAAAAAAAAAAACAAAAAAAAACAAAAAGCCTAAATGCAGGCAAGTGGCAGATAGCTGCTGAATGCTGAATGCATCAGGCTGTCCTCGCTGCAGTCTCACATTTTCAGCCTAAATCAGATGCTGTAGTTGTTACAACACTATCTGGACACGCAGTTGTTTTGTTGTTGTTTTTTCATGATTATAAAATCAATAACTTCCAAAATACTGAGAAAATGTATCTATTAGATCTTAAAAAAAATGCAATTAAAGAAGCAGTCCATAAATGCAGTCTTTCAAAAGTTCTCACAGTGTTGCTTAGTGACACAGTGGGAAGGACACTACGGTGTACAGTTTATTTTATTTGCATATTTAGTGTGTAGTTACATAAAAATTTATTAAAAAAAATTTTTTTTAATTGTCTTGTCCAGCATTTAAGCAGGCAAAATTATTTTCTGGATGCTGTGTTTTACTGGGCAAATTTATTTTGCCAAGGGAAGCATCATAGATATGATGCTTCCATTGATATTCTGGATTTTATTCTCTTATTTTATTTTTCTATTTATTTTGCATAATTGTTTGTATTACAAAGTTTATACTGCTGGACCGGACCGGAGAGGACAGAAGAGGGACAGAAAGAGTAGTGAAAAGAAGAGAAAACAAAAATACCCCTTGTAGAGAGAAAAAGACAGAGAGAGAGAGAAAAAAAAAGAATGAGAAAGAGAACAACCTACATACATTTGCATGTACATAAGCACAAATACACACCCACTTATATATACATACATCCATACACCTATACACACTGGAGTCATGTTCCCCCTGCGGGAGGATAAAGCCATCAATTATCAGGAAAACCTAGAACTTACAAGCTAAATCAGACACACAGAAATAAAACCAGCCGTTGTTAGTAAATAAACCTGCAGGTGACTCAGTGACTGTGTCACATGCAGAACATACAGAGTGGAACGTGTTCAGAGAAGAGTGATAATGCCAATGTGACCCTGCCCACACGCTGGCAAAAGGAAGGCCAGGAGAACCCCGAGGCCTGGGCAGCCAGCAGCCATACCCAAGCACAGACCCCAACCACCCCACTCTGGAGCCAGCCATGCATTACCCAGGAGGTGGCAGAGGGGGGGGCCCAGCCAGAGCCCCCCACGGTCAGGGGGAACAGGCCCCTACATGAAAATTTCAATGACAAATATGTTCCTCTTTCAGTAAACTCAAAGATCCCAAGTCCTGACGTGGTGTTTTACTCCAACTTTTTTTTCCTTTGCTATGTGGATCTTGTCGAGCCAGTCTTTAGTAGAGCACCGACTGTGGAGAAAGATGAGGTTTCACTTCCAAATCTCTTTAGCTGTTTTATAGAGAAGTTTGCTGAAAAGATAAAACTCAGCTGAACGGATGTGGAAAATTAGACACAAAAGGGCAAAAGGAAGCAATAGTGAGAGAACAGAGGAATGGCACGGACAAAACATTATTAAGATGAAAATATTGATAAGAAAGACATGCTGCAGACTGGCTTTAAAGTTTAAAAGATTTAAAAGATTTAAAGTTTGAAATTTAATTTAAAGTTTATCAGATATAAACGTCTGGAAATACGCAAATGTGCTGTATGCTTATGTGTGTGTGTGTGAGAGAGAGAGAAATAAACAGACATAGACCCAGGAAGAGAAGCAGAGAGCAATCAAAACAAATGGATTGATGACTGTGGACTATGAATGATCTCCCTTCATAGTCCCCCAAAGAGCATATTTCATGAATATTTAAAGACAAAATGGGCTTAGAAAGAACTGAGTGCACCAGACAGAAGCTGTGCTATAAACTCGGGTGTTTCTACGAGTATGTTTGGTAAACTGCAGACATTGACAGCCCCTATTGAGATGTTTAGATTAACAGCAGCACAAAGGGAAAAACAGATGCTAATTAAGTTGAACTGTTTGCTTTGTTTGTGGGAACTTTAATCAAAGCATTTCCATCAGCAAATGGAACCATATTAGTATATGTGTTACATCTTCACAGTCAAGTGAGTATTGGAGGTGAAATCTACCACAAAAGAATTATTTCTCAGTGATGACATATTTTCTAATTAGGCTTCTACTGTGAGTTAAGCAGTCTGTTTATACTATTTATTTTCATTTTAATATTTCATTTGCCTCTCAGAAAAACTTGTTTTTAGTGTCCTCTTTAGTTAGTTGAGAAAGACTAAATCAGGCCATGGTGTGTGTGGGAGCACAGAGCCCCATGCTGACCAAAGGCTTTTAAATGCAAATTGTCTGTTAAATCATTTTATTTGGGTGTTGCTGTGAAAGAATGTCCTCTATTTTATAAACATTTTCACCAGTAACAAACCCTGGCTGTGTCTATCTGCACCAGTAGAGCCTTTAAACCTTATGCACATAAACACAAGTCATAATTATGATTTTGAGGTGACCTTAAACAACAACAGAAAAAAAAAAATTCACATGATTCTGTGAACAATTTTACCAGACTTTATCTGTCTCTTCAGTTGGTATTTTGCATAATTTTTCACAGACCATCAAACTTATCGGTGGGCCTTTGAAGCTCCTACATTGAAGTTTCCATATAGAGATTTGTAGATTTTATAATTGTAGATATTGTATCTATAATTATCAATAAAAAATATCACAAATGCACTGCTTGAGTCAAGCCTCAGATATATTGTATTTAAGTGGCAAAGACCATCACATCTGAATGAATACTTCATAATTGAAAGCAGAGACATGAAATTGTTTTATTATTCAATCACTTTGAATTTAACTGAGAGTGACAGCTGGATAGAAATGTGTGAGGGGAAAAAAAGGAAGAGGGAATTTACGAGTTTGCATAAGCCAATTTAAAAGTCAATTGAAAATGACTATAAAATGCATTTGTAAGTCAAAATAATTAAAGCTGGAGGCAAAAGATTGCTTTTATTTGAAAGCTGGTAATTAAAGTGATGGAACAACAGATAGGCAGCTCAAGATAAAAGAAAACAGGAAATTAAGTGGTGAAAGAATAACTTGAAACTTTTAATGAGAGAATTATTGACTGTAATGAGTCCAGTGTGTAATCCTCTAACCGATGATGACTGTACACATATGTTTTGTTGTACGGTGATACATTATCATTGATTTTCCTACAATTAAATCATACGAACTTCTTCAATAAGCACTAATCAAATAACACCTTCTGCACACTGTCTGACTGGCAGGCACATCTGAAATAATAAACAGAAAGTAAAATATGTCTTGTGATCTAACAGTCTTAGCCTTTCTCAATGAGACTTGAATTATCAAAGGTCCCCATAAAAATAGCCTTTGAGTCAGAGGACTGACTGTACACACCCCAATCCCTCCAAGTGTCCTTGACCTTTCACATTGTCCATGACATTGTCATCAATGCCTCTTATGCTATATTTATATTCATCATAGAAGCATTTAATCATAAGAAGCACTGTTTGAGTGTTTGTTTGAATGAGCATTGGAAAACACTGCATTTGGTAAATGGGGTTAAAAGATCTTGTATCGCATAATTCTGGATAATTTTGTTTCAAGCTGTTTTGGGTTAAGAAGCTGTTCAAGCTGTTTTTTTTTTTTTTTTGTTTTGTTTTTTTAAAAGCTTCTAGAACCTTTCAATCTTGACCTCAATTCAGGATACTCTGTCACTCCTTGTCCTTGTTGTCCACACTCCTCTTGCATCTCCTTGAAATGTAACATGGCAGCCCCAAGATTTACTCAGCCTTCTCTCCTCTCTCTTCTTTTATCCCTCTACAACTCCCATGAAACCCTCTTCATTCATTTTATGTGCCCCAAGATTCATGACACCTCCTTGTTCTCCTGTCCCTTGCTGCTTTCATTCTTGGCTTCTTAAATATGAAAAAGAAAAAAAAAAACTTTCTCCCATCTTCCTTAGTGACAACTTACAGTAACTTTTTGCTCTTTTATCTCGACTCCCATTGGACTGTCAATATCTGAACTGTCAAGCTGTCAAACCGCAGAAATCCTCCTCACTGAGTGTCTATTGTGTTTGACATATTTAACATTCTTGGCTTTTGTACAGCTCATGTAAAACTCATCAAAACTCCCAAATCATTCTTTTTGACTAGACATGGACCTTTACAATACAGCTATCAGCCTCATATGCTGCACCCTGCAGTGCGGCTCTCTCGCCTTTCCTTTTCTTGCTGACTTTAGCATAAATGTGAGAGTCGAGGTTATGGAATAAGTTAAAAATTTGCGGACCAATCTGAAATGGGGAAAGCAGAAAATCAAATCAAATCAAATTCACTTTATTTATCCGTTAGGAACTTCATTTGCGGGTAGAGCACGACCATGACAAAAAAAATAAAAGACATATCCACACACACAACTCAACCTGTCAGTTAATAAATAAGTTAAAAGGTTCTGGTAATCGGTAACCTCATGCTGGGTTTAGCGTGAGGGTCCACATACATCATCATTTACCCTTTCTGTTGGTAGGAATAAATGTAAAATCTGGGTTTTAACGATTATTGTTACCTATTCATTATCTACATACTGTCAGGCATTGGTCCTTCAAAATCTTAAAGTATATTATACATACACATATATACATATATATATATATATACATACATATATATATATATACATATATATATATATACATACATATATATATATATATATATATATATATATATATATATATATATATATATATATATATATATATATATATATATATATGATAAAACAATCCAATGAATATTTTTCACAGATGAGAGTGAATTGAAAATAACAGCAAGAATCATTAAAATTGTTTGGAGTTAAAACCTCAGCTCACATATCGGCCATTCATCCCAGTTGAGTGTATGCTAAAGGACTTACACAGGTGCAGGATAAATCATGCCACTTTGTTTTGCCATAATACCCCTGAAAGCCCCCAAAACACATTAAGCATTTATTCAGGGTTCATTAACACAGACTGATAAAACCAGGATAGAAAGTTCAATGTTGAGCTCTCGTCATGAACACAAAAAGTCCAGTCGGTTCAGTTTATTCTGAACTGGGTGACAACCTGGAGACATTTTTGTGTGTATGGAGAAATTCAGTGGTGAACTCCTCTTTGTTTCCTTCTGAATGATTGTCTTTTTCTCTGTGCCTGGGTTGGTATTTTAAGACACATGGATATGGGTTAGAAAGGATGAATGAAAAGCGAGTATGATGAGCACATGTCCAAGAGGGAACTCTAATTTTAAAGGGGTCCTATTATGGTATTTGGAGTTTTCTGAGCTTTCTACAGTGTTACAGTGTTGAATCCTCATCAGACATGTGAACGGCGCTGTTTTTTATCACCTAAACGCATGTTTGAGTTTGAGTTTGAGTTCCAGCACTCTCTCCGTTCGGTTTCCATGGCAACAAAATACGCGTCGTTTTAGAGAGTTTTTTCTTCTTGGAAATCCTTGTGATGTCCCAGGGGATAAAGTTCGGTAATTGGTTACCTTCTACTGCAGGGGTGTCCAAAGTCGGTCCTCGAGGGCCGCTGTCCTGCAGGTTTCCCATGTATTCCTGTTCCAACACATCTAGCTTCCACTAAATGGATCAAACAGCCAATGACGTGCACAACTGATTAAGCTCTACTACTAATTAATTTGAATCAGGTGTGTCTGAGCAGGGATACATAGAAAACCTGCAGGATTCTGGCCCTCGAGGACCAGAGCTGGACACCTCTGTTCTGCTGGTTAACTAGGGCATGTACAAATACATCAGGCGGGTGGAAAACGTCAGATAAAGTTATTTCCAACGATGGCTGGTGAGTTTACCAAAGAGAGACATCCTGCTGCATTCGTTGCTGTAGGTTGCTGTTTTTCACTTTGTTTTCAGGGTCTGATTCAGGTTCCAACATGTAGGGCTGTATGCTATGTGCTGACATTGTATTTGTTTTTTTGTATTGAGTTCATATTAGCCTAATCCTTCTGTTTATGAGATGTTACAATGACGGCGAAAGCACTTGCGGTGCGCGCTCCCGATGTAGCGCGGTAGCCGGAGGCGGGGCTTAATGCGGAAGAGTCCATCCACTCGTTTTGCCCGCAGGCTGATCTGACAGCCTACGGAGAGGGTCGGTCTGAAGTAAATAAAGCGATTTGTGACAATAACTCGATCAATCCCAGCCCTTCTGGTCTCAGAAATAAAAATAAATTAGCCTGAAATGTACATAATAGTTCCACTTTAAGTAACACTTTTGGGACAAAGGTTCAGTTAAAAGAAAGGTAAAAACTTTAAGCAGCCTCTGAATACCCAAAAGATGTCAGAAAAGCTTAAAAAACGGTCAACTAAAGGCTTGCAGCAACATGTGCTGTGTGTTTGTCAGCTGGTTTCTTGACTCAACACAATTATGTCAAAAGCAATGCTTGCTTTGAAGACACAAACAAAAGAAAAGAAATGTGACATTTAAAGTTAGACATTAGCTTTGTGTTGTCACTGCTGCCCATCTTCTTCTCCACTCCTTCATTACAATAAACAACTAACCAGTGAGCCTGCTGTGATGGATGGGATACTAATTCCAGTAGTCAAATCAGCCAAGAAAAGGTGCTGATGGAGGGAAAAGTGAAAATACCAGAAAGATGTTTACCGTTGCTCCAGACATGCTCAACAAATGATTTTTAGCTGCTAAAAGAAAGATTTGTCAGAAGAAGAAAAAAGTGCAGGACTTGCATAAGATATCTGAATGGATTAAGATAACAAGTTTATGTTCTTCATTCCACTTCACCACAGTCGCAATATGCAGGTCTGTTCTACTGGGACCTGACAGAGATGTCGGGAGTAACAGTTACAAGTTGCCTGGAAAAGGAAAAGACACACAGAAGGTAGTGGAGACAGGAGACAGATGGGAGAAAAGGAAATGATTGAGACATAGGGTGAGTAGCAGAAGATGACAGATAACAACCAAATCCGTAAAACTGTAAAGGGGTCCACTTGTCATGACAGTTTTTTTTTTTTTTTTTTAGCTGTAACTTCTGTTCTTCTAAATCATCTACTTTATTATTATCTCCTATAGTCTTGAAAATATGTTACATTTTCTATTATTTTCCTTACTTCCCCTCCATATTATGTTTTTTATTACAGTCCATTAGGATGTTTCTGTGTGTTGGAACGCGAAATCATCTAACAGCACTGATCACCAGGACAGCGGCCCATGAGGACTGGAGGTTTAGATCCAGAGAATTAGTGGGTGTCTAAGTTGTTTCAGGGCATAGTTTTACAATGGATGCAGATAGGAGCCAATATCTATCTGAATCAGAAATAAATTTGAACTAACGATACAGGTTGGCTGCGGGGGTTTTGTACTCGCCAGCAACAAAGCATGTGGTGTGTGCTGTAACTAATATGCCTGGACCTCTAACCTTATACCATCAGATGTACACGCTTGAAAACACTTGCTCTGGACTGACATGCTTCTCTCTGCATAATTTCCATGAGAAACACTATTAAGAAAAAAAAAAAAAAAAAAAAAAAAAAACTGTCAAAACACTGTTAAAAAAGAAACAAAACAAAAAGAAAACAAAAAAAAAACAAACAGTTGTGTAATTTTTTTTCACAAACCCATCCAGCTATTATAAGTACATAAACTCTTACAAAAAATATAGGGTTTATGTATTTTTAGACATACATATACTATCTAACATTTAATGATTCAGAAAAGAATGACATGTAAAAAAAATTACAATTATTATCATTCTTTCTAAAAGGGACTGCAAAAAGCACAAGTGGGCTGAACAACTGTTAATTACTATCATATAAGGAATTTAGGACTATTTACTCATCCTCTCATTAGACACCAGCTAAGGATCATATGTAAAAATCTAATAAAAACAAATAAACAAATAAATGTATATCTGACAGATATATATATATATATATATATATATATATATATATATATATATATATATATATATATATATATATATAAGTATACTTGTTTTATCTGTGCATGTGTGTGAGAGTTGGTGCTTGTTTTCCTCATCATTGCCGGTGATGTCCGTGCACTCCCTCCCATAGAGAAGCAAAGCGTTTCTGCTGTAGCACTTTATCTCAGCTCATAATTGACAGTCATCTGTATGAACACATGAGTAAATATTGTAATTCATTTACTCATTGTAATTCTGACAAGCTGAGGAGAAATGACAAACCTTTTGGCAACAACATTTTCCATTACTTCTGCAAATCTAATTGCAAATGCTGAGAATAATTTTAAAATTCACAAAACTTTCCTCAGGAAACAGCTGAGAGAACAAAAAAAAGGTTTGCATTCATGTACAATTTCCATTGTAATGATATATCAACAACTAAGACAGGCAAATGGTTAAACAATTGCAATCTTTCCTTTTAAATTGTAGAAATATCAGCCATAAAAACTGGCATATGATAAATGTTATTATAAAACAATAATTTTAAACTGAAATGAAATACTTACATTGGTAAATAAATAATCTAATAAGTGGATTATAGTGTGTCTTTTATGGGAAGACTAGTACAGTGGCTGAAACATTTATAATATGCAAGTATGAGATGAATATATGTGGACGTCTTTGTTTTGCATCAATTCAAATACAAAGGACAAAAATACAAGATGCATGAATGAGTGTGCACTGTGTGAGTTTGCATTGTAGGATACATCAGCTGAAGGGCTGCTGCCTGGTTTGCCTGAGGTGATCTTTCTTTGCAGAAAACTAAGCCATTCAAATGTCAGAGCACTGGGGGAAGTTTTTCCACTACACATCTGATTACTGAAAATATCACTGCGGAGGGTTGAGTTGGCAGCACACTGTGACACAGTTCACTGACTATTCTGATACGTTTTTTTCTTTCTTTTTTTATTCTATGTTTTCTTTAGACATATACACCCCTTACAGCATGTTTCAGGCCTTTGATATTTAAACATAACCATGGAATATTACAATCATTTAGTTTTGATTCTCTGGGAATCACTGACTTATTAAAAAATAGAAAGAAAAAGAAAAGCTCCTGCGGATAAGTGACCTTTTGGAGGTGCTATGTAATTTAATAGCCAAAGTATTCCCTAATGGCTTTTTAATGATGCACCAAAATTGTTACTTTTTGTTCCCACGTCATGATTCTTTCAATAGGATTTATATGTCGTGCTGCCCAAAGTTCACTACATGTTGTAAGCTGTGTTGGCTCTGTTTGCTTTAATGCACCGCCTCAAAACTGAGTGACTAATTTATTTACAGTTTCACTTAAAAGAGGGACCTTAAATAATTTAGTTTATTCTGTTTAATTATCAGGGTTTTTTTCTTACAAATCATCAGCTTAATGAAATACAAAACCCATCAAAGAATATACTCATTTATTTAGTGTCCTATTTGCATGGAAACTGAATTTATCTCTTGTGTTTAGGAAAGTAGCATTAACCACCCGCAG
Organism: Telmatherina bonti; assembly: GCF_933228915.1. NCBI lineage: Eukaryota > Metazoa > Chordata > Actinopteri > Atheriniformes > Telmatherinidae > Telmatherina > Telmatherina bonti. Next base: position 21,971,151 of record NC_136621.1, on the reverse strand, counting down.
CATGGATTGTTTTTGTGTAATGTATACTGAGCTATTCCTCCCCACTATCTGCGAGTTAAAAACATTGTATCCTCTCTAATGTAGTCACCCACCGTTCCTGCATTGTGGAGGTTTGTTTGCTTTGCAGGTGTATTGTTCTATGATGTGGAGTCATTGTTCTTCCTTAGTGCACATGTTCTGTGCTAATGATGGTTTCCTGTTATATGGGCAATTTAGCAATCTCTGGCTGGGTGTTTGGCAGAGGACTACCTGTTGAGAACATATGATCTGAAATCTCTAAAAGTTTGGGCTTTATAAAAGAACCGAGCTATCACACTAAGCGGCTCCATAATGACAGCAGTGACTCACCGCTTGTGTGGACCACAGAATGAGAAACTAGTCCCACAGCAGATGATCTTCACATTGAAATCAACACAAACACATTTACAGAGACACCAAAACATTGCATGGCATCAGATCACTTACATACTGAAAGTGAATCATAGCTAGAGAGTCACAGGTTTAAAATCTAATCCAACCAGCATGAAATCTTCAAAGTCGACCTGTACCTCAAAGTACGTACAGATGTCTAATGTATAAATACAGCTACAGGCAACAGTTGGACAATATTGTAAATTCATTTGCACTGGCTGTGAATGAAAATCATTCCTTTACTGATAAGATACCATTAGACTACATAATGGCATGACGCACAGCTAATTTATGTTTTGTCCTGTGAACTGGGGTCTCTTAAATGCAATAAATAACACAATTAAAAGTAGGAATGACATCTAAATCAGGTGCAGATTAGTGTGAGGCTGAAATGCTCACATTTGAACACATCTACAAGTAAAACATTGAAAACATGTTTCCAGATGGCTATAATGTTGACTTAAGAATTGGTTGTTTCAGAGCGAATAATCTCTGCTTTGTCTACTTTGTGATGATACTTCCTTTATAAATGACCAAGTATCACACATCAGCAAGCTCACTCACATTGTTGTAGTCTAGACATCATGAGTGTGACTGTTACTCAGCTGTCAGTCTAGACAGAGAAGACTTGATGTACAACCTATCAATAATCCAAGAGCTCAAAGATTCAGGATTCCGCTCAATGTGTATATTGTATAGTGAATATTCTAAAAGGAAGAAAAAGAGAAAAACTGAAATAGTCTTTGTTAAGACAGACCTATTTGTTTAAAAAAAAAAAAAAAATGGAGCACTATTTTGATAAAAGACAATACATTCCTCTCAGTTTTGGATCTAAAAAAAAACAAAAACAAAACAACAATGACTGATTTGGTTTGAAATAAGATCAGGGCTGATTTAACTGGTTTGTGATGGGTTTCGTTACACTTTCAAACTAAAAGCTAAAGGTTACACAAAACAAGTATACAGTTTCATTTCTTGTTCATCTCATGGTAAAAAAAAAAAAAGCAACATCGGGGAAATGGCAGCGGCCTCTGCCTTGTGTCTCCAAAATACCTCACTGTCATTAGTGTGATTTGGTTGTCATCAAATGACACTGGCAGTATAGTGTTGATCAATCAGACTTTTTTTTTTTTTTTTTTACCATAATTACAAAACATTTGACTGAACAATTGTGAAGCAAAAAAACAAAAGAAAAGATGGCTTTTGTTTACTCCAAGATGAACCAGAAGAACAGTTTATGAGACTGCTGGACACTATTCAGGCTAGTCAGTGGTATAACATTGGTAATACAGACAGGTTTATATAAAGACAACACAACTAAGATTTTTTTTTGTTTTATTTGCTATCCTGAAGATAAATGTATATCTGTCGCTCATTATAAGCTTTAAATAGTTTCTTTGAGGTTTCCGTTCCTCATCCGTTCCCTGCTGTAATCCAGATTTGTTTTTATTAGGATTTCAAAATCTAATTTAACTGAAACAAACACAAACTGAAACTATTTGCAAACATTCATTTATTCATTCATTGTCTGAAATCACTTAATCAGATTAAGGGTGACGCGGAAGCTGGAGCCTATCCCAGGAGCCCTCGAGCAAAAGGCAGGGTACACCCCGGACAGGTCGCCAGTCCATCACAGGGCCAACACAAACAGACAAACAACCATTCACACTCACACTCAGTCTTATGGGCAATTTAGAATAACCAATTAACCTAACATTTGGACGGTGGGAGGAAGACGGAGTACCCGGAGAGAACCCATGCCAATGTGGCTGATGTTTTTCTCTGAGTTGATATCCATTTCAGGTAATTCCCATCTCTTCCTTGCTGTCTAGAAATGACAGACACTTCTTCACTTATACTTCTTTTAAGTTATGGTGTCAGTTATCATAATGAGAATGCTGAAAGTTTATCAAGCTAAAGCCCAAATGTTTAGAATCTATTTAATGATGTTTCAACAGATATAAAAGGAGTTTCTATTCAGTTAAAATTATGTTAAAAACTGTCTGCAAATGCCTCCATGGTGCTAATTGACGAGCATCTTTTAGTGGGAATTTATGTTGACAGTGGTTTACTTAAAAAATCTATTGCTCAAACAGAAGACTTGATTTTTATGATATTTCTTTTTATAGTTAGATTAACTTTGTTGAGGAAGTGTGGAAGTAAATGATGAAGCTCAGGATGACTTTGGCTTCACTGAACCTAATCTAGCCTGGTGATTAGTCAGTGTAGTCAGTACGAAGGCACTAAAATCATAACTGCCAACCCAGCTGAGTTTGGTTACAACTCAGGAACATAGTTCAAACGCGAGTTTGTCAGTATAGTTTAATAAGCAAAATATGTCAGTGCAGATCTCTAATGTAACATAATTATCTAATCAAGCATGTTTTCATGTTCGAACTACTTATATATTACATCAACACATTGGTGCCCAAGCTCAGTCAGATGTAGTATATTTTATATATATATATATATATATATATCTATATCTATATATATATATATATATATATCTATATCTATATCTATATATATATATATCTATCTATATATATATATATATATATATATATATATATATATATATATATATATATATATATATATATATATATATATATATATATATATATCCTGAAACTTTTTGATGCTGCCCTTCTTCCACACACATGCATGAAATGACTGGCTCATTACCAGGCCAGTGCAGAGCTGAATGACGTGCAGAAGAGGAAATTTAGCCATTTGATTCATATGTGTTGGTCTCATATCTCGAGGACGAGACTCGGGCACCCGTTTTTATTTCAGAGTAAATCAATGGCTCTGTGCTTTAGTTCAGGTTGGTTGTTTCGCTGTCATCTCATCTCTATTTAAATTCTAAACTTCTGAGTCTGGCACAAAAGGCTTCATCTAAAACTCCCCGTGTCACTTTCTCTAAATTGCCGAGGGTGTGGCTGGCCTTCAGCAGATCGGAATTAACTTCTCGATGCTCGACTGACTGAAGCCATCTCTGTCACATCCAACCAATAGAGGAATAGTTTAGAGAAAGGAACGAAGGGAGAGAGACATAAAGACTACATTAACAATCCAGTGGTAGAGATGGAGATAGAAAATTCAAGTGAAGTTTTCCAGAAAGCACAATAAAAATACTAATGAAGAAGACAATTTTAACGTTGTGAGAAAGGAAAAGTAATTTAGGTTTTTAGTAGAAACTGCCGTTAAGCAGACTTGGTAGCAAATGGCACAAGATATTAGGGCTGTGACGATATGCATTTGTCCCGATTTTTTTCGATTCTGATTTTTTGGGTGCCGATTCAGTTTAAATTGCAATTCTTACAATTCTCAATATTGCTGATTTTTGTGGACTAAAATAAATCTTTTAAAAATTTATAAAACTTTTTTTTGCTTGTCATTTTTCTTGATTTCAGTTAGTAAAAATTAACACAGTAGCTAGACCATCATCCTGCTGCTATAATGACCAAGAAGACAAGTAAAAAGATCAATAAAAATTACAAGTATTTTATAGTGGATTGGTTTTATTTATTTGAAAAAAAAATCACGTTTTTTAAAAAATATATCAATTTCAAAATTGTGAAGCAAAAAATCCAGGTTTTCAATCTTTCGATTCGATTTTCCCACTTTTACAAGATACTTGTATAAGAGCCTTTGTGGAGGGAATGGACAAAGCTAATTTTAACTTTACAGAAACATTTAATTTTAGAAGTAGAAAAACAGATTCTGCTGGACTGAATAAAGCAACTTCTGGCAATGCTGTCCTCATCTGGGGTCTCTGGTACTGGACTTATATTGTGACAGTATTCATCAAAATGGTTTGAAATGAACAAGGTGAAATGACCAACAGTGTAAGGTTCCATAGCAGCACATCCGATCAAATATACAAGTCCTTCGTGCGTATGCTGGCAGCAAATGTCAAAACCAGAGTACTGCTTATATATGGCATAATTAGTGTCAGGGGGTTGTTTATCAAAGAAGCAGATGCCAGCTCAGTATCTTCATATTTTCCTAAGCATGACCAGTTGTCATCCTCAGGTGGCAAATTTTCCCTTCCAGACTTAGGGATGTCTAATAGCTGATGTTTACATGAAACTACAGAGAAAGAAAAATACTTGGCATAAATTGGCATAAATAGTAACCTTTTACAGCCCTGGTGCATTAGGAAACTTTTCTGTGAGATTAAATGATAAAAATGCTAATCACAAAGGCTAGAGTCTAAAGGGTCATGGCTGCATTTCTCAAGGTCAAGATTATTTATAAGGCACATTTAAATCAATGCAAAGTGCCGCACAGATCTGCAGAGTCAAGCACAAACATATAAAAAAATAATAAAAATAAACACAAGATCCTAAAAACTGATAACAGATACACAGCAATAAAATGAATAGCATGTAAAACACAACACACACAAACATACCCATTTCTAATGAAGTGGTGAGCAGGGAGTGTGGCTGACTGACATCTCCTGATTGACCTCATTACTCATCAGACAAAGGTGAGAGCCGAGACAGAAGTGGAGTATGTGATCAGCACAGATTGTTTTGCTTGTCGTTTGTCTAATTTTGTGCATAAACTGTCACACCCAAAAGTCATTATACGTGGAGGATGGATGAAAGGTGGCCAAGGCACAAAACAATCACATCTAAGCTTCCTTCCAGGATACTTTCGTAAAAATGGGAAAATTAGAAACTGGCTTTTGTAGATAGTGCACTCCCTCTCTCTTCTTATAGTTAACGAATAACACACCAATTTAAGGAGATCAAGGCAAAGGGATACATATTGACACATAGCCTTTAACTTATGGTTGGAGCATGCAGAGAGCCCATTTAATATGAGCTCCTCATATTAAATGGCTCATCACTCGCCTGTATTTCTTCTCATTACTAATATTAGCTGTGAATAAAAAAGAGGAGGTTTAAATCATTTTTTTTCCAATCACAAAAACCAAGATAAATTCCTCTAACTGGACCGGTTCAGAATTTTGTAAAGATACATACAAATATAACAAATTATATAAGCCATTTGTGCAGCCTGCACTGGACCTCGTGGTTTACAGCAGTAAGAGTGGATCTTACCAGATATCTAAATGGAATACTGTCTGTTCTCACAGCCTGATATTATGGAAGTCAATGAACAATGATCACATTTTAATATCAAATCTTAACAAGCTATACTGTAACGTGTAAAACAGCACCAAAACAGGGGGAAAAAAAGCACAGAAACATGGGGGTAGATGCAAAAATGACATTCCAGGGTAAAGTTGCTTTAGAACAGTTGTGGTCCACATGTGACTCAGTTTTAGCTCCACCACCTGGACTCCCTTTATGCAGTACAGACCTCAAAACACCTCTAACTTTCTTGCCAACATGACAGCCTTTACATGTTGAGTTGGTGAGGAAGTGTGGTATAGCACAAAAATCTGCCCAAAAAACTAGACAGTTCTTGTTTTTCACATGTTTTTTCCTCTTTGTCATATTGCATTTGTGTTAATCTACAATAATCATGTTTAGATCAGTGCTAAATTGTTTTTGCATAAACATCCGCAGGGCTCCTACTTAAGCTGGGTTTGTTGTTCACCACCAGCTGTGACGTCACCTGGTATGTGTTAATCACAGACTGGAGGAGTGACATCTAATAACTTGGAGACAAATTTGACTAATGTTGTAATGACAGCTTTGACCTGGCAAATTGACAAAGCTGTTCACTTCAGAAGATGTATGATTATATGTACATGTGGGTAAGGCTTCTGATATGACCAGACTTGGAACCTAATAATAATGTCTCTTCCATTGCCAGCTTAGACTCAAAGCTGCGATTCTGTCCTATTAATTTAATTTCCATTACTTCAAACACATTTAAGGTGACAGAATGAATGGTTAATTCATGATTTTAAATTATTAGTATTTTTTAAATTAATATTGTATTTGAATATTTACAGGATATTTGTGGTAAAATCAGTTGCATTGTAATTTAATTGCTGTTTTTCTTTCCCTTTAAAACTGTCCCTGAAGCAACCATTTCCTCTGTATCTAAACATGATCACTGATCTTCATTATTCATCTTTCTTGCAAATTTAACAGCTACTCAACATCTCTCTGGAAAGAATCTTTCTCGGAAATGTTAAATATTTCGTAGTGTTGTAATTCAGACACATGCTGACATGTTTCATTTCAAACAAATTCCCTGCACTGTTTAAACTTACAAAACACACAACAGGCAGCCGTCTCAACACTACCATGCATCCATCTATGTGTCGACCCCCCACGGCTACACATCTGTTTATGCATCCATCTCAGTCACTGATAAAATCTTAAGTCACCTCTGTTGTTCTCTTTATTTACAATTCATCATTCGCCTAGTCATCCCACTGTTCAGCCATCTTGTACCTGCTTGCATTTCATTTTCACATCTTTAAACTTTAAAAAGGTTCATCGAGCAATAAAGCATTCAAATATTCTGTTATTGCTGTAATAGTAAGTGGGGTTCTGTAGGTATTACTGAGGTATCTCAGACAAGCTGCTGTAATATATATACATTTCTTTTTTTTTCATTTTTAGGTTTTAATTTACAAACTTCTCCTGCAGCACTTGTGATGTTTGTTATATTGTGCAACATAGACTCTGTAGATGGTTTGCCACTATTTAATTTGTCTTAGCAAAGTTTGCAGCCCTCTGTGCTTCCATGCACTAAACTGTATTTCATTAGAGGAGGATTTAATATCAAGCCCTTTTTATTATTTATACAGCCAGGTGCAAATTAGACTCTGCACCTTAACTGTTAAACATTAATGGCACAGAACTGACATTGAAACAAAATTCCTGTGTCAAGAAGTTGTGAGAAGGTCAACTTGGAGATGTGTGATTGATTGATTTATTTTTCTGATGTAAAGGAGTAAACAGTGTAAGGAAAAAACTGATGGAAATAAAAGGTTCCATTTTAATATCTATATATGTATATATATATATATATATATATATATATATATATATATATATATATATATATATATATATATATATATATATATATATGTATATATATATATGTATATACATATATAGATATTAAAATGGAACCTTTTATATATATATATATATATATATATATATATATATATATATATATATATATATATATATATATATATATATATATATATATATATATAAAATGGAACCTTTTATTTCCATCAGTTTTTTCCTTACACTGTTTACTCCTTTACATCAGAAAAATAAATCAATCAATCACACATCTCCAAGTTGACCTTCTCACAACTTCTATACACATATATATATATGTATATATATATGTATATACACATACATACACATATAAAGTACTTATCAATTTTCACATATAGATATGCATATCAGTTGCCAGTGACTGCCTGAAACACAGTAATGCAAATTATTTTCTATATTGCAATAGAATAGATAGATAGAATAGATAGGAAATCCACAGTCGGTTGACAAAGAGGTCTCAAGCTGGTTCAAATGAAATTTGTCTGAATGGCTGACAGAAAAGTGGAGGAGATGTTATTCAGGATATTACTCTCCTTTGCGAGTCCTTAGGTTTGGAAACGTTCAATCTCTTCCCTGCAGTGAACCAAAGACGCTTTAAATAAGCTTGTCAACAGATGTGTCAGAGGTTGCACAGTCAGTTTAAAACATTTAAAACATTCCCTAAAAAGTCAGAGATGAAGAAGATAAGACTAAGATAAACGGTCATTTAAATATTCTTTAGGAAGTTATTAAAAAAAGTTCTTTAACTTCATAAATGCAAGCTTAAAGGCCAAAAACCAGTAAAACTACTTCTCACTCAAACTCAATACATCAGATAATGTGTGAACAAGCATCAACTAACAGCTCGCTAAGGAAATTAAAGAAAAATATACTTTAAAATCTTTTAAAGCTACACCCCTGTAATATTATGTGACATATTTGTTGGAAACCATATTCCAACCAATTTGATCAGATTAGAATGAAGAGGATTAGCTTTTGGTTTAAAAGAGCTAAAATGAAAAGTGATTTAGCAGAACACACAAGTCTGCGGATGATTGTATCAGACAAATTAATCCATGTCATTATCTCTCTGACCACATACAGCCATTATAGAACAAGGAAAAACAAAACATGTAGCACACACTGATAATCTCCATATCTCATTCTAACATTACTTTTCCAATGAAAACTTTATGACCATGTCTGTGGATCACCCATCTGATACAGACCTCCCTCTCCACAGCTTGAACATTTTGTTAAATTAAAACCTGCTTTAAAACGTCTCTTACTTCTGTCATTTCTCTGCCTTATTAACATCAGGCCCTCTTACACTATACATATCTTTCAAACTGGGGCCAATGTACCTTTGGTGTGGTGTTGAAGTAACACCATAAGGATCAACGTTGATCTGTCAATGACGTGCCTCTACACTGAGAGCTGACAATGGAGGTGGTATCTCCATTGAGTTAGTAGACGTATTAGGTGCAGTGAGGGGTTGGCTTAGCCCTCATGCAATGACACAAAGACACAAAGTTGTTCCTCTTCAGCCAGTAGGGGAAATCATGACAATGATGGGTAAAAACCAACGTCAAATAAAAGTTATAATGCTCTCCACTTAAAGCTGGGGTAGGTAACTTTGGGGAGCTAGCAAGATGTGAAAGTAGCACCCTGTCTTAGCTCCTCCCCCTCTGGCTTTGCTCCTTGCGTGATCCAAGGCTTTTTTCTTACCCCCATTATCCGTTTGTGTTCAAGATAACTCAAAAAGTTATGGATGGATTTCAATTCAATTTTCAGGAGTTGTTGGAAATGTGAAAAGGAAAAACAGAATTAATTCTGGTGGAGATCCGGAACACCACCAAATTTGGATCCAGGAACTTTTTAAAGGCCTTGGCGGAGCAAGTGTAAAAGCAAGTGTCTCTCATGTACAGATAATAACACAACACAAAGAAACACAAAGAAACATAACAAAACATAATGTAACATAACGTAGCATAACGTAGCATAACGTAACGGAACGTAGCATAACGTAACCTAAATGGCAATATAAGCTTTCCAGCTAACACACAAAATAAGGCAAATAAGGCAAAGAATTTTCTTTCCTGGTGTTTCAACAGTTTGTGCCTAAATTGAGATGCAACCCTTTGTGTCTCATGCAAATGGATGATCAGGAATATGATGAAAGATCATTTTAAAAATCATTTCCATAATGTTGTAAATCATATACAGAAGCTAAATGCAAGGCAGAAACTGTGTGGCCATGTAACCAACTGTTACAGACTTAATTTAAGCAGCTTATGCAAAAAGAGGTTCATTATATTTATTACACATTATCCTGAATTTTATGTACATAATCAAATCTTGCTTTCCAGACCTGTCATATATGACAGTAATTAGAGGAAGAGCACAGTTTAGACCATCACTTTTGATTAACAGAAGAACCATGCAATTCAAATTTGGCAATTTATTAGATATAAAATGATTTTTTTTTTAAAAAAAACCCTCAAAATATGAAGGGAGATATTTTCTGAATCTCATCAGCTGGCCTCAGTAGATTTTCTGACCAGGTCGTGTTCTGGTGAAAATGTTTTCACCCAGTAACAAGCACAAGTGAAAATGGACAGGACTTTGGCTATGTTGTTAAATGTCACTTTGACCACTCATCTTTACAGGCTCTACTTTTTTTTTCCTTCAGGTATTGCCCTATTCGATGACTTCCTAACTCCTCTCTCCATCGCAGACAAAGTGACAGTAGTGTGAAAAGCTCTGGAGTGTGACATGTTTGTCTTCAAATTTGACTGTGTACCAACTGGGGAGACCCAGGGTGGATGACATGGCAGACAAACCCTGCTGCAGCTCACAGAACATGGGTCTACTTGTGTTTTTAAGTTGCCTTTGAGGTAATAACTGATGGACGAGGATTTTGTGTTAGATCTAAACATCAGTTATATTAGTTTCACAGCTCTTGAAACTGGTTATTAAAGTGGAAACAATTAAAACAGAAGTTATCCGTGAAACAAGATAAATTCATTTACATTTTTTTCTTCCATTAAAAGTATTTTAAGTTACGGTGAATGTTTGAATAGCTTATACAATAATACAAAATCTTACTTACGAAAGAACAAAATAGTACAATTACTTCAACGTGGAATTCATGTTTGAGATAACTTCATCAAACAATTCATTTACAAAATAAACAGCAGATTTTGTGACCCTTACCCTTTGGGGTCTTGGCATGATTGGCTGTTTTTAATGACTTTTGTTTCAACGTTTATCCTTTAAAGCATTTTATCTGTTGGTATTATTCTATTCAGACAACCTCACATATGTAATTTTCAATTATATTTTTCATTTTGACACGTGTTACCACGCTGGACATAAAATCTGAGAAGTATGAAGTTTGATGTTTTAGTATGAACACCATTGCGATGTGTAAACAAAAATGTTTCAGTTAATAAACAAAAATCTTGACTGAAAAAAAGTCAAAATGCAGACAGTTGTCTGGGTTTTTTGTATTTACAAATCCATCAGTTTCAACATTAAGATGCTGCATAAATGATTTGTTTCACTCCTAAAAAGAGTTCCTGTCCGCCACAAGGCAGTGGGGGCGAGTGTGTTAGTCCTTCTGTCCACATGGAAACAGCACTTAAATCAGATTTTAAGTGACCAGTGTCTTTAAACTCAATCTAAATAATCTGAGGGTTTAAGTTGATGCTTGATGAAGTTGAGGCTTAGCAAAGAAGCTAAATGCAGCTTCTCCATGTCTTGTTTTGACTCTGGGAATTGATAAAATACTGATCCAGATGACCTGAAGGATCTAGTAGGTTCATACTGGGACAGGAAGTCTCTGATGTACTTTGGTCCTAAACTATTCAGAGCTTTATAGACCAGCAACAGAACTTTAAAGTTTATCCTCTGGTGGACTTTTTTGGTTTACGGGGAACTCAACAGACTTCTGAATTAGCTGCAGGTGTTTAAGAGGTATTTTTAAAAAGGACCCATAAAAAAACTGTTACAGGAATCAAGCCAACTAAAGACAAAAGCATGGACTAGTTTTTCTACTACTGTGACATCAAATAATTTATCTTTGATATATTCTCAAGATAACTGTAAACTGACTTTTTGAACTAAGTACGATGGTAATATACATGGAAAAACTTGTACATGCTTTTTTATTTATCATAACTGTGCTTTTAACGTCCACACTGTCGACAGTTGGAAGAAAGAGACTGCATGGCTGCATTTGTGTCATCTTCACGTTGCTGCTTTGACATCAGGATAGTCTGGGAGACTCAGTGCAATTAGGCAGGGAAAAAAAAACATCCCTTACTTCTGTTTGCTTTCTGACTATACACTGCTGACATATAAACTGATCTGCATCGTGCACTCACAGTAACTTTGCTTCTTTAGTTTTACCACGGTTCAAATCCATGTTCACACTGCTCCAAACGTACCAGTTTCTCTGTGGAAGTAGCCCACTTTCAAAGCAGACCTAAAAGTGACTTAAATGTGATCATTTAAATCCACAGTCTATTGATAAAGATATAGATCCATAGTGCCATTATGTTGGGAAGTGATAAAAGGTGTAAACTTGCCGACTAATGAGTGGTCTGTGATGTTCAGATCATAAATCTGCATAGAGGTGTTCTAATGTTCAGAACAACATGGTTTGTGATGGAAGGAGGTGTAAGATGATACCCTGTTGGCGAATGACTGTAATTTACTTTTTAAACTGATCAAGAAAGCTGGTAACAACTGGTGCTTCATGCGTTCTCAAAGTGTTTAATCAGCATTTCGTTCCACATCAAATAACTCTGTAGAAGACACATTTGTATCCAGTTTGCCTCAGAGATCAATGGAAATATAATACTGTTATACACCAACTTTCCCCGAGGAAGTTGCAATACAATTTAAACAGCTTAGAGTTCCTCAAAAAATGCATCTCCTATATTTTAATCATCATCATGATGGTGTACTGTATGCTGAACTGGTAAATGGCAGTCTCTAGAGAACTGGTGATTAATCTGTATTTCCTGGCGCAGTTATCTCCACTTTTTGTTTATGAAACTCCAGAAAGGAAATGCAACACTAACGGTAAAAAGAGATGCATGCAAAGGTGATAAAAGACAAAACCCAAAACACAAGCAACTCTAAACTCACACAACCACTGATCATTGACATTGAAAGTTACATGATTACACAACCATTTAAATACTACTAATAATTATACTTATCATCTTGTATGCTGTTTTTTTGTCTATCAACTCTCACTTCCATCTATCCTTTCAGAGTAAAAAAAGAACTGACAATAAGACACACTTCAGGAGAGGCAGCAGATTTAATGCAAGCAGACAGATGCAATGATTAGTTTACTGTCAAGGGGGGTGGGATGGGAGCTGGCAGCATCTGGGGAGGGCTAAAGAGATCACAATACATCTGTGTATTTAAATCTGTCTGTAAACATTTGAATTATACAGTTGATGAGATGAAATTGAGCAATAACAACACAAAACACACATCAGATTTCTTGTTTTTTTTTATTTCTTATTTTTCAAACATACTTCCTTTAGTTTCGTCATTTATGGACTTTCTGTTCAAATGTTTGTTATATATATTATTTTCGTTTAAAACAACACATAAGACTTTCCTATGACTTATTTATGTAGCATCAAGTCCCAAATTCAAACAATGTATATGTTGAAAACTTCTGTTGACCCTTTGAGAAAACAAAGCAGCTTATTCAAGTGCCCATTATGAATTAATTATTACATTATAGTGCAAAAATAATTGGCTAAAAATATCTAAATCTATAAAACAATTTATTATGTTTAAGTTTTAAGCACTAATCATAAATTATATAGTTACTGTCCTCATCATTCGCATTCTAAAATGAGAGTTTACTGGTTCTTGGACATTTTAAACCTCAGGAAAAACAAGTAGATGAGCACAGAGTTACAAGCTTGCACACTCATGCTGGATGTTCCTTTATTCTTTCTCCAACTAACTTTTGTAGCTTGACAGTAAATCATGCTGAACTGTACTCCTTTTTCTGACTGAAACTTCAAAAACGACTTGCCTCAGCTGGATTCAGAATTTCAACTTGATGCTCACAGTTGGGGGAAAAAAAAGAAACAGAGTGGATTTTTCATATTCAGTTTGGTTCACAAGCTTCTCTCTGATTATCAGCAATTGTTTGGCAGCAGAGGAAAATCGCAGCCAAATCCTTGTTACTTCTTATGTTGTGGCACACGTTTGAAGTTGGGCTGTGTTAGCAAAGTTATCTGATTTTTGGCTCAAAGGCAATTCGTTTTATTTCAAAAAGTGGTTTAGCAGCTGTCAAGACACAGATGGAGATAACATGTTTGTTTTCTAATGTAAAGCTTCTGTTATATATATATATATATATATATATATATATATATATATATATATATATATATATATATATATATATATATATATATATATATATATATAATATACATACATATCAGCAAGCCCTGTGTGGTGTTACAATGACGTTCTTTTTCATTGCTGTGTGGACATTAGTGTCTTTAACTTGAGAGGAAAGTCTAATAACAGTTTTACTAATTGAATTTGATCCAGTTTAAGCAGGTCCTATGTTGTCACTGTGACAAAGCTTCTTTTGCCATTGTGCTCTACCTTTTTGGTTGATTAACTATTCTGAGAATATCTGAGTATCTGATTCCTATTATTATTATTTTTATTTTTTTTTAAAATAATTCTCCCTCCGTCTGTTCCTTCATTCAGATTAGTATCATCCAAATAAGTTAATGAACAAGAGATGAATGACTTTTATTGCGGTCTTCTCACTAATTTAACTTTTTTTTGACATTTTAATGAACTTCTTTGTCACTTTTAGACCTTTTTTTTATTTACCTGATGTCTTTTTTTCAGTTCTCACTTCTTTTCAGTTTTTCAATTTGCTATTTTCATTCTTTCCTCCCTCCATCACACCTTTTCTTTCACAAAAGTCATTTCACTTTAATTGCCTGTCTGTTCAAGAACTCTTTTCTTCTTTTATTTCAGCTCTCAACCCTTCCCTATGTCCATCCTGCTCCCTTCCTTTTCCTTTGTTATTTTACACAATAGCAACTGACATTTCTGGCTGATGCGTTCTTCTCCCTCGTGGCCTTTTTATGCCACCTTCAGTGCTTTCTATTTTTTCTCCTCTCTCTCTCTTTCACATTTTTTACAGCTTCTTTGAAAGGTCTATCTCAGATTCCACTTACATTCTTCCATTCATTTCTGCCCCTCGATAGTTTTATCCTACAGGAGAAAATCTTTGGCTTTTGCTTGATAAAGGTACCCTTTATTTTCTTTTTTATTCTTAATGTCTTCAGTGTTTCATAAACTGATGACAATAATAGTTTTATGTCATGGACTTTAAGTCTCTAAATAGGAGTTTTTCATTCTTTTAATGGTTTTCAATAAATGTCACACGCTCTAATCACAACAGAAGACAGACCCTGGACCTGTTTAAAGTATAAAGTCTGTCCACTAATGTGTCCTCTGTATTGACTTGACTGTTTTAGACCACTGCTATCACCAGTTTTATCCAAAATGAAATCCCAGTGAGAACTATGAGGAATCTAGATTATTTCTGGGATTGCTGCAGATGTTGACAATAATTTATCCCAAAGTCCTTTAAAAACTTTACAATATCAATATCAACAAAATGCTGATTTGATGATTTTTTTTTTTTTTTTAAACAATTGTTTTCACCTGAGAAAATACTGGTGAGTTTTATCCTGGTTGATGCAAAGATGTTCTGCAAAATTTTCTCCAAATGAAAGCCCACAGACAGCCTTTTAAACCTCATTTCCATCACTTTGAAAAGCATTTTATGGTTCCTTTCAGCCTAGGTATAATAAATTAGTGTCTTCAAACAAGTTTTTCTCCCCCCCATTGCCCTTTAAAACGGCAGTGGCGAGACCCATTTTGAGGAAGAAAAATTTAAACCCAGTCGTTTTTCTAACACAACCCTCTCTTACTTTATTCCCAGCTAGAGAGGTGAGCGCCCTTTCTGTAGGACAGCTTTGTTCACAGGAATCAAAAGAAATCTCAGTGACTGGAGTAAAATAACTGGCAATTTATTTAAGAAACCCAACTATGAAAAAAACAAAAATAAAACAAATTTACTGCTGCTCAACCAGGTAGCTAGCTAATAAATGCATTTTTACTGAAACAATGGCTGTATGTAAAGATTGAAAATGTTTTTTTTAATGCAATATACCATCAAACAAAATGGGAACGAGGGTTTTGGATTTCCTCAGAAAAAAAAAAAAATTGTCCCAATAACACAAGACAGACTGAGGACAACACACTGTTAGCCAGGTAGCTGATTTTTTGTCTCTGACTTTGTGGCTTTGTGTGTGAGATTGATTCCGTGATTTTTGTACTCGGTTCAGTTAAACACTTGAGTATGTGAAAGTTTATTTTTACTTTTTTATTTGATGTTAAAATTATTTTAATGTTGTATTTAATTGTTGCTGTTATTAGGTAAAGCAGTGCTAATCCTGTTATTAAAAGTGATAAATACAAAATGACAAAATGATTGTTGGAAGGTCATGTGTGAGAAAAAAACTTTTGGAAAACAAAGGGGGAAATTTACTAAAAAAAAAAAAAAAAAAAAAAAAAAAAAAACCCTAACTAAAACTTAGCTGCAGTGAGTTACACGTGGTTAATTTTAAATTCACAATGTAGTGTGGAAACTCTGGAAGCCCAGGGGCATGTTATCATTAGAAACTATCCTAACTCTTTCCAGCAGTAGTGGTGACACAGAATAGATCTCCTGCCTGCCTGACTGTCGAAATACACTGAGAGGCATCAGCTGAGCATTTCTTTCTTTCCACCGCCCTCCAATGTTAAAAGCAACTGTTTCTGGAGAAAGGGCAGGACTTGTACCAAAGCAGGTCATTGTGTGTCTGTAGGCAGGAAAAGTAAACTCAAGTTTACTATTGCTGTCGTTTTAAGAAGGCACTTGATAACTGGAAATTTTTTTAGTGGCATAGATGTCAATGTACTTAAAATATTATTTTATATATGAAAAGTATGAATATTACCCTAAACTAAAAATATTACTTGACAAAAATGTAGAATTATTATTGTTCTGTAAGAATACTACATAATACATAACATTTCTTTAGTGGTGCTCAGTTTCTGCAAACACGGACATATTTGTTCTGGGGGGGAGGTTAGTTTCCCAACCTGTGCACGTAGTTTACTGTGGGCTGAAATTCCAGTGTTATAGGCAGTGACCTGAAAACAAATCTATATATATTTATATAAAATATATCAAACAAACAGCCTTTATCTCTTACTTTTATTAAATAAGTTGATCACGTCAATGTTTCAGCCGAAGAAACAATTCTGAGGACGCACCTTTTATGCACACATGTGCAGCCTTGCGATGATGGTGTTAGGAAAATCAGCAACAGAATTAAATCTTGACTGCAATTTGCTCTTACATCCATGACTGAAAGATACTCCATTGTCCCTCAGAGGAAAATGATCATGTTAGGTTAGGACACAATCTGCAACATCTTATTTAATTTTTTCTTTGGATCTAGAATTTTAAAACACATTTACAAATCAGAGTATTTAATAATGAATTAAAATATCAATATGCGCTTCCTCTTCAAAATTTAAATGAAAAATTAAGCTATCTATATATTAATTTCACAATACTTACACTTCATCAAAATGCTATAGTGGTATTTCAAAAGACCC
Organism: Telmatherina bonti; assembly: GCF_933228915.1. NCBI lineage: Eukaryota > Metazoa > Chordata > Actinopteri > Atheriniformes > Telmatherinidae > Telmatherina > Telmatherina bonti. Next base: position 21,953,980 of record NC_136621.1, on the reverse strand, counting down.
TCTTGGTCCTCTATAGTGGTGAGTTAATTTATCTTGTTTTTCTCTCCTCTACCGGCCCATGGGGGAAACAAGGATTACAAACTCCCGAAGAAGACAGTTACTTCCATCGAAGGAAATAGTAGCGACATTTATCATCTTGTAAGATCTAAACTAGTTTGGTTTCTCAATGTGCAATTTGACACAGTGTGAAAAGATTTGAATTCACAGTATTCACAGTGACAAGTTCGCACAACAAATACTGCTTTTGATATTCTCAGTAGAGAGAAGCTAAAAGAGAGAAAACAGCACAATGAAGAAGTCTCTTATCACAGTTTTACCCAGTGTGCCATCAGTTTTGGAAACTCCATTCAAGGTTTCCCACACAATGCTAACACCTGGACAGGATGCCAAATGCATTAGCACCTGTCCAGCCAAGCCGTCCCTGGACATCCTTCTCCACTGCAGGTACACAGAAGGAAGTCTCAGTGTGGGTCCATTAGTAATAATCATATCATTAATATGCGCCAAATTTTGTGGGCAGTTAATCTGTTAAAAAGCAGCTGATTCACTCATTCTGTGCTGATTGGATGCCAATGAACGAAGAACAACACAACATAAGCCAGAAAGAAAAATGGACCGTAACATAACAGAAAACATTTATTCATACGTAAACAGCAACGAGTGCAACTGTGCCTTTAAAAAGTGAAACCAACCATGCTGGCCATCAGCAGAACATTTTGACACTTTGTGTCTTTTACATATCAAAGAAATTAAATCTTGTCAAATCAAAGTGTTTAAATAAATTCTATAAATAACTGACCTGATTCATACCAACCCACGGCAGCCTAACTTTCAGTTGAACTCCTGTGGTTTTGAAAGTGATCGACTCCGGATGCATCTCGTTAGCACGGCCCACTGGAGGCCTGTGCTACTTCAAACACCTCCATGCTGCTGCTTTGACTGCTGAGCCCGCTGCCGGTTATAAATAGAAACCAATCTGCAACACTACCTAATGAGCACAATCCACTTCAGACCTAACTGTCAACAAGCCACCACCGTGTGGGTTTGTGTATAAAGATACAGCTGACCATGCTGTTTTGATCATGGGTGTACTGCAAATCACTGCTCTGCTGAGGAGCAAGTGTGTATGTGTATGTGCATTACATTCTCGCTATCTTTTGTTGCTAAAAATAGAAAAAGCAATATTTCGATTTTCCTTGGCAGTGTGACGCCAGCATGACTAGAAAAACTGCGTTGTGTACTTGGCATATGTGCACATCTGTTTACATGAATATTTCATCTTAATGTCTGTTTATATGAAGTGGCATCAGTATGTAGGACTGTACTGGTAAAACTGAAATCAGGAAATTCAGATTAAGTTTCAGACTGAAGTTTAATGGTAAACTATGAATTTATTGTAGGTTTTTCTGACATCAACACTGGGTAAAACTAATACATATGACTAATTAGATTGTTAATTCAGTTGTTAAAAAAAAGAATCTATGTCTAACCTCATGATTGCCAACAGCTAATAATGTTTAAGAGTTTGTATGATAGCAATCACTGGATTGCTATCATACAAACAGCCGTTATTTATATTATCAGAGATTATCAACAATAGCTGTCATCTATGCCACTGAAAACAGACCTTAAAAAACAATTACGATTGCATGACCTTAAACCAGGGGTAGGGAACCTGGACCTTATCCTGAAAGTTTTCCTGTTCAAACACACCAGATTCAAATCAATCACTGTGCAGATCTTGTTGAACCCTTAGATCCATTTTGTTTAAATCAGATGTTTTAGATCAGGGATATGTGGGAAACTTGCAGGATTCCAGACCTTGAGGACTAGGGTTCCCCACCTTTGCCTCAAACCAAGCTTAATAATTTAAGTTTACTGAAAATATGATACAAATATGAAATAAAGGCTGAGTGTCACTGTGAAAGCAATAAAAATTGACTGGAGGTGTGTGGAGAACCTCGGTTCAAGTCCTCTGTGTGACAACAGCGGTGAACATTTTGGAACCATGACCGAGGACAATGCTTTCTTGTAAATCCACTAAAGAAGGGTAAGATGGAAATCCTGATTTCCCAATTAGAATTGATAAAAATATTATTCACATATCGATGTTACTACTTTAAGAATGAATCAAATATCTTTGACTGATTTTAATGCCTAATTTACATCACAGACAAGTGGACGATTAGTTGAGTTTTATATCAAAATAAAAAATGTTCTGCAAGTCAAAAAGTTAAGCAAGTCCTTGTCATTTTGCCATTCAGGTAAGCTCAACGACAGCTACAACCAAAATGCTGCACACATGGTATACTAGATCTGTTGCCATCAATTCTCAGTTCACTAACATGTCTAGCAGATCAGGTTGCAAGTAACATGGAGGAAAACAGTACAACCACTCTCACTACAGTGTGTCTACTTTCTTTCTAATTAGAATTGCATTGGTAAGTTACTTTCTGACCCCTTTTATCCAGGGAGAAGTCATATCTTCTCACATTTGTTAACATCAATTTGCCCAGTGCTGGTAGATGAAAGAAAGCTTTCTATTTGTTCCTCCCTCACTGTCCTTTTCAGTGTGGATGTTGTTGCAAATGAAGTCTAATTAGTGCAAACATTTCTCAATAGATGCAGATCAATGACAGTCCGCTGCCTACTGGGAGTGACACACTAAGGGCCAATCCACAGGACTGTCACACCGGGGACTGCAACACAACAGACGGGCTGTCAGCCCAGGTGACAAATGCTGTCACTGCCACAAGGGAGAGAAACATTCCTAAGATCAATGTATAAACAATCTTATTCCAAAGTGCTCCTATATTACAACAGGGTCAAAGGCCTTTGCATTGCAATTGCATCTGTGCTTTTGACATTTAAAGTAATAATCTGTGTGATTTTTGCTTCCTTTGTTCAGCAGCATTGACATGAACTCCATAAACCCCAATTTTCATTCAAACACCAACACCAGTCCAGATTTTGCCATTTAATTTATTTCCTTTATATTAGATTTGTGTGAACATTCTTTTGCAACTTTCATTTTCTTATCCTGTTTTGTTTATGGATTTACTTGTGGGTATGATATTTACTCTGTACTAGTGTGGCACAGCATTGGCTGAACCATTTCATGGTAATAGTTTTATGTAAGTATTCACAGTAGCGATAGAAAACTTTCCATTTGTTGAGTGCAAGTGCTGGTAACTGGCTCTAAAACACTTTATCACTTTCAAGTCTCATATATTCTTTCATTCATGTATGTATTCACTCATTTGTTTGTTTTCTGTACCTCTTAGTCCAGTTCAGGGTTGCCGGGATTCTTATCCAAGAAATTTGGTGGCGGGCGGCAGTGTACCCCCCCCAGCAGGTTTCCATTCTGTCAATGGACCATTCCTTATTCTTATATTATAATTGAATTTATAATTGAACTCACTTTAAAGAAAGATAACATTGTAGATGAAATTGTGCAATTAAATTTCAACATCACTCTACCCTTCCAACTGTCTCCAATTAGACCCTGTTTACATGTCGATGCTCGATTTGGTCAGTGTTTTGAAACAATAACAAAGTTTTGGGGGAGTAGAACTATAAAGGTTTGTGAATTTGAACCAAAGTGAAATTCCCTTAAAACTCAAGGCACCTGGAATATTTTGGCAACCATGACATCTGTCATGTCATCTGGTACACTCAGGCCCTGATTATAGATAATCAATCACCTCTATGCAAGCAGAGAGAAACCATAAAATGTGTCTGGTTAAGACCTGGGAGAACAATTGATGGGTCTGCTGGGCTGATGAGAGAATAGGTTTACTGCAGTGTTTTCCAACCACTGTGCTGTGGTACACTATTGTACAGCATGATTGTCAGGTGTGTCATAAGAAATGATCCAATTTCAAATTATAATTGACTGAAGTGAGCAGGTATATGGGTACACACAAAACACAGCACATGGTTTGGGTGATATTGATGTCGTTGGAGATGAAATTAACTTTTCTTCCAATGTTCTTTGTATGACAAACTGAAGAAATTTTTGTTTGAAAAAGTTCAAAGGAAGAAACCAAATTCATTTTGTATGTTTCACTACATTGTGTTGAGTTGGTTCTTCAAGGAGGAGAGTTACTTTACCTAGATTTATTGAAAAAGAATGGACATTAAGATGGTAAACCCTGTATCTCACATAGGTACATAATTCTTTTGCTCATCTACACCGACTTCTGTTGGGATGTAAGTATCTGTTTTTTTGTTTGCCACGTTTGAATTGTTCTTGCCCAAAGACTGCTGGTATAGACTTCAGCTCCCCAATGACCCTTAATCAGACTAAGCAGATTGGATGATGAATGAATGAATGAATGAATGAATGTTTGAATTGTTTAGATTTATATAATATGTCTTTTAAGTCCATGAGGGCACATAAATATGCATGACACTAAAATAAACGAATGAAAAAAAAAATCACTTAAAATGATATTATTATGATTATCATAAATAATTAAAATGATCCAAAATCCAATTTCTAAAAAAAGATTATTTGAAACCAAATTAATATTTGCCATGTCATGCGACTGTATGTGCTGTCTAGTAACTGGCAGAGTAATGATGTAATACGCTGCTATATCAGTAAGAGACAATAGGTAGCTAATTGCTTTGTACATTGAGACAAGAGAATTAGTAATGCATAGACGTGACAGGTGGTACTGACAGCAGCATTGTATGGAGAAGGACTCTCTGACAATGATGGAGAGGTTTTTGAAAAGGAAAAAATGCTAACTTTGGCCCTGGAACTGGGTCTGTGAAAAATCTGAAACTCAGATGAAGGCCCTGACGTGAGTGAAGGGCAAAAGAAAGCAAAGACCTCATGCAAATGATAATGTGTAAGGCAATACAGCAGAAACTTTCTTTAATTTGGATTTACTTTCACTGGAGATGCAATGCTTGGTGTGAAAAGCTACCCAAAGGTGCTGTGATCCAAAGTAAGTTTAAATGCCCTCTTCAAATGAAACAGCCTTCACGTTGACAAGAATATAGATCATTTTGTTGGTTCGGGTGAAATACAGAGAAACAAGCAACTTTTTTGAGAGAAAACCAAAAAAGTAAATTAGAGAGCATTTAAACATATTTGTGAGAGCTGAGCTCCTCCAGCCTGACAAGTCCTGGTTTCACACTGAGTAGAAATGTAAAACATCATAAAAGACCTTTTCTTTGAATTTATTTGACTTCCATTCAAGACACTTTGACAAGAATGACTTTATTTAATAAAAGTCACAGAAATGAATGAGACCTGACTGTGTAAAAAGAAAGACAGCAACGTGCTTGGAATGCTGCTTAAGTTGGAATAAAGTTGTATAAATGCCAAACATTAACCAAGAGATCACCACTGGAAAAAAAAAAAAGATAATTAACTGGCTACATACTTTAAAAGATGTCCTTCATAAATCTAAAGACTTATAAATCTAAAGATTTATGAAGAACATTTAAATATTTTACAAGTGGAAGACAAAGCTGAATACTTTTGTGATGTGATCTGACACCCTCAGAACGTGGAGCAAAATAAATATTTAGCTTTTTGTTACAAGTGACCCATTAATCTTAAATTATACAGAATGATCACTTTGCCTGCATGTGTCTCTGTACCCATCACTTCTCTGTGATAACATTGTAAATGGCTCATAAACAATACCCTGAAGTCTACCACACATACTGTAGCGGTGTAAATGAAAATGAATTACCTTGATTTTTATGTTCTCAGTTCATCCACCAGTTTCCAGCGATGAAAGCCTGAACAACAGAAAAACACAGAATGTGAAAAATAAGCTGAATTAACCATCACTCTTATCCACTAATCATGTCGTAACCTCCACAACTTCATAGTTTGCCATCTGGTCTGCCTTAGATGACTGAATTATAATATCCAAGGAATTTGGAATGTGTATGCAGTGTATCTACCATCCTGACTGTAGAAAAAAGGTCAGTATGCTACATCTTAGCACAACAACACAACTGATCCAAAGCACACCTTATTAAAATGATGGCTTGTTGTCACGTTCTGCATGAGCATCTTTATTTGACTCAGGTGTATTGTAGCAGGTAAACATGCAAATTCTTCATGAGAATGGCTCTAGAGAGCTACAGTTGGTGATGCACTACTATATAAAAAAAAATCTTCACATTTGTCAAAGGGCTTGAAATTATTGTGGAAGGTTGGTACAAAAAGAATATCAATTTTGAACTTTTAGAAGTTAACAAAGATTTTTTTAGTACAAGGATTGTAATAACCTAATGCTGACGCCATTGTAGTGCTCAGCTCATTGCCACCACTAAGTTCTGAGGGATTAACTCCTCCAGGTGTGTTATAAAGTGGATGATAGTGGATGCGATGGATCTGGCCTCCTGAGTTTTGATATTATTAATGTTGCAGTTTTCTGCTCTTATTTTGGTCTGTCTCAACTGTGGTGCAGAGATGTTTTGTTGCTGCCATTGTTTTGATTTATTCTACGTGTCTGTGTTTGTGTGAGGGAGGTGGGCAATATGGTCTCAAATTGATGTGGTATCATCTCAAACATAAGTGGTAATAACATATATAGTGATAAATTCTTTTTTTTTAATCTGTAATATACATACTCAGATACTGCATACAATGTAGCAAAACAAATACTGAAGAAAACTACACATTTTTAAGAACAATTATTCTTTAAAATAAAAAATATCTATACTATAATACAAATACAATACTTATATGTAATGAGATGCCTGATATAATCAGCATACCGATACTATCGGCATAGCTATCATGACATTTAATGCTATGTCAGAAATGATCAGCATCGGTTTTTACTTTCTTAATGACATACTGTAACTCTTAAACAAAACATGCACATTTCATATATCAAACGTTTCAGCCAAGTCTCTTATGCTTAAAATGACAAAATTATGAAAAGAGATATGCATATTTTCCTAAATATTTTTGTTTTTTTGGCATTTTAGAAAATTTAGAATTGGACAAGCAGTAAAAAAGCCAATATTGAATATCCCTATTAATGTACAATTCCATTGTGCGATTAGACCTGAAGTCTGTCGTGGTTGCATGATGTCTTATGTTTCTGAAATCTTTCTCCATAGCTGCTGGACTTTGTACACTTTGGGCAGTACTTGCAGCTAGGTAACGTGTAACATGGATCAAGTGTTTCAATCATGTTCTGACAGCCTCTTATCTGTGTAAGCCTCTTATCATGGTGCTGTAAGAAACAGCACCATGTACCATTACCATGCACACAGGTGCTATCAGTCACCTTTTTGTCATATATCTTTGTAAAATACTTGTAAAATACCAGTATGCTTATGTGTCAGGCCACCTTTTTTACTTTTCACTTGACTCATGGCTGTGAAGGGTGCAGTTTCTTGCTCTCTTTAAATCACAAAACATGTTTTATTTTAAGGTGATAAGCAAACTACTTGTATTCCATCACTTCAATATTATTTTCACCTAACATATTTTACAGATTATATTTTTCTACTTAACACCTGACTCATTAATCCCAAACAAGGTCCATAAAGCCTTTAATTAGCTAATAAAGATGCTTATTTCTCAACATCAAATCTGTATGGCATTCACAGGGATATAGATCTGCATCAATCTGCCATGGTGAAGATGAAGCTGAGTAAAAAGGTCTTTATTTATTGGTTGATCTACAAAGGATGTTTCATCATTGTCCAAAAATTTGTCATTTTTACAAAAGACATGCTACCCCATTGTTGTGTCTCGGTTTAAAGCTGAAAAAAAAAATTAAATGGTCCAATTAGGTTGTTTCACATTTCAACATAGAGAACTGCCAACAGTCTCTCTCTGTACAACATCACTCACAATACCTTTGCTACATTAACATACTTTGCTCCTCCACCCTACCATAACTAACTTCTGTGTTGAAGGCATGTTCACACCAAAATGTGTTGTTGTTCTGAAAGAGCTTTTAGCTGAGAAGAGAAACAAAGATGACTTTTCCGGCAGTAGAAAAACAACTGAGGCAGTTAAACTGTGGCTGAGGTGTGAAGTAATGCATCCTGGGACTTCACATCACAGCCTTTTTCCTGCTACAATGGATACTTTGTTCACACTTCTACACAGCAACACTCAAGGTATTTTCAATTTAGTTTAGAGTTTTTTCAGGGACAATTTTAATTTAAAAATGCTAAAACAGAGAAAAAAAAATTGAAACGTCCTAAAAAGCTCTGTTTCTATACAACTAATTTGGATGATCTCAACTTCACGGTATGGTTAGGATTAATCTGAAATCTTGTAAAATCACAGTGGTACAGACTGGGAGCATGATGTGTCGAGAAAATTACATAAATTATGCAAAAGAACCAAACAGAAGTGTCCATGTTTTCTGTGTTTATATATATATATATATATATATATATATATATATATATATATATATATATATATATATATATATATATTGGTTTAATGGTTTAAGTAGTATAAACAGTTGCAAAGACCATCAAGCATTCTTGTGGAGATCAGTTATGTCACAAACTCACCAGATTATTATATGGGTTATTGTCACCTAAGAGTTGTGCCTTTTCAAGAAGTATAGTCTGAGCTTATCCTTTGCATTCTACAATGCCTTAATTGGCTCTATTATTGGCTTTATTTAGAATTCTTAAGTTTTTTTTTTTCTCTCTCTCTCAGATGCTTAGTATCCTACTTCCCTTTAGTTTCCACCCATATTACTTGCCTGGCCAGAGGCGTTGTTAGGCCTATTTTAGAGAGGCTGAAGCCACCCTAAAATATTCTTAAGTCCCCTAAAAAATTTAGTGATTCAGTATTGTTTCACTTCAAAATTTTTCTTTTTTTTTTTTTATAAAATAAAAAAGCTGATACATTCAATATAAAGTGGCTAGAATATGAGCTCAAATAAATTGTCATATAACCAGTTAAATCATAAATCTGCCAGTTTCCCCTCACTTCATAGCATGAGGTCGAGAGAACCCCCTCAGTACGTCGTTCATGCAGTCCATTCCACTTTTTCACATCGGGAGCACCCACATCACTGAAAATCCAGTCCATGTTTTCCCTCTGCCATTGTTTGTTAGCTGCAGCGTGTACCTTCTCGACACACAGAGCCGAAAAGAACAGCATTAGAAGAATGTGAAAGGATGGATCAAAAATGGATATAAGAAAGTATTTCAAGCAAGTAAGTAGGCCTATTCATTACTGCTGGTAGAGACAGTTAGTTAGCATGAGCCCCCAGGTGACAGCAGAAAGCCCCATGTAATTCATAAACCAAATGCTTCGAGTTTGACAAATCGAAAAACTGACTTACACATTAAATACAATCTCTGCGCACGCAAGTCTTACCTTTGTTGTTTTGCGGCCTAAAGTTAAAGTACTAAAATAATTCTGGCTAGTTTGCTAGTCAGCTAGTTAGCCTGACTGCATTGTGAAGGTCCCACTCTTTTTACCATACTACTTTTGGGGTGACTTCCTTCTGGAGTATGAACTGTGTTTTTTACTTTTGATATGAGTGCATGAGCTAAACTTTTTCATGTCTGATTATCATCAATGGATAGTAATAATATTACACTATATTCCCTACACTGCCCCTGTTGATCTATTGGAGTCAGGGCAGAAGAGCACAGTGAGCAAGAGGGGAGAGACCTCTACTGGAAAGGTGAGTGGGAGAGTAATAATTAGAAAGCATATATTATCTATATATATGACAACCATCCAAGTTGCCCTAACCGTGCCCATAACAGCTGCTCATGTGAAAAACCCTTTAGTGCAGTGCGTCGGCTGCACTTCTGACTACGTCAAACAATGGGTCAGAAAAGACTTCAGACTCTTGCAGTCATGTCTATTGTAAAAAAGACAAACCTCAGTCACAATGAGTCACAACAGAGTGAGGCAGATTTGCTACCATTAAAAATAGACGGCATTCCTTCATGCTTCCATCCACGTAACTCGCTATTGTACACGTTTTTACTGTTGATGCTATAAACATACTATTACTGCGCAAACCTGTTTGTTGTACTGTAATAAATAACAGACTGAAAAGATAATAATAAATAACTTCTCAGTGTTTGTTAGTTATTTGTGAAGTTTTGTGCTCGTGCCCTATGTTCGCTCACATCCTGTGAATTTTTCGGGGCTATGCTCCTCCCATTCTTAAGGCCTAATGACTTCTCTGTGCCGGGGTGATCTGCACCAATGTTTTGGCACTTTAACTTCTTCTCGTCACTATTTATACTCCTCGTTTCTATTATTATTATTATCATTAATATAAGTACTGCATTGTTTGGGTTTCACAACTATTACACACATCATTAAAAACTAGGTCAGTTGCTACAATCCAAAGTTATATCTTGTTTTAAAACTATATGTTGCATTACTAGTCACTATTATAAATATGACATTCTCAGTATTGATACCTACATCTTAGTATCTACTTTTCAATCTATCTTTTAAGAAAATACTAATGGTTTCCTGATATTTGGTGCGCATTGTTTTGTTTGGCTCAGGCAGTCTTTGAGAGCTGGTTAAATCTTCTGAAAATAATAGTGAGAGTAAGAACAAGAGGAAAGAAAAAGAATAACAAAACAAAATGTGTTGACTTCCCTAAGAAGAAGCTAAGTAGGTAGGGAATGAGCAGCAAAATGCCTCCCACCGTGCCAAACATCACATGGGCAGCAGATGACTCCTGCTGTGTCAAACTGATAAACTGCAGACCTCCCACAGAAAGACGGGTTTGTTTCATCCTTTGCCATGCCAGCAAGATTCACGCATAAACACTCACTATTGTATTTTTTTTCTTGTCAACCCTATTTAATATACATATGACTTCAGAACTTCTAAACAAAACTTTAATAAAGAAAAATAAATAAATAGAAAAATATTCATAGATATGGCGGTTTTGAAGACTGCCCAAAACCTCCTCTTTGATGAATATCTGGTTCTGATAATTAATGCATGGCTCATCAAGTAGACACCAACCTGGCAGCATAATTGCACAGCTGAAGGTTGAAAGCGGACTTTTATTCTTATTGAAAGCAAAAACCAAGTTAGGCACTTCATAAGTAAACTGGAATGAACATTTAACTGTCTTGCAGATTTTCATAGAAAAAAAGGCAAGTTCTATCAAAAGAAGCTGATTCATATACACACATTCAATGCATAAGAGTTTCCTGCTGTGAGGACCTCATTAAAACTCCATAATGCACAGACAAGCAACTAAACTGGGAATACTTAATAGTTTGTCACTTTCTACAAATAATGCTAGCATACAGCAATGAGGGGAAATTGTAACAAAACTTCACAACTTTTTGCTCCATTAAAATAAGTTCTGTCATCAAGGAAGCAATGGAAGTACTGGTTGATTTCTTAATGGAGGTTGAAAAAACTAGTGCTTACCTATTCTATAAAGACCCTGGGCTTATCATAATGCAGAGAATAGAGGGGAAAAATCCTCCAAGCTCAATCAACTTTTTCCAGAACCACAGAGTTGGTTTGGTGCTTACCCTAATTTGGACAGCCCAGGTGCCATAGTCTCATTCTCACGTTTGGAGTCGCTAATGTTCAACCATTCCTGTTTGTTAGTTATTAAGATGTTTTGGGAAAATGTATTTGTAAATATAGAAAAAGATTGTACTTGTAGAAATTTAGGATAGGGAAGAAGATCCTGCAAAAACTGGTTCGAGCAATTTTGAATATACAAAATTTAGAAGTTCAAAGTCCTAATCCCTTTCTTCAGACGTACCCCAAAAGCCACATCCCCAAGCACAGAAATATGAAAGGCTTGTTCCTGAGGGGTCATAAGCGTGTGCGCAAGTGGGTCATGCATTATTTGGGTTGCGTAATGAAATATTTTTCCTTATGTCAGCCGTAACAATCAAGATTTGAAAGTGCAGTTAACATACAGCAACATGAGGAAATGAATGTGAAAATGCAGATTTATCTGTGGAATTAATGTGTTATTTTTTAACGCATAGATAAAGTTACAAACGCATGGTAATGTTATGTTATGTCTGGGATCATAGCTCAAAAGGATTGGGAACCACTAATATGCAAGCCAAGCTGAGGTTCTCACTTTGTAGCCTTTCCAAGTGGGGTAAATGAGAGTTGAGTTTGATAGACATATCCCCATCCAATCGTTTAGAAAGGGCCGGCTGAAATGATTGGATGCTGTTCTTTCAGTCCTGTCAATTCCACACGTGACTACTTTTTTGGTATATATATATATATATATATATATATATATATATATATATATATATATATATATATATATATATATGCAATAAAATGGGATTACAAATCTGTAAAGCTGGCTTCATCACTGGAAATGTATAAGCAGTCAAGGTAATTGATTCTACAAAAGAACATTAAAGGCTTTATTAATTCATGTTTAATTGTAACTCCTTTACTTCTCGCCCCCAAGACAAACAGGTTTTAACCAAATACTTTGGTGCTCTGAGCAGTTTGAATGGCCTCCAGAGAAGACTAGAGACTTACAGGAACCTAAAGGCTGAACAATAAGATGTAAGATGGAATGACTAGCAAGTAGGGAAGGGAAGAGAAATAACTGTGGTGAAAGAAAGAAACTACAAAAAAGAATAATGTGATTGGAAAACAGAGGTGAGAAAAAAAATACCTTTAATCTGCTGAAAATAACCCCTTTAGTTTTTTTCTTCAATGTTCACTTAAATACACTGAGGGTTTTTTTTTTAGGTACAGTCTGCATATTACTCAGTAAATATTACAAACAGACTCTAATAAATGAATAATGTGCAAATTGTCATATTTTATCACTGATTGTGATCAAACTGTACCAGGAAAAATGCATATGAAAAAAGAATTAAATGATAATCGATCCCTTCTGTGCCTTGTATCAGCCCTTATCTTATGGATTGGCTTCTGTCTGTGGAAAATGGGATTGGTGGTGACGATGGGGGTTGCTTTTATACTATATAAAGCACTTCGACCTGCTCTTTGGTATGCAGTGGATGTGTAACCAACAGTAGCAGCAGCAACAGATAAAAAACCACCAGTGGAAATAACATGTATGAAGAAAGTGAACCAGCCAGTCACATGATGACCATAGAGTAGACACAGTGAAGCAGGGCAATAGTTGGATTTAACAGAACTCACTGACTTTGTCGGCTCCAAGAACAATTGTAACACAATGCATTGTGTCTGTCAACCTAAAAGACCAGCTTTCAGAGTTCAAGAATTTTCATGTCTAATCTAAAAAAACACATACTATTTTTGTCATTAGCATAAGTCAATTTAATTTAATTCATTGCCACCACTTTGCTACTGTTGTGAAGTGCTAACACTAGTCTTTACTGGTTCTCTGCCAGAAAGCCATGTTAAATAAATTTAGGTCAATGCAAATATGTTTATTGCAGCAGAAAATGAACATGCATGAGCAGAAAAACCAATACAAAAGGACCGGAGTTAGCTGAAAAGCTCATTTTCATCAGCAGTTCAATATGTTCAGCCTCAAATTGACACAGGGACTCCAAACTGTGATACCTTATCATTTTTTTTCCCACTCTCTCTACCAACACAGTAAATGTTTATTACATAGCAATAAAAAGTATTTTGTGTATAAAACTTTTATGATTTTGTAAACAAAGTTAACAAAAGATTTTTTTTTTTGACTGATTGCAAACGTTCATTTTTATTTCTAATGTCATACTCAAGCACAATTAAGAATTTAAATATTTTTACACATTTTTTAAAGTAAATAAGTAGAATCAGTACTTTTTCTTTTACAAGAATGAAGTATACAAATATACAGAGTATTTTCTTTATTTATAATTTCTTTTAACACAACCAATTGTACTTTGACTTAAGTATGTGAACCATCAGCCATGAGGATGGGAAAGAGAAAGATGGGACCAATAAAGGAGATAAACTATTATGTCAGCCTCATTTGTAACCTTGGATCTGTTCATTGGCCCATTAAAGCAAGGATTTTCCAAATTAGATGAGTGGAAAATGCTGAAGTTTGAAAAAAGCCTTCTAGTTGCACAGCAACACAAGCGACTCATGCCTTCCATTCGTTCTGGGATGCAGGCTGAAAACACATTCATTTATGAACTCGGAGGGTTAGACATATAGTGATGATGAGTTAGCCGCACAGGTGGTGGTAATGGCAGCAAGAAGCTCTCACTTCATATTCTCCTTCCCCCATATACAATATACAATAAATATAAGTAGATGACTGGAACGCCACACAGTCCGGGGGCTGTGAAGAGAAAGTGGAGAGAAGGAAAGTTGAGACAGGGAGCGAGGCAGAGTGTGAGCAGAGAGACGGAGAGGTAATGACAGTAATTCAACTCCACCTTCTGGGTAAGTGAGTGAGAGTGAAGGTTTAAAGCTTAAATCAATGGCAAGAGGGGAAGACCCGAACTGATCTCACAGAAATATGTGAAATAACCGCGAGGTCTCAACATTTTTTTCCCAGCTACCGCCTCCAGAACCCAACCCCAGATGAGCGGAATAAAATGGATGGGTGGATTAGTGGTGAACTGACACAAAAAGCACACATGAAATAATGTTAGGGAGCAAAATTTTCATTGTTCACCTAGAACTTTTTCCTCAAGACTTTTGACAAATGAATGCACTATCCATAATATGCTGTCACTGTCACACACCTAACACGCAACTTGTGCATTTATTTTGTTGCTCCAGAACCAAAAATGTCATGCAGTCACACAGCGTAGCTCCACCACTGGCTTAACATCGCTGTCATTTCTGTGGTCCTGACTCATCATTTTGAACAGTTATGTAGTTTTGAACAGTTATGTCAATAAAAGTTGAGACCTGCTGGTTATTTCATGAATTTCTGTGAGAGGAGGTTGTGGGGACACTGGATTGTGGGGAGACTGTCAGAGAAGTGGATCAGATGAGAGGAGATGACAAGAACAACAGAAGAAATTCAAAGCTGGAGATTTTTTTTGAAGAAATAGGGCAAAATGATGGATGTAGGTAATTTTTTTCTTTTCACAGTTTTTTTTAGTTTTTTTTTTATAAGTGACCCAACACCTGCCACGTCTCCAACAATACATCACTCATCTTACATTGCAATGATCACAGTCACACACCCAGTTCAACACACAGACATTAATCAACTCTGCAGTGTGGAGGGGGGGGGTCATAGCAGTGTTTTCCCTCCGGGCAGTTGTTCCACTACTGTTTCAGCTCAGCAGCCTCACTGGGTAAATGGAGTTTGTCTCTCTGTGACAGAAAAATATCTGTCTCAGAGTCTTTTAATGGTGCATCTTTGTCTTAGGCCGGTCCCTGAGGTCCTCAGGTACCGGCCTTTTAGTTCTTCCTAAAGTTCGTACCAAAACATATGGCGAGGCCACATTTCAGTATTACGGGCCTCGCCTATGGAACAGCCTGCCTGAGGGCCTCATGGCTGCAGAGACTGTTGATGTTTTTAAAAAAAAGCTCAAGACCTACCTTTTTAGTTTAGCTTATAACTAAGTTTTAACATTCTTATATTAACCCATATTTATCTTTCTTTTTAGTTAATTTTATTTATTTATTTATATATTTTATATATTGATTTACATAGTATAGATTTTATTATTTTATTTTAATGGATTTTATTTTTGTTTAGTTATCACTCCAGCTCTCTCCTCATCGGGGTCCTCTTCGCCGAGGGCTGCCCCTGCTCTGACTGCATGGGTGTTGCTGTGGGGGCTGTCCCTGTCTGGTGGGTCGGGATCCAGCGCTGCAGCTTTACGGTTGTGGCGTGGGTCCTGTCTGCCCGGACCCGGGTGGCCCCCATGGTGATGGCCTGGGTGGTCTTGGTTGGGGGTAGCCCTTTGTGTAGAGGCTCCCTGAGAATACCGTTTCCTTATCTGGTGCACATCTGGTGCAAATGCACCTGGCCATTCATTCATCTTCTTTTAACTGTTACAGGGCAAATAGGGCATGGGTGAGGGTGGTTGTGGGTGGGTGAAAGGGGATGTGTATGTGTGTTAGTGTTTTATCTATTTTGATGTAAATTGTTTTATAATGTAAAGCACTTTGTATTGTTTTTAAGCACGAAAAGTGCTATACAAATAAAGTTTGATTTGATTTGATTTGATTACTGCACTGTGTGAATATACTGATGACACACAAAGATAACATGACTTCGGTGTTTTATAAACTTTAGAACACCAAGTGTTGGAAATAATGTGTTAAGTTATTACTTTTTAGAGGAACAACGTAAAGTGACATTTTACTGTTGGAACCCACTCCCCTGTGCTATCCAAACTGTGTTTGCATGTGTGTAAAGTTCTGATCTGTTTAAAGGTAGGACAGGAGATCCAGGGGAAAAAAATACAATTTGAGCAAGCTACATTTTGAAAGCAAATCACACAAATCACAAAAGTACAAATCCCTTTCTTGAGACTTCCCCCAAAGCCACGCAGAAACGTGCAAAGTTTGTTCTCTAAGGTTCATTAGAATGCTTAAACTGTATGATTGGTAATATGCTAATATTTACAAAAGGTCCGGACCCATAAGTGGGTCATGTGAGATTTCACGTGGGTCATCAAATAAAGTATTTTTCCTTCAGTCTGCTGTACTAATCAGGATTTTGCTGTGCAGTTAACCAATCTGCCAAGAAAGAAAGATTATTCTTTTATTTCACACTTCAGTCCTGAATGCTTTGAGTCTAACCTTATAGCCAAAACAACCTGTAACCCTTTAATATTTACTGTTTAACTTAGTGCCATCAGTCCAATAGAGTCTATAAGTACTAAATTGTATTTAGTTTATGTTATCAGATACTCTGGAAGTCTAATAGTATAAAAAAAATATTTAAAATGATGTAAATATGTTAACTGCCACGTTTTCCTCCAACTCCTCCTATCTGTGGCTTCTGATCAACCACACTCCCTCACTCACTCATTAATTTAAGGAGCAGCGTTACTGGGTAGAGAGGGGTCTAATCTGCACAGAAATGACCAGGTGTCAGGTTAAACCAACCTTTCCCAATCTAGGGGTCTCAGCCAAAATTATTTCAAGGGCCAGATGACTGTAAAATAAATACAATACAGGGCTTAGCTAGCGCTAGTGAGAAAAGGGCCATTAGTGACGAGCATATACGCTCTTTGTGCAATGCATGCACATGTTGTTGCAGTAATTTAGGACCAGTACATCGAAGTAGATTTGCAAAAAAGAGAAAAACTTTTTTCTTGCAATTAGCTTACAGAAGATGCTCATTAAATTTTGGGTTCTTAAATAACTGCAGCTGTGCAGTTTTCTTTACTGCGCTGATGAGTGGCTCTGTCACATTTAGATAAACTGCACCTCTTCTCTGCTTTTGCTTTCATATCATGTCTGTTTAGTAGTGGATTAAATTTGTGCACACACATGCCTTTTGTCATGAAACTATGGAATTTTATGCAACTGGTCCATGGAGTGGACGGGGGGGGGGGGGGGGGGGGGGGGGGCATGATGGTGTCTGAGTGCATCTGTGAACCTCATTCTCCACATTTGTGAAAATAAGTGCACATCTGTTGTTTGAAAAGCTGGTTTACAAACCTCTCTGTCTGCCTCTGAAACAAATAGACCATCTATTCTGTGCCTCTCCTCTCCGCTCCAACAAGCCCCTTTTCAACTCTAATAATTAGTTCATCAGAGTCCTCAGCCTCTGCTCTCATTTTGTTCATGCTCTAAACCCTCTTCTTAAACTCAGCTGCAGCACATTAAACTCCAAACTCTCTGGTCGTTTTTTTTTTTTTTTTATCCATTTATT
>NC_136621.1:21906230-21931230 GCF_933228915.1 Telmatherina bonti | reverse complement strand
CGCATTAGGATTGTTGAGCAATGAAGCACGAAACATCAAATGAAATAAAAACAAAGGATAGAAAAAATGATAGAAAAATGTTTTTAATGACAACGTGTTGGAATCTGAACACTTAAAAAACATCAAACTGTTTGCTGAAACAGTTTTATAGCTCCATGCTGATGTTTCTTCATTGTAAACTTGATGTTTGTTTTAAATCAAACCATCCTGCACAAAGGTTTACATGCGAATTCATGCCTTGGACTTAATTTGTATGATTAAGATAAATCCTCTTAAAAGTGTTGAATATCTACATATTTGTGTTCACAAAATTGATCATTACAGGTTTAGCTCTACATATGTAAAACAGGAGTGACCTCTGTGGTTCTCTTTAACCGCTCCTAGCTTCTGATTGGCTACCACTGTCATATGGGTGTGAGATGAAAGCAACGCTTATTTCCTGGGAGTTGTTGGTCTGGAATGGCATAGAGGTTAATATACCTGGTGAAATAATCTTGAACAACAAGCGCATAGCTACATCACACCGCTGTCAGAAATATTGACTAATTCCTCCTGATTGCAAACCTTTTAGTGCAAAAGTTTTGTGTTCAAGATTCTGGCAAGTATTTATTTTAACATGGAAATTTAATGCTGTCTCAGACTGAACACTTTACATTCCCTCATCTCCAGTAGGGAAAGTTATGCTTAAACTAATGTTGCTGACGATAATTAGGCAACAATTAAAGAATGAAAAATTCTGTCCTAAAACCAAGTTCAGTGTCAGTATCCTGTAAGTTTATCAAAATGCCTGAAAACCTAGTAGAATTTGATAAATATCAGCTGTGTATCTGCTATGAAACAATGAAACCATGAAATAAATGTATTAATAAGAACAGTCTGGTTAATATCTGATTTTTAGAAGAAAAAAAATGCTTTGTGCAGAAGAGACCTTGACAAAATGGAGCAATGTAATGGAGCGAGAGGAATCGTTGAGAAGCACTCTGTGATTTGCAAATATATAACAAAAGGATTTCCGTTGATTTCTGTTTAGTCTTTTCCACTCGTGTGTTTAAGAGCAGTCATGCATCGCAGCAATGCAATGTTTTCTATGCCTCAGCGCCCTTTCAAGTCCATTACACATTGTTTTACTTGCACAAAGATTGAGTCTGCTCAACACCATGATCAAAGCTAAATAACTGAAACAAGATTTCGGACAGGCAAGGAAGAAGAGAAAGACGGGGCCAATACGAGCTGATAAATCTTGATTGACCGAACTCTTAACAAGCAGAGCGAAGAGTGGATTAATGCAATTTCTATGGAATATAAAAAAGACTGCAAGAAATAAATAAACTATATTATTATTAAGTAGCTTGTAGACATACTGTAAGAGTTAAATAACTGTTATTCATGTTGATGTTAAGATTTGCAATCGTCACATTGACTTCTGGGATAATTATTTTCATTTATGTGTTTGCTATGTACCAAGAGGATGAAAGACAGAAGAGTCTTTTGTATGTTTTAACCCATCCATTTACTAGTGTTCGTTTTGGAGTCCAGTTAGGGAAGTAAGAGTCTTTTTACAGAAATGTGAACAGGAGAACTGGCACTGGTTATCCTGCTTTCATTTTCCCCATCATTCCTATTTTTAAGATAAATATCTGAATATACATGAGGAAACATACTATCGTAGCGTTGACAAACCTTCATAACATATCAAGTGTGATCTGTAAAAAAATGTGTATTTCATGTTTTTGTGTTTTGAATTAGTGTTTGGCTAACCAGATCGGTATATATGTAAAAAATGTAAGCAGAAATGTTCATAAAATGGACCTTTTAGACAAATTGTTCAGTTCTACAGCTTGTCAAGATGGTTTTCCAAGGCTGTTTGTCATTTCAAACTGTGACATGAGTTGCCTCAGATGCACATACGAAACACACAAGGTTCAATGGTGAATTAAGGATTCATACTTCATGATGGTAAAAAAAAATATATATATTTTTTTTTTGCTTCTCACTGTCATATAAAAACTATAGAGGAAATAAAAAAAAAAAAAAGTATATACACACACATATATATCTATCTATCTATCTATCTATCTATCTATCTATCTATATATATATATATATATATATATATATATATATATATATATATATATATATATATATATATATATATATATATATATATATATATATATGTGTGTGTGTGTGTGTGTGTATACTATTTTTTGTTTATTTCCTCTATAGTTTTTATATGATGACAGTCAGTGAGAAGCAAAAAATTTGTATTTTATATTTTATATACATATATATATATATATATATATATATATATATATATATGTGTGTGTGTGTGTGTGTGTATACTATTTTTTGTTTATTTCCTCTATAGTTTTTATATGATGACAGTCAGTGAGAAGCAAAAAATTTGTATTTTATATTTTATATACATATATATATATATATATATATATATATATATATATATATATATATATATATATATATATATATATATATATATATATGTGTGTGTGTGTGTGTGTGTGTGTGTGTAATGAAATTCATTTTAGGTACAAATTGTGTTTGTAAGAGGGATTTTATGCTGAAAGTACTGTGTTCACTCCAAATACAGCACTTTTTTCGAGTCTATGGTGGATGTCAAGCAGTCCAACAGCTGAGAAAATGAAGACTTTTCCACAACAAAGGATCTTTCCATCAAGCCCAGTGTGTAGCCGTGAGCATCAAAAGAGGCAATACACAGTAGAAGCAAGAGCCTGAAAAAGAAAATGCAATGACAGCATTCACTTTACAGTGATAGCTGCATTGTTGTGGAATTCTGGATTGAAGACCAACATTTTACTTTTTTTTTTTCCCAATGGATTATTGCAATCAGCACAGTTCCTTGTTTGAGAGCAAGTATAGTTTCTCTGGTGGTTAGTTAGAAAAGAAAATAGAAAAAAGGTAAAATCCTAATAATCCTAAAGGTTTTAATCTTAAACAAACAGCTCTACTCCAAGTCAAGATATATTTAGTCAAGAAAGAGATACAAAGAATGTCTTTTTGTTTGGATCATGACACAAAGATAATAAACAGATAATAAACAGATACTTAAAGGTATGTCTCCACAAATAGCATTCTTGAGAGTAGAATGTTTAAAACAACAAAGTCAGGAGGGAGGTGTGGAGAAAGACAGTCAGAGCACATGTTGAAAAAGTATAAGAAAGATAAGAATGAAAGATATTCGGAGAAGACCCATCTGGAGCATGGCAGAAATGGGACAAAGCGAGAAGCTAATTCTTAAAAGTAAATGAAATAGGAGGGTTGGATAGAGAAAGGGAAGGGGGGATGATAACAAATAAACACTTCATTTCAAAGAGAATGAAAACATAAATCTATGAGGATAAAAGAAATATTGAAGTACCAACCAACATGAGCTTATTATCTGACGTAGATTCATTAGTTGCCGACTTTTAGACTCATACAGAGCAGTTGAGAAAATGTTGTTGCAATGGGCTGGATTTGTGCTTTTGAAGAGTGTTATTGTAATGCAAGATTTAATTTATTAACTGCTGATCCTCATCTGGCGACAGACAACAAGCTTAAATTGTTACAGTGGCAGATTGCAGCTGCACAACCTGCTGCGAGTCACCACAGCTTGCCAGAGCCTGCCGGGACTGTTGCCACGCGCCAGCGCCATTACGCTAACAGCTCAGACTGATACGGTTCACAACCACCCTGTTCTCTCACCACCAAATTGAGTAGCTGAGGTGATTCTGGAGGTGCAGTCTTCCATCCTCAAAGATCGCTCCTTGGAATGGGTACTTTGTGAATCTGCATTGTTTCTATCCTGCTAGTGGCCACAGAGTTCCTGTTTGAAATTTCTTCCTGCGTATTCATCCTATGCCCCAGATCTCCCCCAGAGCTTGCACACTCACACCCACTTTCTGGCATCTTTCGAAACTTGGCAAAGGGCTGTGTGACACCAAAAGTAAGGGATGTACTTACATTTTAATGAAAGAAATTAAGATAAAAGCAACTGGAGAGCTGCAAGTCAGAAAGAAGAAATCTTGGGACAAATGGAAAAAAAAAATAGCTTAAAACAAAAGCTGTAACTAAGGAAAAAAATGTTTCAAAAATGTAGTGAAGACAAAGAAATTGAATAAACGTAAGAAAGAACAATGGAGCTGTATTGAGAAGGGGAAGGAAAAAGACAAACAGAGAACAGGAAATTAGAACACAGAAACTCCGAAAGTAGAATGGCAGAAGAAAAAAAAAAAAGAAAGATAGACAAAAGAAGCAACATATCCAATAAGTATGACATAATGAAAAGGGTTCTGGCAGTAACATAGAAATAAACAAAGACGAAGACGGGGACAGAGACGTTTAGTTACACAAGAAGAAAAAGCAAATAAACATTTAACAATAAATATATTATGAACGGGTGCGTTTAAAGGTGAATGAATAATAATTCACACAGAAGATGGATCGACAGAGATAGAGGAAACTGAAAGAGGGTTTTGGCTACGGCATCACCTTTGTTCTGTGCACCTAGGGTGAGATGGGAGACAAGGAGGGCAGGCCGTGACAGGATTTACAGCTAGTGATGAAGAAAAACCTGATCAAATTAAAATGAGATGGGTAAAACAGTGAGGATGAGAAGAAGGGGAAGAAATACAGGATTAAGTCCGGGAGGAAGGATGCTCAAAGAAGAGCTTACAGGAAAAAAAAAAAAAAGGAGAGAGAAGGAAATGAGAAAGAAGACAGTGGGGAAGAGACAGAGGTTGAGTAATGCTTTTTCTCCGCTGTCACGCTAATGAGACTTGGGTTTGCTCTATGCATGTATCCTGCTTCTGCCTGCAACTTCTCTGTTAGTATCGCTTCAGATTAATGGGCACACACTCGTTCATAATATCCACAAAGGTGGGTGAAAATTGCTACAGGGGAAATTGCAAGCATTCCAAAGTACTACTGCAATAAAGCCTTGTAATCAATATGGGATGATTTAAATATTTGCTGCTATGCCATCGCATTTTATCTGAGATGACTCCGCTGGTTAAAACTAAGCAGCATCCGAGGAGCTAGATTTGAAAATTGCCTTCTGAAAATAGCGAGCATTCAGAAGAGCTGGCTTATGCAGAAGAAATGCAAGTACCGCAGCAGATTTCTACTTTTGAGGTGATATGCAACTGATAGTTGTTGAACTAATGGATAAATAGGGTATTTGTATTTTGTATTCTGGTGGGTTTTTTTGTAAATAAAAAACAAAAAGATTTGACTCACTTGTATATCAACATAACTTCCAGCCACAAGCTCTGAATAGCATGCATTGTTACTCATTGACTTTTCCTGTTAACATTGTCTCAAACCTTTTATATAAAACAGCCAGCTTTGTGAAGTCAGCTTGTAGCTGCTGTCAGAAGCACCTGTCATAATTTAGTTTTCACATTCGATAGATATATATTCACATCCAAGTGGTAGTTTATAAAATGTTCAATAATTATTTATTTATTTTTTCATTCAGTAAGTTCATGTAAAAGCATGTTGTTTATTTGGATGGAAGTGTATGGAAGAAAGGGGGACCATTTTTTTTTTTTTTGTTCCACTGGCCCACATTGTTGCTCCGGGGATGTAGTTGATTGATGCACTCAGGGAGCCACACGAGGCGCTGTGCATGCGGTGTCTGCAAGAGACGGGTTGCGTGTATGTGCCAAGAGAATGGAGATAAGTTCTTTCTCCTTGTGGGAAGCCGTGGATATTTTTATTCCCTTGGAGTTGATGCAGCCAATGAGGTACAATTTTTACTTGTTTTTAATTTACTTGTTTTAATTTAATTTACTTGTTTAATTGTTAATTGGTTTATTATGTAAATTTTGTGTAACTGTAATGCCAATTAAGCTTTTAATTTGATGTATTACTGTAAAGTTTACCTTTTGCTATGTCTTGTAAATTCTTATTTTATTTATGTAACTGCTTTAAGTTCATTTGAGTTTGGTATTTCTTTTCTTAGTTCTGATGGCATATTTGGGACAATTAAGGATCTTCCAAGTCAAGTTGAAGACATCAATAAATGTCTGAAAATCCAAGAACGATTTCGAGCTTGATTAAACTTCGAGGGAGTAACACTCTATGCCACTCTAGCAGCAAGACAAATTTGAGGGATATTTGTAAAAAAAAAAAAACTCTGCGTCACTGCCCCTACAGTTTCCAGAACTACTGCTTTGTTTGCTCTATTTGGCTGCTGTTCCTCAAACTCTTCAAAAAAG
This sequence comes from Telmatherina bonti, assembly GCF_933228915.1. Taxonomy (NCBI): domain Eukaryota; kingdom Metazoa; phylum Chordata; class Actinopteri; order Atheriniformes; family Telmatherinidae; genus Telmatherina; species Telmatherina bonti. Next base: position 21,924,982 of record NC_136621.1, on the reverse strand, counting down.
AGACAGAAATACGCATGAAATGTACGCAGGGGGAAAGACATATGTCTCCGTCTGTATGCGTATTTACGTACCCAAGTTTTAAGTGTGAAGGAAGCTTCACAACAGCTTTTTCAACATTTGAAAAGTTGGAAGATAAAGTAAAATAAATCTACAATAATGTTGGATATATAATCCAGCCAGCAATGCTCACTTATCACAATATCATTTGGTACAAATCTGCCCAAAAAATCTTTTGCTTGTATCATAAAATCATACAGTAGGATAATCGTGGCAGCAAAATTAAGTCAACCTTTCTAAAGTTATTTTGTACAGTGCAGTACTAACAACAGTCCTATTGGAACAAGGGGGCTGCATAAATTGCAAAGTAAATCAAGAAACTAGAATGAATTAGCATTTTCATCCATCGTGGACATTCATGACGGTACTGCTCTCTGCAGCATCACCAAAAGGTTGTGGGTGGAAAGGGCAGGTCCCAGCTGAAAACAGGGTTAACTGTACCAACTCAAGATAGATCTTTGAACTAGAAGATAAACAAAGCAAAACATTTCCCTGGATGCTTATTACCAAAGAAAAGAAGATCGAACACTGAATAAAAATAAAGGAAAGAGAAAGACATGTTGTTCAGTTCAAGTCATTGAAAAGATCCTTTACATTTATTTAAAAATTCCAAGTAGAAGCTAGGCAGTCTTCCCAGTACACCATTGTCATCAGCCATGTCAGTGCTCTTGTGATTCCAATGTCATTGAAATGTTCATGAAAGATTGTGGAAAGAATTGTTTTAATTGTACTAAAAATATGCATCTGTTTCCCCATCTACAACATTGTTTTCCAAGAGACCTTCATAAATACATAGATAAGAATGCTGGTCCCTTTGCCTTTGTTGGATTGCATTCTGACAGGTGAATTATACTGCAAGTGATTAAAAACAGACTGTGGGGTACAGAGGAGGTAAAGTGGTCATCCATCAGGACTGGACTTTGATTGCTGGCTTCCTTCGTTCAAATGTCAGCAGCAAATGACTAAAGAGCTGCTTCCGAGTCACTTTTGAGCCATTTTATTGGGTTTCCACTTGGTAATGGATCTGAGTTTTAAATGAAAACTGTTACTTGACTAGCTAGCTATAGTCTCGGGGTCTTTAGGCTGTGTCTTTATGTTGTTTCAGTCTTTTCTATTTAGAATGCCTGTCACCTTTTTATTCTCGTAAAAACTTTTTCCTATGCATCTTGGTCTGCTTCAGATCTCATTTTGTTATGTAGTTTTTGCTTCTAATGCTCAGTCCAGGTTAGTATTCTTTCCTGCCCTTGAGACATGCCGTGTCTCAGGCACTGATTACCACTCAGCCTTTTGGGGGATTTATTTCCTGCCCTGTTTTGGTCCAGCCAGAAAGTTATTAAAGTTATTCTTTTGTTCCTTCATACCACTGCCTCCAGCATAGTCCTGTATTTGCTCCTTTTCTACAACAAACCGTCCTACAATCTCACGAAAATGCTTGGCAAAATTCAAAAAGTAATGAAAGATATTTCAGATACTCTGAGTTTCATATAAACAGTTCATGACTGTGAATGTATAAAGAAAAATATTAAGCAGATAAAAAATGACTTGAAGCAAAACAATGCAAATAATATACAGGGCTTGAAGTTTTTCAACAATGTGCCAGATCGCTGGTTTTCAGAGTTTTTGTGGAACAGATAAGAAAAAAAAGAGACATTTGATTAACTTTATGTGTGCACTAATATGGACTTGGCAATGTGCACCCAGGTAACACAGCAGAAGTTGAGTAGGCTTGAAAAACATGCGGTGAGAGATCCAGCTGCAGTGTAGACCACAGATTGATACATTAGGGCAAAGGCAATGGAGAACAGCTGTATATGTAGGCTATGGTAAGCCAGTTTTATTGGTGAAATGGATAATAAGACTGTGAAGCGTGGTTCTTATGTATTATTTACACCACATTGTCTATCACTCTCTGTCTGTTGGTGGGAGTGCCCTCACCTGCATATGCATGTGTTTCTTTGCACAATGAGGAGAATTGTGAATTGGCAATCTTATAGAGTCAGAAAGGGCCTGCATTCATTTGCACATGGATGAAGAAATGTTCAGACATGTCAGCCTGACATTGCTGAAGTTAGCTTCTGATTTATGATATGCAAAAGGGTGATTCCACTGCTGTTTGGGGGGGACATGACCATTCTAGGGTTGGTTTGGTTGAAAAACTACAAAAGTAAGGATGTTCAAGTTTACACTGAATTATTTTCCATAACGTGAAGATTTATTGCCAATCAGTTCAGTTTATTATTTGTGAAACCTTTTATTGGTTTTGTATGAAAAGAAAATAGCATATAAGGGGTAATTTTATGTTATTTTTTGGCCCCTAGGGCCCCTTTGCCTAAGTCCTACTGAAAACAGCTAGATGGAGGATGTTTGTATATGGACTAAATTACTCTACAGAGATGGAATATTCATGAGAAACAGTTTGATTTGTTAAACCTTCATACTATGTATGAGAATGAATATATGGTCCAAGTATGTCTTTATTTTGTTTGTCTATTGTTTGCGTCTAAATGACAAATGATCTCGAGTGAATTCTTTAAATTAAATTAAATCAAATTAAATTAAATTAAATTAAATTAAATTAAATTAAATTAAATTAAATTAAATTAAATTAAATTAAATTAAGGGCTGTACGGTGGTGCAGTGGTTAGCACTGTGGCCTCACAGCAAGAAGGTCGCTGATTCGATCCTTGGCTGGTTTGGTCAGTGGCCTTTCTGTGTGGAGTTTGCATGTTCTCCCCGTGTATGCGTGGGTTCTCTCCGGGTACTCCGGCTTCCTCCCACCATCCAAAGACATGCATGATAGGTTAATTGGTCACTCTAAATTGCCCCTAGGAGTGAGTGTGAGCATGAGTGTGGTTGTTCGTCTCTCTGTGTGTGGCCCTGCGATGGACTGGCGAGCTGTCCAGGGTGTACCCTGCCTGTTGCCCAAAGCCAGCTGGGATAGGCTCCAGCTTCCCCGCGACCCTGAATTGGAATAAGCGGTTCGGAAAATGAATGAATGAATGAATAAATTAAATTAAATTAAATTAAATATAATGAATATACGATGAATGGCAGAGTGGCAAGGAAACATCATCTTACCAATACCATGCTGAACTTTCATGTTTAGGGACACCTAAATGACAGAATAAAATGTATACAGAATGTTAAAATGACATAGCATGAGACGAATGTCACATCCACCTCTGAAGGCGGTGAGTGTTGCCAAACACCAGTCTGACAGTGTGGATGTGCAGGAAACCTGGATTTTGAAAACAACAAGTCCAGTTTCAAAAGATCTTAAAAGTGGCAATTCAAGCTGCACTCAGCAAGGACTCCCAGCCGGCAGGTTGATGCTACAGTCGCTGTGAAAAGTGAAATGTGAAATGATTGTGTCTTCAGATGACTTAAACATCACCATTATGAACATAGTGCATCAGATACATGTAATGAAACTGAAATACATCAGTGACCTCCTAACCCCAGTATGAACAAACCAAATCCCTCAGGTCACCTGGATCCATTGGGAACTTATATCAGTTCCTAAAGTGAGAACCAGATATGGAGGAGCTGCATTCAGCTTACTACAGAAAGCCTCAGATAAGCTGAAACACTTTTTTTAATCACCTGTTTTCAGCTACATTTTTTTTCTTTTATTAAAAAAATCCAAATCTTTTGAGCTTAAACTTTAAACTTAATTTTGGTTTTATTACTATTTTTAATCTAATGTTCATTCTTTTTCATTTCTCGTGTTTTTTAATTAATTTTTAATATTTGTTCAGATTTTCTAACATTTAAATGTTTTACAGAGACATCAATGCCTCCGAATTGTGCTGCTCAAATAAAATCACCTTGCCATGTTTGATAAGCAGTCTAAAACTTTAACCCTCCAACAAGTTCAAGGCATAGATATAAAGGCACACGTCAAAGGATCCTTTTACTCCTATTCCTGCTTGTAATCCTATTAAAAACATGTAGATTTAGACAAACGGTTAATGGGTGAGTTTAATGAATGGATGAGATTTTTAAAAAAGTGGTGAACGTTGAAAAAGAGAGACATCTGAGCATGTGAGAAAGAGCAGAGTATGGAGGAAAGGATATAGGGACTGAGCGATAGCAGCAAAATAATGAAATAGTGATGACTCAAGAACTAATCTCAGTCATATTTAGCTACCGAACGACACAAGAAATGTCATGTGTGGATTAAATATTAAAACACCAAGGGAGAAAAGAGAAAAGAAAAGAACCCTGTTACTCTTTCTGCCTCTTTCACTCCTCTATCCTGCTGCCTCTTTCTCTTCTTTTCTCTCACCATGAGGCTCATTTTAATCCAAAATGCTGATACAAGAAGATACCTAAGAAAAAACTATGGGGATCAGCGTGGAATGAAAAGAGCACAGAAGACTGTAGGAGAAAGAAAGCTGATAAAAAAAGAATATGCTGCTTTCTGGAAGGTTCAATGTTTAATGCATCAGGGTCATTAAAAGTGGGCAAGGCGGCCGAGCTCCATGTGGGAGCCTATTACGCCAGATTGTCTTACAGTGGGATAAGGACCCCTTTTGTACCGGCTGTGTCACTCAGTTTCTCCTACAGACACACTCGCTCTTCATCTCCTTTTCCCCCAGCTCTTCACATGTGAACTCTAGAAACTTAAAAGAGAGTTATATGTAATTAAAGGGGATATAGTGTGTGTGGTGATGGAAATTTTAACGTTTTCATGGGATATGAAAAAGATTTCCGCTGAAATTTCTCAAGAGACAAAGAAAGCTCAGAAAAAAAGAAAAGGATCTGAAAAAACAAAAAAAGAAATGAAGCAAAAGACTTCAGGCATCTCCTTCCCACAGGCTTCAAATGCAACATGTTAACACATAAAAGCTTGCTTCAACAGTCACTGACATATGTAAAGCAAAATATGTACATAAAAATCATGACTTTAGTCATGAAAGACTTTACAGCAGTGGATTTTTGCAGTTTTATCTCTTAGTAGTTTTCAAACACAAAACAGTAATATTTGTTCTTAATAAAGTGTTTTTTTTTTCTGCATCTATTTATTAAATGTATACTTTATAGATGTGTGTAGTTAGTATAGTTGGCATAATAGCATTGCACTCAGTGATCATGCAGCAAAGTTGCTGATTATCTACTAAGGTTAGTGATTACAATCAGTACCTTATTTCTTTGTGGAAAACATTTGTGTGCATATTAGAGCTCCCCTCTGATCGGTTCAATCTCAAACATACTCATGGATTCACAGTTAATGCCCAGCATCTGGGATCTGTGCAAGGATTTAATATCAATGTCTTTTGTTTCACTGTCTTGTTTTTACAGATTTTTAAACAATGTACAAGGATTTCCAACAGATTTGATTGTTCAAAGAACAAGGAAATGCACTGGTGTGTAGAGAAGTAATGAAGAGATGTAGACTCACAATTTGGAAGAACTCTCTCTATGATCATTTAGTGGCCTGCAGTGCTTTTGCATCAGAGGTTAGAATTTATTAAGCTCACTTGCAACCTCAGCTGAGGTACTAATCAAAAAATATTATCTTCCATCTGAGATTAAGAAAATAAAGAAAAAGAAAAAAAAGTACAACTGAGTTATATGTCACATAGGCAAAAAGGCCTTCCATTGAACCAAAGAGAGGAAGCGCATATAATAAAACTGCAAGCTGGATATCTCATAGCCTGGATTCTTGTTAAAACCATATTAGTTTTGGATGCAACCAACTTAGCAACCAATTGATTCTAAGGTTTGCAGTATCGCCCAATCTCAAGCAGCATGGCAAGCTAAGCAGACCATGTTAGGACAATGGTTAACAGTTATGTTTTTGTGTTAGTTAAATATTTGTGCTTTGAGTGACAATCTCTATCATTTATCTATTATCTAATATTATCAGACAAACTCTGACAAAAAACAAATCTTGTTAGCAAAAGCTGGTAAAGAGGATAGCCTTAAAGTTGCAAATCTGAGTTTTTAATTTACCAATTAACCAAATATGTTGTATAGTTTAGTCATTTTTTATCTTTAGGCAGCAGGAAACCATGTATGCAATCTGTTTTTGTTACTCATTTTTATTTACTGGTCACAACATTTCCCTGTCAGAAGTAAATATTGTTACCTTTAACAGCATCTCCCACAGTAGTACTCTACTCTAAGCAACACCGCTGCCCCTTGTATCTTACTTCATTTACATTAATCGGTGAAAAGAGTGCTTCTTGCTGCTCTCTGATAAGCTTGATGATAATATTGGTACATAGTTATTGTCAAATTCACAACTTTTGGCCAAATGTACTTCCTGTTGTTGTTGGGAATACAATGACGTGCTTCCCCAACTTTAGAATTTCTCTCACAAACAATTATTCCGCGCTAACAAAGAGTGTGGAGCCAATGGTCTGGGCCCCGGACAGGGGACTTCCCCTGCTGATTCTTATGGCTTTCCTCCAACAGTGGAGACAGATCCCTAGGGGTGCAGTGCACTCCCAGTTTGTGCACTCCAAGGGGCCTGATGGGGACAACGGGGTCACCAAATCGGCCACCACCATTGGAAAAAGGCCATGACACTCACAGGAGATTCCAGAATGGTTGTTTGACAGAGGCGTTCAGTTTGTCCTGACATAGTTGAGAAACCTCCAAGAATACTGGATTTGTAACAGCATTTTAACAAACTAACAGCTTCAGCCGAGTGTTTTTATCTCTGGCCCTATCCCTACCTCTGTCAGGGGCATAGGACAGATTCCTCAGCCTGAGCATCCGTGTCTCCTCTGCCTGCAGCAACCACCACCTTGGCTTCATAGACAACTTTGATGTCTAAAGAAAACATCTTTTTGGTTCAGATGGTCTTCACTTGAAGCGAGCTGGCACCTGTGTGTTGTTTGCCAACTTGGCTTACAGCGCATAACATCAACATTCCACTTTTCCCTCCCAAAACCCCAAAGCTAAACCGAATGACCTGTTCGCCGAATGCCTGCAGACCTCCAGTGTGAGGTCACTTCCGGTGCAGGCTCCACTGTAAGTACGCCTCCACTGTCAGGATGGTCAGAACAGGAAGTGCAGACTTTTTTTTCACCTGCCTGCCATTTATTTCGGAGGAGACCAGCAAGCCAGGATATCGGCCCCAAGTAGCGGTGAGTTGATGATTTTGCGTATCCACAGAAAGTAAATACTTGGTTTCTTCTTTGACAATATAGGTGCTGTAAAATAGCAACGTTATAGAAGTCATTAATAAGGTGATGCAAATTCTGGAATGTTACATGTCGGTTGGGTTGTCGTTTTGATGCTAAGTTAACTAACGTCTAAGTTAACTTTCAGCAATGGCGGTTAGCTTCAACGCCTTAAATATAAGTGAATATAAACTTTACAGTGCATCACGTAAAGTAACTGTTCGCATTTGTTTGTACGTAACAGTGTACATCATTAGGCATTATACATTCATTTTAATTGAAGTTTATACACTATAATATAAACATGCATTTAACATCTTTTTAAGATGCATCATTCGATCATTTGTGGAAAGCCTGCATTGGATCGCTGCACAACATGCTGCAGTAAGTTCCACTGCCCATTCTGTCAAAAAAGCATGTTTAAATTAAGCCAACCAGACAGACTTCAGCAGCATTTGGAGGTCCACATGAAAAGTGCTATTGCATTTAAAGGTAAAGTCACTGCATGCTTTAAAGTCATTGAGAAAATTGCTCAATCCCAGGTATAAAGCATAAATATTGTTTTTGTAATATACTTTTCCTTTTTATTCCATATGGGTATTTGCTTAAGATTTGAAATACATTCCACAGGGAAAAACCATTTTTGTGGCAGACATCTATATTGTACCAACCTGGAGAAAACAAAACATTGTGTGATCCACTTGCAGGCTTACCTGTAAGTGCTACATGCCCTAATGAAATTTGTTAAGATATTTGTAATGTGCTATACCTGTTTGCTTTTGAATTTTTACTGTGAATTAGAGTGATTGTTCATTCAGAGAGGGCATTGTCATTCCTGTGTGGAAACCTGGGCATTTCCTGCTCTCTGTAAGTAAGGATGTTTGCTGTAACAGGGGGTTTGTATATCATGAAATGTTAGCATAAAAAGTTACCAAATGTATCTTCATTTTTTATTATAGTACTGTTGCTGTGTTTTGTGTTGTGTTTGTTTTCCTCTCACACAATGTTGAGTACAAATGTTACAAACTACAATTACAGGTTTTAAAACCAACACTAAGAGAAATACTGTTTCTTGACTCAAAATGTGCTGAAGCACCCTTTGGATTTGGCGATGAGGAGATGAGGGTACTGCTGAGGTTTGAAACAAAAAGTTTTGTGTGTGCTTTTTGGAAGCAGTAGAATACAAAAGCAGAGATGAAGGGCATTGAAGTCCACCCAGCAGAACAAGGGAGTGCCCAGAAGGAGCACCCTCCAACACTCCTTCCAAATACTCGAGAAGGTGGGTACTCTGAACTGCGGTTCGGTGGATAAGCATAGACAACAGTCTGGACCCATCCCCCCCACCCAAAGGCGGAGGGAACCTACCCTTTCGTCCACCGGAGTAAACCCCAATGTACAGGAACCAAGCCGGGGGCTAACAAGAATGCCCACACCTGCTCAGTGCCTCTCACCATGAGCAACTCCAGAGTGGAAGAAGGTCCAGCTCCTCTCGAGGGTTCTGGTTCCAGAGCCCAAGCCATGTGTCAAGGTGAGTCCAACTATATCTAGCCGGAACTTCTCAACCTCACGTACAAGCTTAGACTCCTTCCCCACCAGAGAGTGTTCCATTCCACGTCCCTAGAGCCAGTTTCCGCAGCCGAGGATCAGATCTGCAGGGTCCCCACCACTTGTTGCTGCCCAGCTCACATTCCACCTGACCCCTACAGCTCCTCCCGTAGATAGTGAGCCCATGGGAGGTGGGGCCCATGTAACCACGGGGCCCTACGGGTAAAGGCCTGGCCACCTAATGCTCACTATCATGTCCTACCCCGAAGCCGAGGTCCAGAAGGGAGCTGCGGTGACCCGCTTCCAGGCAAGGGAACATTTCCGCCCATAGTCATTGTCACCTAACACCTGTTTGCAATGGGTGACCCTATGGTCACCCATGGGCTTTGTGCCCCAGGTCACGGAGGAGTATACACATTTCACAAAACATAAAAAATGAAGCCATTTTTTCAATGATGAACTTAGAATAAACATTTTTCAGAAGACGCTACAGCAAGATTTTTAATGTATCAAATACAATCAGTTCATTGATAGCTTACTTGTTATACACCCCTGAAAGTGTTTTCAGTTTTAAGGAATGCTGCTGGTTTACACTGATGAATGTAGTTATTTTGTTCATCCATGGTGTGAGCATTGTTTGCTCATTAACCTCGCAGTTCCAGCTTTATTAAAATGGATGGAATCTGTTTAGCCCTGTTGGCTCTATACACACACACACACACACACACACATGCACAATCACAAACACACACAAAAGAAGGATATAAAAACAATAAAAAATGAGAGATTTTTGTTGCTTTTTGTTTTGTTTTCTGGACTTTAGAACTCTGGAAGTACAACCTCATAAAAAGCAAGGGCACTGACTTCCACGCTGATACATAAACCGCTCTCCAGTGCATGGAATGAACACTGACACTTTAGAGGTCAAATGCAGTTCCACATGCATATGTAAAAGCACACAATCACACACATTCCATTTAGTATGGTCTGGTGAAGAGTTGCATGTGTGCAGTTCATGGCAGTTCTGATTATGATGGAAAAACTCTTGAATAATCAAACACCAATGTAGAAGAACTCAAAGATGCACATGTTTTTTTTATTTGTGGAAAACATGCAATACATATTCGCACACACTCATATAACACCATATTGAAACAGCATGAATCCCTGCAGCTGATCTTGTTAAGAAGTTATTATTTGCTACCAGTAGCGACACACACCCAGACGCATACAAACGTGCAGTGATGCGACTGTGGGGGAGGTTCTCTTTTTAACATCTGTATTCATTTTATTGTTCCAGCACATCCACAAACATCCAAAAGCTTACAGTAAGTGGTATTTCATACAAGAGCTTTGTATGTAACATCTCTATTACCTCACAGCAGTGTTATGCTGTGCTGCACAAACTGTGCAGTCTAATCCAGTTAGGCGTGTCACAGCTGAGGTTTCTTTGTAAGCAAACACCAAGTTTAAACAGTCAAATAAAGGCCTTACTGCGACAAGGATTAGATCCTTTTTTTTCTTTGCCATTTATGGGATTACGGGTGGTATTGAACACTAAGCTATGGCTCAAAGGGGCATCACTGCAACTTTACTGAATACATTTGTGATGAAAATACACAGTAGCGGAAGGAGTAATATAAGGAAAAGAAAATTGAAAGTGAATTTACCAGAGGCTATTTGGTACGGTGGCCCTGAAGTGACCACTTTACAAAAGTCACGACACTCCACAATTAATGACAGAAGTCATGTTAATGTTTTACTTTTTTCTTTGGAATATCAATCATACATATTGGATAACAAGCAATATATTTACAGAAAAGGCTTGAGAGTGCATAAAAGAATCCTGGTAAATAATGTTTATTAATTTTGGTACCTGCTAATACAGTATAAATGTTGGTAACTGTGATACATGAAAAATGATTGCCTTTAGAGTAGTAAATTCCTTCACCGCTCACTTCCTGTCTCATAACCTTTGCTGTTCCTCAATAAATTGGTGTAAATTCTACTACAGCTACTTGTGTGTTGTTGTCACTAATTGTGGAGCATTATGGTTTTGTATTCATGTTGTGGCTTTTGTATTGTTATTGCACTTTAGGGCCACTGTAGTTTGGTCTACCACAGGTCACATACTACAATCTTTACTATGTATTTCAATTATTCCAATACAATTGATGTCATTTTAGTTTTTGTTGAAAACCGAATCTTTCCCTCATCAATACTGTTACTTCATTATTGTTTTGTTTTTTTAAGAAAACACAAATACCTGCCAATTCGGCAACTGTCTTGTGCCTTTTAACCTAAAAAATGCATTACGTAACTTTACCTTGAAACTCTACATCCTGGACTTGATTGATGACACAGTGACATTGATCATAAGCATTTATTTCTAGAGCCACTGCTGTCCTGCAGCATGCCGAGGCTGACAGATAGCACAATACAACTTTTACATTTGCGACGTGACGTAATGTTTTGCTTCACTGAATAATTAGGAACTGGCTGTTTTGAACTCACAACATCGCTGATTCAGCAAAGAAATGCAAGAAGATTAAAAGAGAGAAAGAGACAAAAGAGTCATTGTAAGATCATCTTTTGCTGGATGGAGAGAACTAACGCCTCCGGTAGGATGCAAGATGGATGGCAAATTAGCCATCAATGACGGGGAAAATGGTAAAAGTTCTGTAATGTGTCTTTAAGTGAGACTTTACAAAATGCTTAACAGTGTTTCCCATCCAAACACTGGATACTTCCCTATTGTAGGGATCAACTTGGATGCAAAAAGTGTGGCTTGAAGAAGCAATGAAGTTTAATAATTGGATGACTATGTCCAAAGAATTGTGTTGCCATCATTTGTTTAAATTATTTTTTTCTTTAAGCCTAACTGGTGAAGTTTTCCAGTTTTGATGAAATCAGTCTGGTATTAATTTACATTTGCTGTAACTGCTGGTAAACTTCAGGTCCGAGATGTGGCATTGACAATCATCTCATTACTCATTGCACTGAGGATCTTGGTTCCAGTCACAGACCAGAAAAACCCTTAAAGAATATAAATGTAAATGGTACCAAACCTATGGTCCAGCATCTCTATGTCTAAGCAACTCGTGATTTTTTCTTCAGAGTTTTAGCAGAGAAGTAAAGTATTCCCTTCATACTGTTTTCCAGTGGTAAAGGTGTCATTAGCAAATTAGCAGCGTGGTTGATTTATATTGTAACAGAACAATCAATAACACTTCCATACCCTCTGGTTACAGATGCATACAGTGCTACACCTGCCAAGTTCCCTTTACTCTCTCCCCACCTTTCCCTTACTCTATTTTTATTAAGCCGTTCCTCATTTTGCTGACTAAATTACTGTCGTAGCTCTCCCACAATGGCCCTGCTGTGCTGCTGTCATGCTTAAGTCTCCAAATCCCTAGAGCTCAGGTTAAAGAATCTTTAACTTTATGAAAGTGATAAAACAAAGAAAAACAATAATTACACATTTGGGTATACCAAAACACTGGCTTCATGAATAACAGACAACTATATCATATCACAACATTAGTAAGGGCACCATAAATGTAATAAATGATGAACGAGTGAAATTAAGACCAAATGTAGGAAAAGAAAGACCCCAGGCAGTTCATTACTTTCATTCTGTTTTTTGTTTGTTTAAGGTGATTGCAAAACAAGTAAAAAACAAAAAAGCATTTAGCATTGTAACTGACATTGTCATTACCTATTAACACAAATTATTTCAAACTATGTAAGTGATTGTTGAAAGTAAATAAATAGAAAATACTTCCCAGACGTGAAATTATTATAGAAATTATAATAAAAGACAGAGCAAATCCAACAAAACCAAGGCTTAGTGAGTGGTTGAAACCAATCACCAGTGATCCATCCATCCATTCATCCATCTTCTACCACTAATCATGCCTCCAGACCTTCTAACCCTCAACCATCTCTTACTGTTTTTCTGGAATGACACTGAGGCACTTTCTGGCCAGGGAAGTTCCTCTGCAGAGGCTTTCTTCCTCCTTGAGGAAGAGTTGTCCAAAACACCTCCTCTTGGAGAAGGCATCCATATGTAGCAGGTCTACTTTAGACTGCACGCTTCCAGAAAAAGTCTTTATTTTACATGATGGACGAGAAGACATTTGTCATGCAATTGGAAAAATCACAAGACTCTTCAACACCACAGATCCTTTATAAAAGAAAAATAACAAAAAGAACACTGGATGGTGAAATTAACATACTTACTATGTTAATAAGGACGTTCAATTTTAAACTCCCCAATCAGTCATGTAAACTGCCTGTATATAGCCATTAAGTAATATAGCGACCCATTAAAAGAATGTGTGATTTTGTGATCTTGTGAATGCAGTTGCGCAGAATGCACCGGCCAACGCTTTGCATCTGATGGTGTGAATTGGTGTGCCTCAGAGGTTGGAACAAAACTGCAGCACAACACCACAGGGATCTGGTGGAACATGGCCGTAATGCCTCCACAGATGGTTGAGGCTCCCAAAGGATGATCTCAGCTGCCCTTTGGAGGAATCTCATTTTAACTACTTGCATTTGCAGTGTCCTTCTTTCAGTCACTTCCCATAGCTTGAGACCATGACTGCTAGACGTAGAATGACAGTAGTATTTTCAACACAGCTCTCTGTTAAAATAAAAAAGAAATCGACTGCCACAATGTTTCATCAACCCTCCTATCAATCTCTATTTCCAGACAATTCATATATGTTCACTAGATCCCAAGATATTTTTTATAAATCATCCAATTAAGGCAGAGAGTTGCTGGGCAGTTTCTTCTTTTTCCACCTGAGGATGATGGAAAGGGGACTTTAAAGCCCCATTCTTGTCCTTACTGCTTCACTTGGCTGTTAAAAATAAGATGTTTCTGGATACTAGAGGATGTAGGGGAATACATTCTACTACTCCTTATATTTAGATCCGAAGAAGGTTTATGTCCAGTTCTTATGAGGTGTCCCGTGGAAAATGTTCCAAGAATTTTGGGTATCTGGCCCTTTGTCATTTTTGAGTATCTGACAATGAGCTTGTTTTACATTCCCAGCAGAAAGCTGAAAGACAACAAGATAAATCATAATCAAGAATGGTGTATTTTAGTTTATAATTTTGGCTTTATTTATTTTATTTTTTTTACTAAATGATTTCATTTGAGTTTTATATAGTTAAACACCTAGTTAAATAGTCAGAGGACTTATGAAAAAAAGGGGCTTGGAATACTATGGACATTATTAATGTCCGTCAGACACATGGTCAGATTTAGTCACCATAATGTCCATTACAGCCGTCAGTGTCCAAGATGCAGTTCAGCCAATGGTTACTGAATAAACGGTCCTGGAGGAGCAGTGGATGTTTATTTAGAGAGTTTACAGCTTCACTGTGTAAATCAGAAACAGAGAGACACTCTAAAAGGGAGCAAAGGGTGGGAATTTCCTGCCTCAAGTCTGCACCAGATTAGCTGCTTATAGCGAGGAGATTAAGGGAATAACAAAAGCTCCCCTTGGCAACTGCATCAGAAATAACAGCAGTGATGAATATGAAATGCTGCTATGTTCATATGGACTTCAAGAAGACAGGCAGCCATGCAACGGGCACAGATTTTAGAGCAAAAAACGAGGAATTTGAGAAAAAAAAACAAAGACAATTTATAATGGTTTACTTACATGGTTTCATTTACAGCTGCAGTCACATTCTAGCTCATCAACAAGCAACCAACACCAACGCATGCATCGACACACACACACACACACACATACGCAAAAGTGATCTAGAGAATGTCTGCCCTTGTATGTTTCAATAGTAGTGCTTTGCCATCATGACCTGAACAATCTGCTGTAATACTAAATGAAATGTAATCATATTCATCCAGTGTATTTTACATTTTATGCATTGGAAGCACCCATGCTAACCCTCTTTTTTCTATCTTTAACTCTCAAGTTCAAAATACAGTCAAAAAGCAAAAATCTGACATAATTTGATAGAAATAGAACAGTAACAGTTAAAATGAAGATAAAAGATGCTTGTTGCGTAAGGTAAACACCACATCAAAGACTACAGGAACTTTTAAAGGAGTAATTATTTCTTGCAAAGGAATACACAGGTCTGTTATGTACATGCTAGCATACCATAGCTACTGAAACATGTGATTGCTTTTAAAGGTCCGTAAGAAATATTTTTAAAATAATTATTAAACTGAGTTTAATGAAAGTTAGTAAACAGTGTAGGCAAAGTCAGAATAAATCTGATGCAGATGCAAGAGAAAAAGAAGGGCAAGCAAAGTCAAGCACAGTCTGGGTGTTTAATCCGTCGGAAAAAGGTGAAAACAGTCCCCAAGGGGTGTACTACTGAGGAACTGTATGTGATGAACTTCAAAAATGGACTCAACTGCAAAAAAGTGATTTATTTCAGGGTAGGGCTTTGTATGGAACAGAATGGCAAGCAAAACCTAAGCCCACCATTTTTGACAAAGGACTTAAAAGCAGTTGTTCTTAAAGCACTTCTAAACTCTTAAGTGAAAAGTTAGACTGTCCGCAAACAGCTGAGACATTTGGTCATAATGCATTTAACATGTCAAGCTCAGTTATGTATGTAGAAGTGACAGTTATGTGTGTGCGGAAGTGAGGTGTAAAGAGCATCCAGACATCACAAACTCTGCATAGACGTGTCACTGATTACATGTTCTTGTGTAATGCTCGACACAATGTTTGTCTTACTGGTATAATTGACTAACTAGCTAGCTCGCTAAATAACTAAATAGACACTTTTGGTACCAATCAAAAGGACATGCCCCTAAATTTGCCAAACTTCGAGATTTAATTACTCTTAAACGGGCGAGTTAGAAAAAAATTCACTTCCTCCACAGTTGTGATGAGATAGATTTAGAAAATAGATTGTTGAACCAGATTGTAAACATGTTTATTTCTGCTGTGAAGTTGGTCTTTTTAACATGGGAGCCTATGGGGATTCGCTCTGTTTTCCAGCCAGCCTAGTGGATGAGGGGGGAACTGCAGTTTTATGTTCTTCCGCATAGGCTTCACTTTTTACTGCCGAAGGCTCTGTCCATCTTTCACATACGGTCAATGGTTATGAGCTACCTCAGATGTGATTTGAGATTCCTGTTACTTTTAATTTCGGACCATGTTTGGACAGACTAAAGCAAAACATACAAAAAAGGGGAAAAAATCACTCAACTTACAATATACAATAAACATTTAAACAGCTTTTCATTACCAAGCAAATAATACAACTGATTTTGTGGAGAGTTGCACGAATGGCACACAAGTTATTTTATAATGTCAAAAAGAGACAAAAAAACATATTCCCAAACTACAAGCATTTGGAGAACAGAGACCTCTGCAAAGCCATTGTGTCATTTGTGGGTATTAGTTTTTAAGCTGGGTGCTCTAATGCAGTGGTGCCCAAGTCTGCCATCCTGCAACTTTTAGATGCAACACTTCTCCACACATCTGGATGAAATAAATGAGTCACCTCTGCAAAGCCAAATGACATGTAGATGAGGGAATTGAGGCATTTGATTCAGGTGTGTTGAACATAGGATGCATCTAAAAGCTGCAAGATGGTAGATCTGGAGGAGCAGACATGTGAACCCTTACTCTAATGGCAAAATATCTCTGAATGCGGTAGCAATGTGACCATGAACAGCTTGCTCATGAAAGGAAACCCTGCCTCATACCGGCATCCATGTTGAAGTGCGTGACTTGTTCCTATAATTTTTATATTTCTCTATGTCTTTGATAGAAAATGATGCACAATGTTATACAGTTATATTGATACCCTCAGTGTTAAGGCTACAATAAGAAATGAGGTGAAGCTAATGGTAATAGTACTGAACAATGCACAGATGTCTATTGGCTGTCATGTATGAAAGGAGTTGCTGATAAGAAACATTGAGAACTTCACAAAAAACCACCAGAAGACATTTGGCATTGTTACTATAGCCAGCCACGTCAGGGTATTCTTGGTATCTTTAAAAAAAAAAACAACCATATTCTTTAAACAAAAAAATAAAAAATCTAGTCACAAAATGATCTGAATAAAACTGTTGAATATTTGGAAGGACTCCAAGGTGAGCAATAGCATGTTTAATAGTTGTTAGCCAGTTGTCCCATCTTTCCACAATTTTTGTTGTCTGTGGAACAACTATGTTTATGGTAGCTAACTACAACACAACTTTTCAACATAGTTAAAGGAAACTCCGCAAAGATCAAAGAAAATTCTAAGAGGCTAGATGATGAAAATCTAGTGATGTTATGTTTAACAATATCTTGTTTCCAACACAGAAACACCCGAAAGTGATATATTGAATTTTAAATATTTTTTTGGTCTTCCAATTTCTTGCCCTTCCTTATCCTTACCGCTTAGTCCAACGAAGGGTTGCGGGGAAGCTGGAGCCTATCCCAGAAGTTTTTTGGCAAAAGGCAGGGTACACTCCAGACAGCTTGCAGTCCATTGCAGGGCCACACAGAGACAAAGAACCACTCACACTCACTCACTTCTATGGGCAATTTATAGTAGCCAATTAGCCTAACATGCATGTGTTTGGACAGTGGGAGGAAGCCAGAGTACCTGGAGATAACCTATGCATACACAGGGAGAAGATGCGAACTCCACACAGAAAGGCCACTGTCCAAACCTCTCCCCAGCCGAGAATCGAACTAGCGTCCTTCTTGGTGTGAGGCCACAGTGCTACACAAATATCTACCCAGAGTGATTAAAATCTTCACTGAGCAGTAAATACAACAAAAGATGGTAAGAATTGTGCATTTTTCAAAAGTGTTGATCAAGACAGAAAGCAACAGACCAGTGCACTAAACATAATTAAACTGTGACCTTCCAAAGGTGTTATTCTATGAGATCAATTACAGGTTATGAAAGTGTCAAATGAGAAGAGAATAGATTATGTGTGGGTGCACTTAAGATTTCAAATTGTGAGTGTAAATGTTTTAAAATAGACAATGATTGCTTTCTACAATAGCTATGGTCCAAAACCATGGTTTTTAAACATGCCTTAAAGAGAAATCTTCCCTTGGTGTCTATTGAATGTCAAAGCATTCATCTATCATTAACATCTGCACATATAATAAAATGCTGTGCACAGTTGAGCTTCAAGCCTCCTGAGCCAGGAATTACCTCAGTTGGGATTTTCAGTAATTCTACATGTTTCGCAAGTTAATTTGTATCAGTATAAAAGGATTGCAGTTGTGTTCTTGCTATCAAAATGACAGTAGAATTGGAAAATATATGTCAATCCATCTGCATAAGGTACAGCCATTGCTTTGGAGTTTTTGTGTTTATTCAGCATTGATTTTTGTATTTCAGGATATTCTTAGAAAAATCCATTACTTCTGTTAACTTTTTTACAGATTTTATAGAATATTTTTATAGAATATTTTTTAGAATATTTTGCCATTTACTTACATCTGTCAGGTAGACACCAACCCTTCCATCCCTCTTAGCACACAAAGACTCAACCCATGAAAAAAAAGAGATCAGATAAGTCCTTTTTTTGAATATGAGGTCTTATTTTGTCCCTGAAACCAAATTTAAATATAAAAAAGTACCTAACCTTTTAGGGATATTTACCATTTATAACCATGTGATATTTATAACCAATTATTTTATAGTGTAATATTCTGCTTTTTGGTGTCCATTAAGGGCCAGAAGACAAAAATCAGATTGCTAGACTGCTAGCTTGGAGATAACAACAGTCAAAGCTGAAACAGGCCTTGAACAGAACACTTAGTTTTATGCATGAATCTACTAAAGCAAGCTTACTGAACTACTCTAACTATGCAGAATATATATCTTGTACTACTTCAAAGAAACTTAATAAATGAGTAACATATTAAAACTACACTATACGCATAATTCCACCACAGTTCCACAGGATTTCTAAGTCAAATTTGTACCATAAAGTGATGCTAAATGTCTCAGAAACTGTTTATATCATATATATCACTCTGGGTTCTTATAGGTTGA
>NC_136621.1:21836230-21901230 GCF_933228915.1 Telmatherina bonti | reverse complement strand
AAATGAGCCTATTTATGGCCTTGTTTACACAACAAACTTGACCATTTCATATATTTTATGTTCAGTTGAATGTATTTTTATTTCATGAGACTTTTAAATATACTAGGAAGGATTTTCTAATAATCTGTTGACCTGTCCATGATTATTTGAGTGGATATGGTAATAAAGTTCTCACATGTTTTTGCCAGTAGGTTTTTAATTTTTTTACATAAGAGAAATGTTCAAATACACCTTTCATGTAATGGTTTAAATAAAGGTTACTTAAAAGATTCCTTTACATTTAAAAAATTAATTGGAATGAAAGCATAAACTTTATGTAAAAATTTCCCTAAAAATGTACATAGGTACATAAGATATATACATAATGTTTATGTACAAGTTTGCATTGACCTTAATTAAATCTGAATTGGCTTTATGCAATTTATTCTCATTAACTAAATGCAATTAAAAACATTGTGAGGAATATGAATATTTTCATTAGAAGTATGCAATAAAATTGGATGGAAAATTTACATGTAATTAAAATACATAAAGTCTACATTTTTACCTTGATTATTTTTTTGAGTGTACCGAAATGGTAACCTTTCACAGACATTGTTTCTTAAACGTGTAATTTGAGGTATCTGTGAAATTTTGACCTTTGGTTTATGCCAAAAATTCACGTTTAAGCATGTAACATTTCTCCTGCTTATGCCCTTTCCAGTTCTCTGACGATTACCAGTTGTGTTTATTCATCTCTCTAGCTGATTTATTTTATTAATAAGCCAAGCAGTCTTCCAAAATAAAATTTTACTTCCAGTAAAAGTGTCAGACTGTAAAATGAAAAAGAAAAAAAGTTGAGCTCAAGACAAAGTAAAAAAGCAGTATTTAAATGTTTTTAAGAAGGTGAAATAAGCAAAGGAGAACTATAGGAGCTATATTTACCAAATTCAATTATTGTCTACTGAGAACTTTCTACATACAATATTTTTTTTCTACTTCCAACTTTGCCATGTTTGATTTCATAATCAGTTTTTTTTTTGTCTTTTTAACAGATACAGAAATGCAAAAAATCTTGATTCAACACATTTTCTGAATACGCTTTGTTTTGCTTTTCAGGAATTAACAGAAACATGCACAATTGCATGTTTAATGCTGGAAAACATGAAATTGCTGTGTGAATCAGAATATACAGTATTTTTTTATCACTATTAATAAAACAGCTACACAGAAAACAACACAGCTTAGCCATGTGTGAGAATGCCCTTTTTGAAAACTTTTTTTATTTTACTGAAAATGTACTTGTATGCATAACTGAGTTATCTACACAACTAATCAAGTGGTTTGAAAGTTTTACATATCAATGTAAATTTCACTCCTGGTTATATGCTAAATTGTTTTTCCTTTACAGCATAGGCTTTTCCATGGGGGCCTTATTAATTCCAGGAAGTACTGAGCATAATTTGCCAGCTATTTATTATTTAACATCAAACATAGTAAATGTCTGGTTTGCTTTGGTTGAAGAGCACCTTTCCCATTAAAGCTGGGGTAGGTAATCTTGTTCAGATACTTTTTTTCTTTTTTTCACTCTGGGTGAAGTAGTTCCTCATCCCAATAGTAGTCCTTACATTTTGTAATCATAAACAATAACAAATATAGTTTGATGCCTCAGTTTACTGTAAATCTGTAAAAACTCTGACCAATCAAAACAGGCCAAATTGAAGTTGTTCATTTCTTATATTTCGTAAGCTGCTTCTTGGCTCTCCTCCTCCTTTTCCTGCATCGCATACCCTGCACATAAATAGTGTATTAGGATGGATGTACAAAGTAGTGAAGAAGAAACTCGGAAGGCAAACATGGCTGAGAAAATGCAGAAAGGAGTTCCCGACCCGGCTCAGTTTATTTTCCTCCTCCCGCTAAACAGCTGAGAAAGAGAAAAATCGTTGGTGGGAAAAGCTGCGAACTCGAAAAGCACTCTGGGAGTGCAAACCTCCACCAAGGCCTTTAAAAAGTTCCTAGATCCAAACTATGATCCGGATCACCACCAAAATTAAATCACTTCTTCCTTTTCACATTTCCAACAACTCGTAAAAATTTAATTCAAACCTGTCCATAACATTTTGAGTTATCTTGAATACAAACAGATAAACGTAAAAACATCACCTCCTTGGTGGAGGGAAGAAAAAAGCCTTGGATCAGCCAAGGAGCAAAACCAGAGGGGGAGGAGCCAAGATAAGGTGCAAGTTTTAAATGTTGCTAGCTCCCCAACATTACCTACCCAAGCTTAAAGGGTTACTTAGTGTTTGCCTTGGATTTTTTTTTTTCTTCTACTTTTGCTTGTAAATGCAATTGGATTTGCCTTCTACCTACTGTGGCTTTTTTTGAATGGAGTTAATTGTTTATAATGCTAATGATCTAATGCTCAGATCAAAGAAGTCTTGCCTCCCAGCATCATTGACCTTTGACATCTGTGCCAGCTGACATTTGGCACGCCAGCTCCTCCCCAGCACAAACTGCAACTAAGACTAAGACTTGGAATAATTTGTCAGTATGGATCAAGCCTTGTGAACTCTTAGCTAACTAGTCAGATAACTTGCATGTCTAAAACAAAACTATTTGTCAGTTAAGAGCAACTAAACAGTTTCTAAAAATGAGCACTGAAAGCACCAGCTGCGGTTCATGCGATATTGGTTTCCACGTGATGTCCATGTCATCATATAGATTCTTTGTTTCAGTTTGGCCAGTTTAAAAATCTGTAGCAGTTCTTACAATCAGCCAGACACAGAGCTGAGATTATACAAAAGTAGGGATGGTATTAAACATTGTAACTGAAAAACACTATTGTCATTATCAAATCCTTTTGTTAAGATAAATTCCTTTACAAACTCTCTCACTACTTTAAAATGAAAATAATTAACAATAACATGCAAAACAATATCAGCAAGTAAAGTAAAAGCTTGTCAGCCTACCTGTGTGCAGAAATGAATTTTCAAAGAATACACAAACACCTCGGCGACCACCACTGACCCAAAATAATGCACACCTGTTGAGAAAATAATCCTCGGTAAGTTAAGAGTAAAAACACAGGCAGTGATGAATAACAGAACCTTTTGTTTGGACATAAATATCAGAGAACTGCCCATAAAGAAGTATTTCCATTCATCACAATAATGAGAATTTAAGAAGCATGACTTTAGACTTCATATTCACACCCTCAGCTGTGATGTACTCCCTCAGCCCTCTTTATAGATTGGAAAGGAGGGAGACTGCAGATGTACAGAGAGAAGATAGATGGCTGACTGTCAGCCATCATCTGTTGGAATCACTCAAGGAGGCTGCTGAAAAGGCCAAAGAAATACATTTAAGACTAGAAGTTCTAAAACTCCCATCAGTCATGCTCTAACTTTCTCTTTCCAAAACAGTCCAATTACACAAGTGGGATTTTTGCACTAGATAATCGGCATAAAAATATCAATATCCCCACATAGCCCCACTGATCGATAACTAAGTATTAATATTAATACAGAATTATTGTGTTATCTTTCTTTCAGAACTTCATTTCCTTCGAGCCCAGGAAGATGGATTTAGTCATGACTTTGCATCAAACAACTAAAAAACTTACAGCCAAGTCAGAAGTTTGTGAGAAGTCCTGGACTGAGACGATCAGTTTCTGCAGTCACATAAAGACAGTTAAGTTGACTCATGATAACTTAATTATATTGAGTATTTCAAGATTTATAACTGAGCATGATTTCAAAAACCAAACAAACTAGACTACTGTCCATACGGGTGTCACTATAGCAGGGCTGCTCGAGTGCGGTCCTCAAGATCTACTGTTTTGCATCTCTTAGACCTTGTCCACACGTAGCCAGGCTTTAAGTCCAAGTCCATGCAACCTTGTTTTTCAAATATAAATCTATCCACACATATCTGCAAAACTGCGTTGTTAAGCACAACCACAAGTATTTTAAAACTTTAGGCGGCGGAAGCATCGCTAATCACATCCAATCAGAATAATCTTCCATTTTATGATGTCAATTTTACAAAACACGAAACATGCCTCCAATGTGATCTGGTTAGGTGGTGGAAAACAATTGTCCTTAATGTTGTCCTTTGCCATTGGTAGTTTATGTGGAGCGGTATTTGAGCTTTAAAAAACACAAACAAACACAAGCACCTGGACAACAGATAATGCCATCAGTTTCAAAGACATCCATGCTGTTGTAAATGTAAAAGAGTTAATGTGTTCAGTAAGCAGAGTGCCTATGGTTTTATTTTGAAAAGGCCAGACCAGAAGTCTGCGCTATGTTGTTGGTGAAAGTTTGATGGTGCTGACTAATAATAAAAAATGGCGGCAGTGCCATTTCTGCGGAACTTCATTTTCTATTGCAGACGGTGGTGTTTAAAAACCCAAAACCTCCGGTTATATATATCCACATGCAGACATGCAAACATAGTATTTGCAAATCTTCACTTTGGTTGGGAGTTTTTAAACCATCATTTTGAGTGCAGAAATCTGCGTTTTGCTGTGGATGACAGGCCAAATTGGAGAAAAATATCTTTGTTTTGTGAGATACCCTGCTACGTGTGGACAAGGCCTCAGATGTGTCTCTTCACACACATGAATGAAATGGTTGAATTTCCTCATCCACCCATCATTCCCCTCAGCAAAGGCCTGGTAATGAGCCAATATTTTGATTCAGGTGTGCTGGAGAAGGGTTGCATCTTAAAGTTGCAGGATGGCAGATTTCATGGACTGGTCTTGGGTATCCCTGCCTCAAAGAGTTAATCAGAGCGCTGCAGTTGGAGAAAGTGTATCATTATCAATACTTAGTTACTAAGAAAGTGGATCATATAAGTCCAGTTCTCAGATAACTACACCGGCTTCCTGTTTGTCAAAGAATTGAATTGAAAATCCTACCAGTTTAACTTCTCCATCTACACCTTGTTGGCGGTGATCGAGCAGTACGCTTTATCCCAATCCGGAGGTAATGAAGAGGTTGTAAAGCACTGAATTTTTAGAGCCAAAATACATTCACTATCTCCTGTTTTGTTTTGAACCAACAGCCAGATCCCCCAGGTCATCAGGGTCAAATCTCCCTTACTTGCCAGAATCAGAACTAAACATGTGAGGCAGCGCTCAGTTTTTATGCTCTCTACATGTAGAAGAACCTCCCAGAGAACTGCAGGTCTGCTCAATCTCTCAGTTGTTTTAAATCAAGGTCAAGCTTTGCTTTTTGCCACCTTAAACCAGTAATTTCCCACATTCACTTCATTTAATTTATTAAAAGTTTGTTCTAATGTACTTTTGAATACTTCCGCTGCACTCCACTGTAAGGCTTTTAATATCCAATGGAAAGCACTTTTAAATATCTTTTACATGCAATGTGCAACACAAATAAACTTGCTTTGCTTTGCCTTCTGATCTGCAGCAGCACAAATAATAAAATTCCTCATCTCCATGCAGGCAATAACAGCAGTGATAACAAGAATGAGGCGGTAAAAGTTGTTTAATTAAACATCTTTATTACTTTGGGATGTTGTCCAAATGTTCACAGGTTGAATATCGTCTGGGAAATGTTGAGGTGTAATTCTGACAAGAAAAACATTTTTTTTCCCCTTCCTTAACTAATGATAAAAAGCTGTGCTTTGAGTATTCCTCACGTATTAATGTGTATTGCAGAAATTTGTCTTTCAGTGTTTACAGTTACTGTCTTGGTTTGAACATAAACAGCTTTGTTGCTATGAAATCATCTTAACCACCACAAAATGCTTTAGAATAAATGACATTTTCTTGTTTTTTTACTTCTTGTATGGAGCTGGAAACTGTCTCAAAACAATGTTTATGCTCAAACAGATACTTTTCACTTCTTTTTTTTAAATTCATGCACATTTCTAAATTGTGGATGAAGGGAAAATTTCTCACACTCACAAAACTATAAAAGCAAAGTCAATCTGCTGCTGATTTTTATGTCTTTTTTCATGTTAGCCTTATTTTCTAAGCTGGATCCGACACACTGAAGATCTGAGCTTGTAACGTCTATCATGCTTAGTTTGGGTCACTATCAATAAGATTGAATTTGAAGCATCTTTACTGTAAAAATGTCATTAAGGGCAGAAGGACAGGTTAACATGCTTCAGTTCAATACTGTCAATGAGTGGCTTTGCAAGTTCACGTAACACTTTTTCTTCAGGTTTTGTGTCAACGAAGCTGCCAACCACAAAATCCACACAGGTGCAGAGCTGAGGATTTTTACTCTTTTTGTTTTGTTTCTGATGTTTTTGCTTTGAAGTTTCAAACAAGCTCAACCACTGATAGCAGTAACATGAAAATGCAGCATGGGTGTAGCATCAATGCATCAATCACACTTCCTTGTTTCCTGAAGAAAAAATGGTACTCAGAGATCAGAATGTACAGTATGTCAATCAATGGACATAGAAGAAAATCATGATGTGCAAATATCCCATTGGTGTTCATTCATTCATTCATTTTCTAAACCGCTTATTCCAATTCAGGGTCGCGGGGAAGCTGGAGCCTATCCCAGCTGGCTTTGGGCGAAAGGCAGGGTGCACTCTCGACAGCTCGCCAGTCCATCGCAGGGCCACACATTGGTGTGTGTAGCCTAAATGTGCAGTAATTATTATTCTGTTTATATATGCATAGCTGTCTGTGCAACTCTTTAACTCAGCAATGCATAGTTGACATCTTCACTGCCGATACATCACACACTGCCGCAGTGCTATGACCATTCTGCAAATTGGATGGATGGATGGATGGATGGATGGAATATCCAAACAGTCTCCTGGGTCCTCGGTTCTCTGTGAATAATCCCTTTACATTGATTACCATCCAAAAGCCTGTATTCCTAATAGCGAAAGGAATTTATTTTTGTGGACCAGAAACATTAAGCTGACAGAAACAATTTGCAAGTTTTATAAGTAGCCTATGAATGAAATCATCAAATGACATGGGGGAGCTTGGTCAGACTATTGCATGCAGAGTCTACCAAAGAGATGAAAAGAAGATGAAATATAAGTAAAAAGATTGATATGGGTTACAAAGATTAGAAGGTAACATCCATGGAGACTAGATGAGCAGGGAGAAATGTTTTAAATGATGTTTTTGTGATTATTCTTCTTGCCTCTATTTTGTCATGTTTTCCTGCATGGCTCTCCTTTCACAAAGGTTCCTATCGGCTCTTTTGATCATATCTGACACAACAGCTTTCTCCTTCTCTACAGCTCTGCCATCATCTCGCTTTCTCTCTCATGCGCTTCATAATGTCTTCCATTCTTTTAATAATGTTTCCTGCTTTGGGTTCAACACTGTTATGATCAGTTTTTCTCAAGGCAGTTTTCAGTCTCTATTTCCACCATCATTTTGTTTTCTAAACCTGCCCTTTATGAATATGAATGAATGAATGTTTTGTGGTCAGAGAGATGGTCGGGGCAGATAGGTTAACACACTGGCAACAGTGTCCCCAAGGCAGCTTTGGGCACATTGAACACAAATGTGGATTTAGATCTTAAACTTAAGCCTGATAGAAGGTCTGAAATGACAGATTTAGGGTCACAATCTACAGACAGGTGTTAGTTTCATAACAGATTTTAAATTATACATATATATATATATACACACACACACACATGTGCAAATGCTGCCATTTCAACAACAACTAAGGAATAACAAAAAAAATTGAAGTGAAGTTGTCATGTAACATCTATTTACAGCAAGTAATAACAGGCTGTTTTTAAACTGGACTTGAAACATGTTTAGAGTTTCTTTATCACCTTAGTGATGAAATAATGTGCTGCTGAGGTTAAAAGGCAGTTTAATGAAATAAATTAAAGCAAAGCAGGGTCTAATTAGCGGTGTCATCTATCAACACCTGTGTAACTCTATATTTATCATGTTTTTTTCTGTAATGGTTAAAGATTTGATCTGCACAAACACACTTTTCAACTATCCCTGTATTTTAGCTTAATTTCAAGTTACCATCATGAGTGGACAAACAAATCAAGGAGGATGTGCTGGGGATAGCTCTGGAGCTACTGGAGCTGACTGTCCTGGGAAAAAAAAACTGCACAAGCAGCTAAAGGTAACTGATCAATTCTCACATCCTACATAACACAGAGAAGAGACTACAGAGTGGGTTCAGTGTGAAGTTTCATCAAGTCCATTGCAAGACAGAAAAATACCAGAGCTGATTCCTGCCAGCAGCCATCACCTTCCACAACAAGTCGCTGTGGTCATCTATTAACAAAAGGTTATTGTGGGAATAAAGCCTACTACAAAACAAATGTCTCTATGGGATTAAGTAAATTTCATTTTATTTAATTTTACTCATTCACTTTAAGGCATCTGTCCAATTTAAGAGGATATCTGCAAGTCCTCACAATAAAAAAAACAAAAAAAAAAAACAAAACAAAACTGTCATCTCATGTTTAACAAGAAAAGCACTCAGAGAGTACAAACCACCACCTCACAATAATAAAGAATCCTTTAAAACATTCCTGGATCCAAATGGTGATCCGAAATACCACCAAAATTAAATCAGTTCCTTTTCACATTTCCGACAACTCCTAAAAATTTCATGAAAATCCATTTATAACTTTTTTAGTTATCTTGAACACTAACAGACAAACAGATGAATGGCAGGTAAAACATAACCTCCTTGGCAAAGGTAGTAAGCTGATTTTCACCTATCATCCCATGTGAAATTAAACTGGATTCTAATGAAAGCTGAACAAAAAGCCGGAACTTTCCTCCCTTACACCCAACTTTAAATACTAACACTTGTGGCTAAAACTTCTGCACAGATATTTGGTGTCATAAAATGAAATAATTGGCAAACCAAGCAGCTCAAACTCCAGTTAATGACCAACAGAAATGACCTATAGTGGAATTGCAGAAACACATATTCATAAAGAATGCATAATGGACTAACAACATACCAAAAAATGTGCAGCCACTCTTTACGAGAAATGGTTGCAGAATGAATTATGATTGGTAAACAACAATCTGATGCACATGCAGTAAACACACATTTGAGGGGGCAAGGTACACTCCTGAAAAAAGTAGCTCATCTCAAAGTATATCTAGAAATCATGTATCTAAATCTATCTGTGCTTTTCAGTCTGACTTTCAACTTGACACAAGTCAGTAAGGTTCTATCAGCTACTGCTAATCGAGAGAAATACCTGCTTTCCTGTCAATCACCAGAAGTCTCCAATATTCCCACAAAAAGTCGTTAAACCATTTGATGGTCACATAAGGGGTCAGGTAAATTTGTTGCTAAGTTATTAGCGAAGATCGACCGTGTACATCTGTGTAAACAGTGTATGAGAAAACTGTGCACTGACTAATGTTTCATGATGAAATGCATTAATACTCCCTGCCTTGTTTCTGGAACACTGTTTCTAGCTGCTTCACTGCAGGATGGACACGTCTGGGCACGTCATGGCAGCAAGTGTCCCTTTATGTGGCCAATGTGAGCCACAGCTCTGATGTAACCTATTATTGTGATTTTTTATTATTATTATTATTATTATTATTATTATTATTATTATTACTCCGTTTAATCTCTTATTCATCTCTTGTTTTTTGGCCACAGTACCAAACTTTTACACAACATATGCACGGAAAAACAAATGTAAACACAAGGACACTGCGCATAAAGGGCTGAAGGAGCAGTTGCTCCACCACTTTGCACACGCCTGCTCTTGGAAAGACCTGACTTTTGTGATTTAAATGATGACAGCTGCTGCAATCAGTGCCAACAGCAACTGAACAGCAAATTATTCAATTCAGACTGCTCCCCAATGAGGCATTCTTGTCATGAGTTGTCATAGTGTTAAGGTTTTCTTTGACAGGTAAAAGTGATCAAAGGTACCAAATGATTCAATCTGTTGAAATGTTCAGCCCCCAAAAAAACATTACATCACATTACATTCACGTAGACTGCCGATGCATCATTTTAAACTAGCTAGAAATTAGCCTACTCCATTGCTTTATGCAGTCATGTTTGCCACTATACTGCCAAAAAAAACCTGGGGTGTTCAGCTTTTAAATGACACATTATATATATATATATATATATATATATATATATATATATATATATATATATATATATATATATATATATATATATATATATATATATATCATTATTATGTAAACTTGTTTTCTTTGTTTTTGCCAAACTTATTACCACATGCTTGGTATAAACACATTTGTGCTCTGTGTGTCTTAAAGCTTCCCCATCTTACTAAAGGCCATATTAGTGTTTCCCAGACGCACTGCCAGATTTCTTGATACCAGTTAGTCTCACTTTTTGACTTCTATTTCCAAAGCCCACAGCTTTTTATTTTCCTCAAGGATAGCAGCAATATGTATTTCTCTAAGTAGGAACAGATGTCTCTGGTTGGATTAGTCCACAATGTGATGCATAATGACAACCATCCTTAGAGGGAAAGTCTATAAAGATGGCAAGTCGGCTACTGTGGGATATGAACTGACTCTTTTGCTCTTTAACCTGCAACCATCTGTCACTGTCTGGATCAGCAGAACATCTGACACAGTGGACCTTGTAAACACTTACATTATGTTCTCAGTATTTAATGGCAGCAAAACCTTAAAATGGCAAAAACTGCCCAGAAAAAGAGAACCAGTGAGGTGGAACAAAACTTTGCATGTAGAAAAGGATTAAATTGCGGCTCTGCAGAGTAAACAGGTTGTATTTTTTTGGTAACATTTTAGTGAACAATCAAAGCAGATGAAAAGCAGAAAAAACATGGAACATTTAAAGCATAAAAACACAGAAAAAGAACAATACTGGTTGTTTTCTATGTATATTTGATAATGATGCTCTACTGATAAATAGAATTTTAGTTACTCTGTGTAATATCTTTTCCTGGTGAGAAAAAAATTTAATGTTTTAAAATCTGTGTTTGACTTTTTGAACTAAATCACTAAAATTTCAAAAGTCAGTGGTAAATTGTGAAGTTGCACATTCAACTAACCTGAAGTTGTAGCAGGGTATCCAAGCAAAATGCAGTGAATGGTTGGACAGATTTCAAATCGACACTGTTTGATGAAAGGGAACCTGTGACCCACTGTCACTGGTGACTCGATCAATACCCAGCAAGCCAACAGAAAAATGAGCTTACATCTGTGTGGCGAAAGTACTGAGCTCTCTTCATAGTGTGTCATCCAGTCGTGCTCCCTCTCCTTTGTGTTCACTCCATCGCTTTTCTCCTTTCACTCTTGCCATGCTTTATATGATTTTCTTCAACCGTATCTCACTCTTAGTCTCTCCTTTCCACCAACTTTATAACACATCTTCTTGTTCTCTACCTTTTTGTGTTCGTACACCTATAATTGCTTCCTTTTCTTTCATCCAGCTGCCCTGCCTGTTCTCGTACTCCTCCCTTTTGATAAACATATTTAAATATGACCAGCTATGTTCTCCACTATCCTGCCTATTCATTCCTTGGCCAGGTTACACAATCTCATTTTTTGTATTGTAAAATTATATAAGAGAAGGATCTTCAAATTCCATGGATTTTTTTCTGAAATCTGAGGGACTAGCAGTAGATATTATTGATTTTTAAGTTTAGGATTTCTATTTGGGTCAAAAGTCAGATGTGTGAGAAATTAAATCTAATGCTCAGATGAAAATTAAAAAAGAAAAAGAAAACAAAAACAACTAGAAAAAAAGTAAAGGTTCACAATTTGTCTCTAGACATTTCGAGATATTTCATCATGGCAGCATCAAGCCAGACATTCCTTCTACTGATACTTTTATATCTGAAGCAAGTTAAGAGACAGATAAAGATAACCAGGGATGGAAGTTCATATTTGTGCAGAATGGGGTGGAGCTTGGCAAGGAAATTTACATTCACTGTGTTTCTGTTTGTGAGTCTGTGTGTGTGAGAGAGCTTTTGTGTAAAACAGACGATACTGAAGTCTGTGTTTTTAAATCACCGTTATATACTCTGGGGTGTAAAGTTTTGTTTTTGTTTTTTTTTTACTGTCTTTAAGATAGGTTCAATTGGTTTTATTATGTAAAGCACATTGGGATGCTTCATTAAAAAAAAAAAAAAAGCTTTATAAAAAAAACAGCTCAGGGTAGCAGGGAAACAAGTCTATTCCAGCATCTGACAGTCATAGGCTGCCGCCCCCCAAACCAATAATGAATGAGCTTGTTTGTCATCTCTCCAAGTCATTAGCTTTGCTGGTCTGCCAGTTGGGCAGCAAAAATAATCACAACATTAGTATTAAAAAGCACAAATATCAGTTCAGGCTTCATACATGAAAAGTGATGATTCATGTGTTCTAGCAAGCAAAATTCATGAGCCACGAGTCTCAGTTAAACATGCATAAACATGCGCACATGTTGCGAGCAACCATGCACACAAAGGTCTTGTTGCCGGGTAACATATTGTCAAAGAAAAGAAAAGTAATGAGAATATATGGAGATGTGAAGAAAAAGACAAGTGGAAATTGGGTGATAGGAAGACCAAAAAAGAAAATGAAAAATATCAGAAAACAGAAGGCGGAAGGAAATCTTAAAATATCTTCACGGAGAGCTAAAGAGTTTTAAAATTAATTTAGACTAAGTCAAACAAAAACACAGATTGGGAAGGGGGTGTGGGGGGCAGGTGTAAGGATAACAAATATGGATATCATTTATTCTTTTTTTTTTTTTTTGTGTGTACCATTCACAAAAGAACACAGATGGCCCAATGTGTGTTGAGATACTTGAGTTGGAACCTTATTGAAAAAAAACAAGACTTGGAATAGCTGTGGTTCATACAGAGCTATTGAAGCTCTTTCAGCTCTTCTATACAAGACTTATTTGATATTCACATCAGACTCAATTAAAATGTAATTACAGAAAAACCACCTGGAGGTCCATTATCTCATTATTTTAGGGGTGATACATAAATGGAATTTGAGACATGATTATTCTGCCTCCAGATTGAGTTAGGACAGACATGCAAGACAAAACATGCTGTTATATGAGTTGGCCCCTGTACCACTGTACCAATACTTTGCTTAAACAAATGAATATTGGATCCTAAAACACCTAAACACAGATCTTGATGCATATAATCTCAGCAATCTTAAAAATATGTAAGTAGACTTTACACCATGAAAAAGCATGGCTAAAATGATTTTTTGGGGATTATCTAAGGCATTATTTGACTGCACTAACAGTCAAATAATGCCTACTTCTTTCAATTTCATCTTGCTTTTTTTCTATATTTCCTATATTCTGTCATCTTTTCCATGCACTTTTAATTTGACCGGCACAAGCGCAAAATGAATTAAAAAATGGTCTATTTTGCAGAGCTGACCAGAAACCCAGGATAAAAATGGCCTCTTCTCCACCCTCAAGTCATTTCTTCACATAACCCTGTTACTTCCAGGGCCATCTGTGTTTGACTGGGTCAGAGCTTCCAGTCTCACTAATTGGCTATTTGGTACAACAGATGACTTTTAATTTATTTGGACATGTGGTAATTGGGAATTGGCAGTAAAAGCTTACAAACCCCACAAGGAATACCATAGGGACAAGTAGACGGTGAGTAAGAATAATAATTATTGCAGGGATAGTGCTATGCTAGAGGTTACTTGTGGGTTATGTTGACCAGCAAGAGAGCATGAATGGGAAAGTTTGGAAAAAAAATAACTATTTCCTGTCTGTTAAGATAAGCAAACAATTCTACTTTAGCTTACAAAAATGTTGGAAACCCAACATGGGTTTTATTTATTTTCAGGTGTTATAGTTTTTGGTGGATGGTTAAAATGTACAAATATACACCAGCATTGTTAGTTAGGAATATATAAAAGCGTTAAGTGTAAAAGCAATAACTATGCAAAATTTAGGCACACAACTAACTACACAGAAATCAACTTATATGAATGTTTTTTATTTCATTATAAAAAACCTTCAACATAACCTTCATGTTGCAACATAACCTTCATGTTATGTTGCAGGTGTTCTGACTTCTGATGGAAAGCTTTTTTGCTCCCATCTTGAGGATGATTCTAAGTCTGGATGGCCTCCACATGTCTGTGTGCTGCTGCGCCTGAGGGTAGCAGCATGATTTTTGTGTCAAGTTCTATACCTGACCCCTTTCTCTTAACCTAAAAGTGAAGAACTGTGACTCATTTACAAGGCACGGGCTATTATCCAACTTAAAAATGAATAAATTGTGGGAATACAGTAAATAACTTACTGAGAATTTGATTCAGAGTCCAATCAACAGTGGTGACACTATGGACTGCCTCTCCTCTATGTAGCATTTTTATGCATGACTGGCTGCAGTTTGAAGGCTGCCAAACACCCCCTCTCTTATGTTTTTCCACCTCAGAAGTGATGATTGGCTCCATGGTTTGATCTCACTGTGTGAGGGCTCTGGACCATGAATATTTTAGTAAATGATTATGGATTTAATCCACCGCAATTATCAAGGTCTGATAATTTGTGTGCTGGGATTGATACATACGCTTCATGAATCACATGCAGATCCAATCATAAGATCATTCCTGCAATCAGATGTGTTCTCATTTCCATGTTCATTTGATAAATGAGAGCCATTGTGATGACACATGTGTAGATACACACATGTGCCCATTGCTAATGTACAACTATTCATTTTTATACATTCTGTTCTAAATTTTGCATTTATTATGACATGACCTGTGTGATCACAGACATGCAACAATACTTTGTATGACAATGCTTTGTGACCATACATTTGTTTCTGTAAATTAGCTGCAGCCTCCACAACTGCTACAATGGCTTCTACATTCAACCTCTGTCAGCATTTATCATTGGCCTATGATGAGAGTATCTCAGCAGATACATTGCAGATATTTTCTGTGGTATGTAATTCTACTAAAATGTTTTTTTGTCTAAACTGGGAAGTGTTTTGTTGTCATTTTAAGGTTAGATGAAAGTACATCCCTAAGCACATCTATCCAACTTACCCTCCTTTCTTCATTAAATGAGTGCTTCATGGCCTGTTAAACAATAAACTTGCCAATGATAGCTGCTCTGAAGTGGACACTTGTGGGAGTCATATTCTGCAAGGATGGTATTACAGGATTATTGATTCACATATAAGTTCTCACGACATGTTTTGATTTAATTTATTTTTGTAATACAAAAATACAACATGAGAAAAAAAGGTGATCCCTTATAAGTCAAACAGGCTTGTTTTCACATGAATATGCAACACTGAATATCATCTTATTTTTTTGGTTAAAAGTATTTTATGCATGAATGTTTGGAACTATTATATGGATCATCAAGTAGCAAATTTTGGTTTATAAAACAAAAAACGTTAAAAATTATGTCCTGAGCATTGTAAGTATGTGAGCCAACAACAGACATGGCCATTGCAGTTGGATCTGTTGCCTAAAATCTGGTCAATCACTCCTACTATAATGTTGTTCACTGGATGCACAATTATGATAGTTTAACTGATATAAAGACTGTACAGTTAGTTGTGTAGTCCAGGGTATACAGCACTATACCCACTTATTTTTCAGTCAACATTGTGTTTACCCACTTCTAAACCCCTTGTGATGCTCACCATTCAGTTGTGTCTCCATTCCTCCTGGTATTGTGAAGCCATGACCCACCCCACTCTGCCTTTAATTGGTTAATTCTCACAGACTTAATTTATTTAATTTGTTTGCAATTATAAATTACAGAGAATTTTTAACTCTTAAGTAGGAGACAAATAATACCAATTTGTTTAATTTAAGCTTCTCACATAGAACATTGGTAAGGTATCAAACTGTTTTCCATTTAGGGTTGACTAACTTTTTTTTTCTGTGACAGTTCTAAAGTAAAATTTCTTTGACACATCATTCCTATCTCAATCTGCACAGCCCCAGTGTCATACTTCCAATTCTCAATAAAAAAAAAAAAAAAAAAAAAAAAAAAACACAAACAAGAGAAAAAAAAAAAACCAAAAATGGAGGGCTAACCTTGTTTTTCCACTAATTGAACAGACAAGACAAACAGCATCACCTTCCAAAGCTATATTTGCAGTGACAGGTTTTAGACCCTTAGCCTGAAGATATGCATTTGGTCTTGCCTTTCTCATCCAATTTAAACTATATGCAGAACTCAGATTTAAAGTAATCATGAAATGAAGGAACATTTGTATCCTAAGGGTAAGAAAAAAAACAGGAAACCTGATGTCACTGGTAGATTAGCTTTTTAAATCCCATGTTTCAAAGTGCCAGTCTGACTTTACATTTTAGTCATTAGCATTTTGAAAAAGCAGGAATGAAGCAGAAAATAAAACATCAGCTATTTTTTATTTTATTGACAATGCAAATTTAGAGAGAAAATAAAGAGAGCAGATCCTCCTATATGTAACTGAATTTACTATAAGCTTATGGCTTAGATCAGGGCTAGGTGTGTTGGAGCAGGACTGCGACCCTCAAGGACCAGGTTTCACCATCACTGGATACCATCAGTTATTTCATGGAAACATTATACCTGATTCATCACCAGAAACCATAGACTGTATATAAAAAGATGGATGTAGCCTCCGTGACGTCACTCATAGGTTTCTGAAGAGCTGAATTGAAACTCGGTAAGCGGTTCCTACCATCGCCATCTTGGCAGGGGCATGCATGTCGTCTCGCCAGGAAAATCCAAATATGGGCAAGTGAAGTAGAGCTGAGACGGGGGCTGTGAGCGTCATGGTGGATGATTGACATCAAGCAAACTCCGAGCTGCATGTAGCTAAGAGCTAACTCGGAGATAACAGAAGCGAACCAGCTAACGGAGGTAAGCGGGCTGAAGATAAGTCATGTTGTTAACCGGCTAAACCGCGGTTGTTTTACGTTCTTCTTACTTAAAATGGGAGATTGGGTACCTGTCAATCAAAAGGACATGCCCCTAAATATGCTGAATTTCAAGATTTAATTACTTTTAAATGGGCGAGTTAGAAAAAAATTCACTCCCTCTCACTTGTCATGAAGGTAAACCTGACCTATTTAACCGAAAATGGACTTTTGAACCAGGCTGTAAACATGTTTATTTCTGCTGTGAAGTTGGTCTTTTTAACATGGGAGACTATGGGGATTCACCCTGTTTTGCAGGCAGCCCCTAGTGGATGAAGGTGCAACTGCACTTCCACATAGGCTTTACTTTTAATCGCCGGAGGTTGCCGCTTGCCTAACACAAGGATATTGATAGAACGCTGCCCTTGGCTTGGCTCACTAAGTGTTATACCAGATCCAACTACAGCCAGTGAATAATGACTAAGCATGTTTATGACCATATGGAAACAAGGTTACTTGTGGATTATGGCCATTGATTACAGAATTACCCAATAATTTAAACTACTGAGTACTCATTTATTATTTTTCCAAATATTTTATGTAAAAACAAGAGTAAAAAATATAACTACAGAAAGGAAAAATATTTTTTTTCTTAGTCATAACACTTGAAAAAAGTATAAAACCCTACATTTTGTACAAAATAGCTTGAGAGCAAGCGGGAAGTTTGTGAACAGTTGGACATATGTAGGCATATATTCCTTAAATGCATGCAAATGTATGCACACTCAAGAACACACATACTCACACATACAGACTGTAAGATTCTTTGAGGAACTTAAACTTTCACATTACATTCATACATCCAGATTTCTTCCCAGGCAGTAAGAGGAGGGTTTTTGGTGAGAAATGAAGAAGCAGAAGTTGCAAATAGGAAACCAGATGGAGCTGCAGAGAGGAAACATAAAAATACAAAATGAATTGAGACTATTCAAGTTTTTTTTTTTTTGTTTTTTTTGTTTTTTTTTAAGGGGGGTGGGGGTGCTTGGGCAAAGAAGAGGAAGTTATCGTGTTTGTGTGTCACTCTTACAAAGAAGACTGTTTGGTAATTAAGCATATGTCAGGTGCAGCACAAGGGGAAAAATAATGGGCTTGAAAACCCAAGATAAACCTGCACACTTACAGAAATGCGGCTGTTTCTTCTAAAGCACAACAGTACCAACCAATCTCAGAGAATATGTATTACACAGGGGGTGCAGACTTAACAGTTACTTACATTGTAACTGTTAACAGATAAGGATATAGTGTCACTCATCAAAGCTTAGAGCAAAAAAAAAACTGGTTTTTTTACAATGCATCTGCTAAGTTTTGGCAAATTTGCTCAATCCAAACTTTCTTTGTCCACAGTGTTCACACACTGAGTAATTTTAACACAGTTTATTGTTATTATAGATTGACACATAAAGCCTTAGAAATGAATGATGGTACATAGTCTTTCTAACATTAACTATATTCAGATGGTCAAGAGCCAAATAGAAAATTAGTCAATACAGGTCAGAAAAGAAGGACATGTTGAAATTATGCAACTTAGTCTGACCAAAAGAAGTGGATCAGTAATATAGGTATAATTTTAAATTAGACCTATTTTCCTTTATAGTTAACACGATTGGGCAAATGCCAGGAAGCCCAATAACTTCATTACCACTATAGTTGGGAAACTCAATTCAGTCCAATGAGGACTCGCAGTGTGTCCCAGTTCCAGCACACCTGACATAACTGAAATGGAAACAACAGCCCATAAAACGATCTGCAATGACTCATATACAGTATATATTTTTATTAATTTTATCCACTACTTTGTCCAAGACAGGGTTCCAGGAAGGTGGAGCTACACTAATAGCTGTCTCAGAAATACGTAGCCAAGTCAGTTGTTTCAGTGTTGTGTGCAAACACTTGCATTTTGTGATAGCTAATGAGGAACTAAATTAAATTTTCATCACTTTTTGGTTGTCAGTGATTGAATGTTACTGTCTGAATTCCTATTGCTTCCCACAAATGTCACGACTGACTTTTCTTTGTTTTCTCAATTAACAGTTTTGCATCTGTTGATGCCAGACTTCTTACTCTTTCTTTAAGATGTTTTCGACTTTTATCAACTATTCATCTCAAGGAGCTTAATTTTCAGAAAAACATCTCATTTTAAATTCAAAGTAGAGAGCTTTAAAGTACAGTCTGTGGGCACAGCAAAGCTGGGACAATTAGTGGCTTAAGGAAGAGTGTCTCATTAACTTTCCCTTTATAATGGGCTCCCGTCTTGTTTGGGATTTGAAATGGCAGCTTTCCTTTGTGGAGCCCAAAGCACACCATGCAAACTTTTCCCTGTTAAAAAGGTTGAAAATATTAAGATTATTCTAAGCCTAATTATTTGTATCTTGGAAGCTTAGAGCACTGCTTGGTTGTTATGGTTATGGTTGTGTTTGGTGGGCATTTATCTGTCAGGCTGTTTGTTCGCAACTTCACACAAAAGTTACTGGACAAATTTTACTTGACAGATACTGTGATCCACACACACAGAAAAGAAAACTATGGATAATTCATCATTGCAAGAAAAAAAAAAAAATAGAATATAAACATAAACAAACAACACAGTATAGCCAAGACATTGAAGATTCATTATCAATGAATCTAGAAATTTAATAGTATATACCTATAAAATGAATGTATAAGGTGGAAATCTGCATGTGTGGAAATGAGCTGCTTGGCTGCGAGCTCTGAGTGCCTTTGTAGTTACTCATAATTCAGTTTTATGTCAGAGGCAAAAGCTTTAAAAATGATAAATAGTTTCCAACTTGTGTTTGTGTGTGTGTGTTCATTTACACAGCTGTTCCTTCCGTTCACAGTGTCAGTTTTACTGACATAACACATGAATACTACATGGCAATGTGAAAATAATAACATAACATTGTTACTCTGATATAAAGAAAAAAAAAAGTTCATTTTGATCCTTTTGGGGGAAAAAAAAGACAAATCCAATCAACATGTCCTGCTCTTGATTCTCAAATTCCAATACATATCAACCCTGAGAGCTCAACTTTGATTGAAAAGAGGAAGGTATAAGATGTACTTCTGTGCTGCAAAGATCTGACTTGTACTGAACTAATTTGGGATAGTATGGTGATTTAAAAGCAGACTCCTACACCTTCTAACTAATTATCCAGGTCTCAGTGTGGCTAAACCATTTTTTCCCTCTGAGACAGCCATTCTGCAGGCTCTCATTCCATTTCCTGCTTCTACTTATATTCCCTTATTACTTATGGTTTTCTCCGCGGCTGTCTCGGTGTTACTGTCTCTTATTTCACTGTATTTTTACCTCTCTCCATAATTTAGCACTTCTTTTCCTTATTCTGCATGTTGATTCTGAGCTATTAAAGTAGCAAAGGAATTTCATTACTCCCTTGATTGAATGTGTAACCCAAATACCCTCATCATTATACAGGATGAATGACTTCCCTCTGTGATAGTATCATAGGAAATGTTTTTTAATTATTGATTTGTTTTTATGTAAACATCTCTGTAATATCATTTGATTATATCTACAAGGCTACTGCTATTTAAACATTAAGTGACATAATATTATTTTCTATTGTTTAAAATTAGTTCATGGCTTCATCTGAATAATTATGAACACCAAAATACCAATGTCTATTCATCATTAATACACATTTAGCATTTTTTTCTTTGAAAATATTTTTTCTTAAACTAGCTCAGGTGTATTTTTACACTTTCTCCATATTTATTAAGCTTGAATCTACAAATAAACAAACCAGTGCCACTTTTCTCTTATTGCCACTGAGGAGACAAAGTGGAACAAATAGAGACAATGCAAGCTGGATGCAATGACACACACACACACAAATGTACACAGTAAACATTCCTCAGAGAAGAGCAACATAACCATAGGGATTCCCCCACTTTAGCATTGTTATTAGCCACACTAAGCACAACTAATCATATGCTTTGTAGTGGTGGTACTGATCGCTGTTGCTTTGTAGCAAGAACGTAACTGGTCTCATCCTCAACATGGCCCATTTTGGGTAGTTTACATGTTTATTCTTTACAAATCTTGCTTCTTCCCACTCTTCCCATCATTCATTAGGTCAGTTGGTAATTAACACGAGGACTTGTTTGTCAATGCGAGTGGCTGACTTTTATCAAACGCAGTACATAAACCTTGAGCCTCTTTCGCCAACATTTTTAAAGAATCCTCGTAAGCTTGTTCTTAGGCTGTGATTAATACATTTTTTAAAGAAAAGAAACCACAGTCAAACGCACAAATATGTTTATGGACAACAAAACTATTTTTAGATGCATATTCATCAATCTCACAAGTTAAATGGACTTGCCAGCTGGTCATACTTTTCATAGGTAGACACCCAAAAATACCCAAATAAGGTCATGAGAATGAAGCACAACGTGCAAACACAGAAGCGAGACAGAGACAAGGAAAAACGTGAAACAAAATGTCAAGACAAATAAAAAAAAATATATATTCATAAGCTAAATGAGGAATGTTATTGATTGGTTGAATAAAAATGAGCAAATTACCACCTGTTGTGTATAAACACACCTCGTAGTGATATTAAGCAAAGGTCCAGGACAGGACCTTAAGCTCCACATAAAACTATTCATTTAAAAAAAAAAAAGTCATTGTTGTAGTGCATTTTATCTCTTAAACACCACATTCAGGGCAAGATTTACTAAGATCCAAATTTGCATGTCATAATTTTATTTGCAATCTTAATTTTGTGCTTTGGGCTGAACCACAGTTTGCAGATGATTTACAGAGAGCGATGATATAAATGGCAGCAGGTGCAAATATGTTGGAGACACCATATTTAAATGAGGGTTTTGTGTGCTTAACGGAATGGCAAGTTTGGAGAGAAATAAATAATATCTTTTGACGACTGTTTCTTCATTAATTCCAAAAGTATTCACACAAGGGTGAAAAATGTGTTCTCCTTGCTTCATTTTGATGTCTCCAGTTTGCGACAATGGCCGCAGCAATGTGACCAATTACACACACAGATCGTTTGCACGTCAATTTAAAATGTGTTTATGCACGAAATTGCGGTCTGATAAATCACTTTGCAGGTGCTAAATTAACATGTTTTCCTTTTGTCTTCCTACCACACACAGAATTGTGTGTAAACACCCCTGTAACCTTAGTTTGTAATTTTTTTTTTGTTTTTTGGGTTTTTTTTTTTTTGCAGGTGCAATGACTTTGCACGTTTTTGTACATGTAAACCTTTGGTAGATCTGGCCCTCAGTCTGTGTATCTGTGAGTTGCAGGTGACTTGCATATTTATAAAGTGATATTCTTTTAGGGAACAGATCTAGAGACCCTGCTTTGATGTGCATGTGTGTGCAGTTTACTGTTTTAAGAAGACCAGCATTAGAATCAAATCCTGTCTTTACCATTAATTGTTCTTTAATGAATAAAATGGATGGGAAAAAAAAAAAAGTTAATTTTTCGACAGAGAGAATCTAAAAAGGCATGGTCAGTAATATGTTGCTGTTTATTTTAAAACAACAAAATGCTTACTAAATCACCAAAGGTTATTTTTTAAAAACAATTACGTGATTTTTGTGATGGCATTGTAATTAAGTACATAACAGAAGATAACAAAGATGCTGATTTTGTTCAAACACATTGAACAGCACGATAATGTTTTTAAGAATCGAGTGTTGTTACCTAAGAGACAGGTTTATCAACAGAAAACTGGTGGATGCCTCCATCTTAGTAAAAACTAAAAAAAAAATGTGTGAGAAGGATGAAGTTTTAGGATGAAGTTTGTTTGTAAGGACAATTGGTGACTGAGGCTCTTTGTTCACACTTTCACAAAAAGGAAATGAAATACATTTATTCATTTTTGTAACTATAAAAAATATTATTGTCAACATCTATTTAGTTTGTCTTTCACTAAATCGAATAAACATTTTTTTAAGGAATCAGTAAAAATGTGTCCTTTTAAAAATGAATGGAGATGATCAGTGGTAGAAACACATGGACAAGTTTCTTATTCAATGTTTTTTTTATACAAATGCTGCAAAACTCACCTGCTGAACTCTATTTCTTGGTTAAACTACATAAATTTCACCTTCCTGCCACTGAATATAAATCAGTAAAGCTGAGATGATGAATAATTTGTAAAAGACAGATTTTGACAAACAATTAACAGCAGCATGCTTTTAGGTTCACAATGATTTACATCCCACTGCCACATTTTTCTGTTTTTTTCCCCTCAAAATTCTTTCAGTCCTTATCCTTCAACTCTTCCTCTGTCTCCACTATTGTCTCATTCTGTCTTCCATTAACTCATGTTCCCACAATCCCAATGGCTTCTTCCTTCCTTTTCTCTTTCTTTTGCCAATCTAGTCCCTGCGGTACCCATTACAGAAGAGAACAGAGGATATTTCTCTTCCTTGGGGCAGCAGTGATCATGTTCTATTAAATCTAGAGACAAGAACAAACGTTTACTGAGGCG
Source organism: Telmatherina bonti (assembly GCF_933228915.1). NCBI lineage: Eukaryota > Metazoa > Chordata > Actinopteri > Atheriniformes > Telmatherinidae > Telmatherina > Telmatherina bonti. Next base: position 21,877,887 of record NC_136621.1, on the reverse strand, counting down.
AAAGTTTTGGTATCCCAATTTATGGTGTGTGACTATCAACAGAAAAGGATAACAACGATGGTTATTCCCTTCAATGTTTCAAGCAACATTCGTACTGACGTTTGATTCCATCTGTTGTCTCTCGTGTGACATCAAAAGAAAAAACTGCAATAAATATCATAGGGTAAATTTAGGGATTCAAGAGATTTACTTTACACAGATTTTAGATATTACACACATTGTTTTAAGGTCTTTGATATTTTCAGCCATCATAATGAAAAGCAAGTAATGCAAATGCCACAGCTTTACCAATACTCAGACGCTCATGGAATCCTTCACGTTGCTGCCTCCCACTCCGAAGTGAAAATGTCTGTTGCCCACAAGGCAACTGAATGTTATATAGACATTGGAAAACATTTTTACTTGGTTGACATACTATTGAAATATTAGTTATAGCAAATATAGAGTCAAACCAAAGCCAAGATGAGAGCTATACTGAGAGACTCATAAAAGGTTGCTAGACCAGAAAAAAAACTTTTTTGACTGCATAAGAGATTTGGGATGATTTGGAAAGGATGTCACGAAGCTCTAATGTGAACATGATTCATGTCAAAAATCCTTCTTTTGCCTTCAGTAAAAAAAAAGGACAGTGCAATCTCAGGACATTAAACACAAGTACGGTATTTCAAAGGTGCTTTATGTTTTACAAATGTGTGTAATTTAGATCATGAAAATGCACCAATACTGATCATTAAGCAACCCATAGGGCTGAACCAACAAAAACACTGGTGGGAGAAATGGATAACAAACTCTTTTCACCCTTTCTTCAACCACTTTCATTCCCAGTCTATCATTTCTGTTCTTTCTTTCTGACTTTGTTCATCACATCCACTTATGTTTTAAATAAGAATGAAATGAAAATAAAGATGAGAGGAAGGACATAATATGATAGGGAAAAAAATAAAAAACTTAAGGTGTTTAACTATGATAGGGAGAGAAAATTTAATTAAAAATGCAAAGAAAGAGCGTAAAAAGGCAAATATCTAAGTAAAATATAGAACATTAAAGATAAGAGGGGGGAAAATAAACACAGCAGAGGAGAAAAACCTTACATTGCCTCTGAATAAAACAGGTTAAAAATTATCAATTAATGAGGGCAAATACCTTTTATCTTTATTATTTTATTTTTTGTTTCATTCGGAACATTTCTTTGTTCTGTTTTCTTATGCTCTGCTGCAGCTATTTATTCATTTATTCTGTTTAGGTGTCCGTGCTCTTTGGATCTTTATTAATCCAATCTTTTGTGTTAACTTGATATAGTTCTTTTTTGTTCAGTTTCTGAGAATATGATTGTGGTCAGTGAAAGTGTTATTGTATAGCCATAGCTTAACATGCAGTCATAAACTGTGCAGCCGTACGCTGATGCACCACATTTTATTGCACAGAATATAGCAGGAAGATGTTCTTGCTAATTATTTTGCGGCTGTTTGTGGCATTATATCAAAAGATTGAAATTTCATTAAAAAGTTATGGTGAACAAGTCACAACGAGGTCATGCGATGGACTTGTAACCTGTCTGTGTGATGATCAACTTAGTTTTTACCATCCACAATTTTAGTTACACAATGGCCACATCTTAAACCATGAAGGTAAAAAAAACAAAACAAACATTTTACCTCTAGTCCTCAACACACTTCATCACCATTTACTTTGTCTTCCTTGTCTTGAGAAAGGCAAGGATTTTCACCAGATCTCTGTCCTCCTCAGCCTCCTGTCTGCTACTACAGAGCCATTTAAATGGGAAATTGTGCAGTCCTTTCCGACAATGCCACCTTCTCAGAAACAGAACACTTCTGTGATGGAAACTGTCATCTATTTGTCAATATGAAGGAGGATGTAGAGGCACTGGTCAACAACATCTGTTGTTCTGGTCGCTTTTTCCAGTCATTCAGATGATGAAACAGAACCAGCTAATATTTTCCATGGATTGCATATTATTGTTTTACTTTGCTGGGGTTTATAAAAGGAAACATACTTCCCAATGCTTATGTGCCCTTTTCTTCATTCCATTTACGATTAATGTTGTAGCATCCCTTGTGTCTTATGCTTATACAGCGCATCTCCCCTGCTGATTTTTATTGAATTCTGTAAATGCTCTTATGTTAATCTTAATATAATTCCCAGGCTACTGATGTATATCTTGCCTGACACAAGGCTGATCTGGTCGCTGATAACACCTATGGAGCTAGGCAACAGTTGGGAAGCCCTGTGACTGTCCTAAAGGCACAATTGCTACATATTCCCTGATAATAAATTGATGAAGCAATCATATTCCCTTGATGTTTAAAAGAGTAATGTGACTCCCTAATCTGTCTAAGTCAGGGGTCGGCAACGCAAAATGCTGAAAGAGCCATATTGGACCAAAAAAAACAAAAAACAAAATATGTCCGGAGCCGCAAAAAATTAAAAGCCTTATTTAAGCCTTATCATGAAGGCAACACATACTTTATGTATCTATATTAGCTATATTAGCCTACTATCAAAATGACTAAGATGGCTACAAATACATAATGAGCCTTTATGATAAAATGTTTATTTTCCCCGCTGCGCATCCTGTAGAGAATGACGCACCACGTGATTACTCTGTTGTACGATGCCGCCTCATGTTTAACTTCATTACAATATTAATGAGTTATGTTTCGTTGATTTGATGAAATTAAAAAAATGCAATATAGAAACGATTTTTTATGTCATTTTTATTTTGAGGATTCAAAAAAAACAAACAACAACATGGAATGTGCATAACGCGCCCCTTATCTGGGCAACAAACAGAGCGCAATAAAACGCAGCCTGCATTTATAAAACATAAACCAGCAGCTTTTTAAGAAGGTAAAGTATATCAAATCAAATTAATACAGTTTGATTTTTGTGCAAATGCCAAGCAAGTAAGTCCAAGGGTAAAACGCAGCAGCATCCTCTGCTCTTTAGACACGCAACCAGCTATCCTCCGACCTGAGCAACATTACCAAGTGTCATTCCAGATATATACTGACAAAAATCAGAAATCATCTTATAAAAACAGCCACTTGTCTTTGATTTTCTGTATTATCTCGGTTTTGTTTTTGAAGTTAGCAAATACGTGTCCTGATATGTTGATGACTGACTCCTTCATGTAGTCACCATCTGTGAACGGTTTTCCACGCTTTATTATCTCCCAGGTTGCAACAAAACTTGCAGCAGTAGTGGAGTTTGGAGATGCAATCCACTTCTTAAATCTATTTTTGCACTTTTCTAATTTCTCCATAAGTAATGCAATCATACTTTTTGTGTCACTCCCAACTGGGTACTGGCTGCAAATGCAGCATGCTTTCCCTGGAAATGTCTTTCCACATTACTCTTTTTGTTATTTGACAACTTCTCGCTACAGAGCAAACATTCAGGCAATCCTTCCGCATTGGCAATTAATGCAAATGATTGGGTCCAAGAACCGTTGAATCCTCTGTTCTCCTTGGTTATTTTTCTCTTTTTCCCTTTGGGATCCATGTCCCATCACACAGCCGCCGGTTTGTTTACAACGCCACCTGCCTGGCATCCCGCCCTGCTGATAGATCGGCTACATGTGTCGCAGGCTATGACCCAAATCTTCCTTGACAGAAATGTTGAAATTTAATATTTATTCTACACATTTTTACAGCATTGGAAAGCGTTAAGAATGTTTGTCTCATGTTTGTCCTCCTACAGAACCATATCAAAACAAAAATATATATCTTATTCCATCTTTTTTTTTTTTTTTTAAACGTTTTTGAAAAAGCTCTAGGGAGCCCCTAGGGCAGCGCTAAAGAGCTGCATGCGGCTCTAGAGCCACGGGTTGCCGACCCCTGGTCTAAATCTTGAGACAGACTTTGTTACTTTTGGCCAGGGTTCATGATAATGTGGTCTGGCTATATGATGGAGTTTTTAAACTAAAAGTATAACTCATTGTGTCTTGTCTTCTTATCTCCCAGTTTCTTGCTGCTCCAGTGACCCAGTTACCATATAGAAGAGTTGGAGGTGGAGCAGAGGGATTGAGGCTTGGGTCTGGAGCTTGGAAGCAGGAAGCAGGAAGAGAAGATGGTAGATACAAATAACAGGACAGAGAAATGACCCAGAGGAGCAGAAAACAGACAAGAGTGAAGAATAAACAGAGAAAGATGATAGAGGAGGGCTTGGCCTTTGGGGAGTAGTGTAATCTGAAAGCAAGAGACCCAAGCTAGCAAGGGCTAGCTGATGAAATCAAACAGAAAGAAGAAGGAAAGAAAATAGCAAGAAATGTTGGACAACCATTAAAACTTAGTGATATATTATTAAACACAAACATGCATCTGTGCTTTCTTTCCTTCTCTCTCAAATTCAGTACAGAATTACTTTTACAGTGTTTCTTTTACTTTTGAAAACTTCTTTTCTTCAGGCTGCTATCTCTGTGTTGTATGCATTTCCATTTCTAACCAGCATAGAGATTGTCATGAATGTCACAAGATAAAGTCTTTTGATTCCCTGTAGCCTTAAAGTGGGAAAACCTGTTTCTTTTAAGTTTGCTTTATATTGTGGTACAAACATTTAAAGCATGCCTTGTGACCAGCTAACTTACAAGGTGGGGTGCAGGGGGGTGTATTTGCTATAAAGTTGAGAGAACATGTTAAAATGTAGAAAAACTGTATCAGGGATCACAAGGACAATTACAGCATAGAACTCAAGAATAATGGTGACTGCTGTTTACTAAAACACCAACCAGAATCTTTTCAATAATTACTGCTGGCATCCAGTCCTTTTAGATAACAAGAACTCTATATGAACTACACCTAAAAGGAAGTCCTAAATTGGGGGAAAGTAAATTTAAATATGTATTTTTTATATTTCTGGAGCAAAGGATTGGGAAAGAAGACATAGGACCAGAAAGAAAAGTGAAGAAATTGGGCACCCTAATTTTAGCTGAAGCATAAACAGTCTTGATGCCTGTCCAGCTGTACAGAATCAATCAAAAAAGAAAGATAAAGACTAATGTGAAAATCTCGACGCCCCCTACAACATAATGCTATTTTCTACTCTATAAATAATGATTAGGTGTAAGATATAATGTAACATCACATTTGCCCCGATTGGTCAGCTTCATTGATCAACACACCACGTCTTCCACAATTATAATTTCAAAAATATTTTATTGGACATGGATGACCTTGAATGTTGCTTGTTTGTTTTGTGGGTATATTGGTGTACAAATCATTCATTCATTCATTTTCCTAACCACTTAATCCAATTCAGGGGTGAGGGGAAGTTGGAGCCAATCCCAGCAGTCTTCGGGCGAAAGTCATCCGAATACAGCTTATTGTTTATTCTTTGGAAACTGTATGATATAATATAGTTTGATGTCTTAACTATCAACTTTAAGGACTAAATCTCCACATTATTTACGTTTACTCTCGCATTATGAAGTTTACCCACTTTGATTTGGGTGAAACTGGTGAGAACAGGGCAAGTTTACCTGAAAGCACCAAGGTTCCCAGACTTTAGAACAGTCTGTGTCAGAACCATGTCTGTGTGAAAAAACTGTCAGTGGTAATCCTAAACTTGAATAAAGACAAGTGCTTTCTTTTTCTTTCTTCTTGAAAATGTTTCACCTTTCATTCAAATGGCTTCTTCAGTACTAACTAGTTGGTGGTGTATTTCACTTCACAGCCGTTAAAGGAATGCTGGTTGGGACACACCAAGGTTCCCAGACTCTCAAAACACACACAACTTTTACAAAGAATTTTCAGCTATCCAACACTCAGAAAGAGCATGACAGACAGTGAGTTTGTTGAACTCACAAAGATAAGCTGTACTCTTCTCACATGGACATCCACAGATGCTTATAATTCAGTGTTTGTTGTTGACAAGCTGCATCTGCTGAGCCTAGAGACTCACAGTCCATATTAGATCTGGATGGCTGATCTTCCTGACCAATTTGTTGGACTTTACTTTGTCTCTCTCTGTGTCGTATCCGAATTCCCCTGCTTCTATGGTAAACTACTCCAAAAACTCTTCATCCCTGTGTCTCTCTGTCCACATATCTCTTTCACTATGGCTGGTTTCAGCCTACCAACCTTTGCTTGTTACTTGAGCAGCATACAGTTGGACAATTTCCATGTCACCTAGTCTGAAAATATAGTAAGATTTACTATTAATACATTCTTGACTATTGAGGTATGCGCTATAACTACACAAATTGTGAAGAGAAGAATTTTGAATTATGCCTTCAACTCCCAAAATTAAAGGTAATGATGATGATCATTTATGAATCAACTGTCTCCAGATTTATATGCTGATGATTGGTGATAAGGTTAAATGTCTGGTAATCTCATTAGCTGATAGTGACTTGTCCATTTATTAATATTCAGCTGCAGGGGTGTGTGATGGGTATTTAACCATGCTTTGGATAGTGATGAGTCATGCATTAGTCATGCAGTAATCACACAGAAGCAGAGCACCCTTATTAAGGAATGTAGACAGTCATTTTCTTTTTTCACTCCATAGCATCTCAAAGTGTCTGCTAAATGGATATAATGTAACTTGAGGAAAGTTATGACCATGTCGCATTCGTTATTAGGTTAATTATATCATATTCAGATGGCTTATTTATGAGTGGGTTGACATATTATTGTTTTTCTTTCACATGAAATAATAATTGCAATAAGCTGTAACATCCGTGAAGATGAAGAAATGGTGCATTTTTATCTTAAGTGCTTTATTTTTGTGTTGGTAGATTTTATAGAAGGAAACATTTGTGCTCGGAGTAACTAGTGTAGCTTGTTGTAGACAGAAGCAGACTGAGGAGGTTAAAGAAGTTTCAGAGTTTCTACTCTACAGCACTCTATCTGATGCAAAGATAGGTGACAAATTAGGGTATGCTATTGACATGCTGGCTCATTATATATCACCAGAAAAGTTAAAAATCCCACTGGTGCTGATATAGTGTTTAGTTCTGCTGGAAGGAAAGAATACTTTAAATGCATTTCTTTTAAAGAGACTAAAACACAATAAATGATAAGGCGAGCTATATTTTTACCTACTGTTATTTGCTGTGGTAATGTGTGGCCTTATCCAGTGGTGTAACCTTTTTTAAAGAAAGTTTGGACGAACCCAGGACTGGATGAATGAATAGCACGAAATTTCTGTTCAAGCCCTTGTCTTTTTTTCTTATATTATTTTGTCAATTTTCTATATTGCTTGGTCTTGTTCAGGCTTACGGGGAATCTGGAGTCTGTCCCAGCAATCATCAGGCGAGAGGCAGGGTACACCTCGGACAGGTCTCTAGTCCATGGCCTCACCTGGTGCAACTAGGACTAAAATAAGTGTACCATCCGTCATCCCATTTCCAAACCCTACTTAATAAATGTAGGAGAATTTTAAAAAAAAAATCAACTTATGAGGATCATTCATTTTCCAAACCGCTTAATCCAATTCAGGGTCATGGGGAGCTGGAGCCTATCCCAGCTGGCTATGGGTGAAAGGCAGGGTACACCCTGGACAGGGGTATCCATCGCAGGGCCACACAGAGACAAACAACCACTCACGCTCACTCATAGGGGCAATTTAGAGTAACCAATCAACCTAACATGCATGTCTTTGGACAGAGGAAGCCGGAGGACCTGGAAAGAACCCACACATACACGGGGAGAACATGCAAACTCCACACAGAAAAGCCACTGACCAAACCCCTCCCCAGCCAAGGATCAAACCAGCAACCTTCTTGCTGTGAGGCCACACCGCTAACCACTATGCCACCTTATGTGGCATAGTGGTTAGCACTATGCCACATTATGTGGCAGCCCTTATGTGGGGGTCACTATGTTTTAATTGTTATCTTTATTAAGATGTCATATTTTTGTTTTAGTTGTTAAAGTCTCAGTCTCCTATCAAAAATAAGGACATATTGCCTTTCTAATTTATCCAGTGTCATTTATCAAGAAAGTCAAAGGTTGTTTTACTGTCTATACTTGTATTTATGAATGCAATAAATAAATAAAACTCTAATAATGAGAAAAAGAAAAGACTAGTTTTAAGGACACATACAGTATACCAGCCTGTAAAATGAGGTCCGTTTTTCTGTGGTGCTGTCAGTCAAATACTTTTAATTAACTGAAGTTGTCTCCCTGTGGGGTTCAATGAGTTTTAGTTCAACCGTCAGATGTTCATTATGCCAGAATACAGATGTGTTTAAGACTTAACCGGAGTCTTAGTTAAGATGAGAGATGCTGGTCTATAAAACAGAGAATTGGACTTATTAAAATAGAGCATATTCACTGAGTTGGGGATTGAGAGAAATGAGGCCTTGACTGAGGCTGTGTTTATGACAGAGCATCCCAAATTTCATCCATTTTAACTTATAGTAGCATGTCTCATTTCAAGGCACTCATCAAGCACAAATCGAGTATAATTTACCAAAACATAACTTGTCTAAATTGAGACTAAAATATCAATCATTGGATCCATTTAACTCTCTAGTACACAGGTACTTAGCTTTTAATGGATTTCAATGTCATCAGTGTACAAAAGGTTGCAATTGCCATAATTGAAAGCAAAGAAAATTGACCACATTTCTTTTATGTTGAGTGATCAGTGATCAGCTTACTGTAACAGGTAAACAGTGTTCATCAACTTCATACAGCCCGGTTGGACTGCTTGCATTTTATCAACAAAACAGAAGCAACACAACCCACATCTCACAAGGAGACTGAGGGAAAAAAATGTGTGAAAAAAGTGAATTCCTAAACGTCTGTCCATCGTCCATGAAAGTGCATCCCCATTGGCAGGGTGCTGTCTGATGACAACACAATTGGTGGAAAGCCAAAATATTCTTAAAGTATTACCATAACATTAGGCCACATGAATAATGGCTTCCTGCAAACTTTCACAACACTGAAACATTTCGACAAACATTCGTAGCGCATGACCTGTTTCAACAATATGCAATGCAAAGTTTTGTATTATGTCAGAGCTATGTTCATTTACCGTATTTTCACAACCATAAGGCGCACCGTACTAAAAGGCGCAGTCTGTTATGTGCGCCCTTTCTGTATTTAACACATACATAGGGCGCACCTGACCATAGGGCGCGGGTTTTATATACCGGTACAATCCACGCCCACACTTCCCCCTTTAACATTCTCAATGCACACAAGCATACAAGTATGGCTTTTTTAAAAATAGAGCGGGAGCAAAACCGAGTTTGGTTGTGCTTTATTTAAGTATTGATTACAAAGTAATCATCAATCATCAATCATCAATCAATCATCAATAGGCGCGGGCATGGTAAAACACGCGGATAAAACAAGCACACAAGTGTCCGTATTTAAAAATAGACCGGGACCAAAACTGAGTTTGGTACTCACATTTTTCTTTTACCGGTAATCGTCATCAGTCAAACCCATCAAAGTCCTCATCCTCTGTTTCTGAATTGAACAGCTGCGCTAAATCTCCAGCAAACATGCGAGGTTCACTTTCTTCACTGTCAGTCACTTTCCGTGCCGTGCAGCTCCTCTGAAATGATGCCGGCTTTTGCGAAAGCGCGGACAACAGTGCCAGCAGACACGTTAGCCCAAGCGTGTTTCCTCCAACTCGGGCCACCTTGCCTTATGTCCACGGAAACTCAGCTGCGTCTTCTTTACCTGTCGGAGCTCGTTTTCAATCTTCCTCCACTTGCGAAGCATCGATTCATTAATCTTAAATTCTCTCTCGGCTGCTCGATTTCCATGTTGCTTGGCGTAGTTGATGGCCTTCAGTTTAAACTCTGCTTCATAAGCGTGTCTTTTTGCCATTTTCAGGGTTGTTAGAAAAAGGTGTTCTGCATAACGCACATACCTGTTCTTTTATATGCGATCAACGCCCACGCTTCACCCTTTAACGTTCTCATGGTGTTCTCTACTACGTCTGATTACTACAACACGCACACAAAGGGCGCACTGCACTATAGGGCGCGCCACACATTTTGAAGAAAATCTAAGACTTTTATGTGCGCCTTATGGTCTTAAAAATACGGTATTTCGTTTCTATACTGTGTAGTCCCAGCGATTGACATGCGAGAGGCAGGGTACATCCTGGCCACTCCATCACAAGGCATAAATGCTATGTCATCCTTTCATCCATCCATTTATTTTCTGACATTGCATAATGAGCAGCCTGAGCAGGGAAGCCCAGACTTTCTTCTCCACAGCCACATTCGCCAGCATGTCCTGCGGGATCCTGAGCTGGTCCCAGGCCAGTGTAGAAGAATTAGTCTTGCTGTACAAGTAATAGTCATGCAACAAAATTTAGGCCCAAGGTCGAGTAGGGCTGAGTGATTAATCAGAATTTAATCTCAATTACGATCTGGGTTTTTAACAATCATAAAAATAAAAGGGTGTAATTTTTTTTTTTTCTCTTTGCAGTTTACCCTCATGCTGCCTTCAGTTGCTAATCAAACTTCACTGGCATTGCAACGCTGCGCTGTAAACTCCTCCCACAGCCACTTTGGTTTTATTTTTTATTTATTTTTTTTTTAAAAGAGACTAGCGACAAATCTAGTGACATTTTACTGGAATTATTGAAGACTTTTCTAGTGTTTTGGCAACTGACTTGAAAGCACATGTTCTTCTGCAGTTGCACACTCCACAAGAAGCAAAAACTGAGTTCTTGCTTCTTGAGGCTGCGAGAAAAAGAACACATCTGTTTCTCCCTGCTGCACATCTGCAACCGGGTGGGATCACCGCAGTTGGCAATGTCTGCTTTATGTGCAATGAACTCGGTTGTCACCTTCACCAAGGAGGTTATGTTTTTACTGGCGTTCATCTGTCTGTGCTCAAGATAACTCAAAAAGTTATGGACAGATTTTCATGAAATTTTCAAGTTGTTGGAAATGTGATAAGGAAGAACTGATTAAATTTTGGAGGTGATCCGGATTACCGTTAGGACCCAGGAATTCTTAAAAGATTCTTTAATATTGTGCTAGGCGGAGGTTTCTGCTCTCCAAGTGCTTTCCTTGTTTCATATTTGACGAGCAACTTTGTCCCCAGCAGGGCGGGTTGTGCAAGTGGCTGGGTCTGTGTGTTTTAATGCCACATGTTGTAAAAATGTTCGTAATTTCTCACTATCTCGATCAACTGTTTTATCAAAACAATCTGTTTTACCTGCAACGGCAAAAACGTGGAAGCAACAACTGTCCGCTTCATGCTTTTTCCGTGTTAACCATGCCCACCTCATATGTCCGACCAATCACACAATACTTCTCAGAGCCCTGCAAGAAAAAACGTCTGCCAGCCTGATGTGTCGTGAACTGTCTTCAAACCCGTCCACGAGAACAGAGGCCTCAAGAACAAGAAAATAGTTCTTGCTTCTCGTAGAGTAACAAGCTTTACTCTCATGAACGAGCAGCAAGAGACCCTCTCTGTCCTAAAGCACTCACAGTCAGCTAGTCTCACAGTTGGTTCCGGCTGCTGGTGCAATGTAGAATAATTGCAGTAGGTTGTGGAAGTTCACTACAACATAGTTTATGTTTATCTATTTAGTTTACACCAGTATTTTCTCTTTATTTGTCAAGACAATAATGTTATTTGTTTGTTTTCTGAAATTAGTGGAATCCTCAAGACATTCTTTAAAAGCCACTGTTTAATATTAAATAAATTCATGTTGTTAAACATAATGGATAATTGTGTTGAATAATTGCGATCTTAATTTCAGTCAAATTAATTGTGATTATAATTTTTGCCATCATCAGCAGCCCTAAGGTCAAGCTGATCTGCAGAATCAAAATAATGAAGCCACATTTAAAATCGGGAGAGCGAAACGCCTTGCAGTCCGGCAAGCACATTCCTTAAAGTAGCAGATCATGGAAAGTTTGTACTGTAAGAGGATTGGTTTATTCCCCTTATGGGAGGAGGAGATGTGGAAACGGGTGTGAAATAGCAGACAGGAAACAGAAGGGGTGGTGCTATATCTTGTGTGATGGACGGACCGGGAGAGTGTTAATCTTCTGTCCCTTGTCAGGAAGTAAGATCTATAAAACTGAATTTAATTTCTGATTACACATTGACTACCTTCTTGTAAATAAATCTGCACATGATAAATATACAGTCTGATCCTGTATTTTTCACGCATTACTGATGGACAAGATTGATCAACCCATTCAACTCTGCTTAAGGCTTTTGTCAGTGGAGAATAATTTCCAGTTAAGAAATAAGATGTGTCTGAGCAGGGAAGCATCTGCAGGTCTGTGGCCATTGGGGGCTGGAGTTTAAGATCATTACTTTGAAGTTTACATTATATCAGAAGAGTATGCTCTCTGTTTTCTTCTGTAACTGTTGTGAGTCACTGTATTGGTTTTCAAAAAGCTTCTTCACTTTTGGCTTTTGCTTACAGGATGTTTTTCCATTTAACTGTTTTTCCTTTATTCTGAATATTGATTTAGTGTGTGAAAGGTAAATACATGTTTCATTTGATTTGGTAATTATTATTATTTGTTTTGTTTTCATCAATGTCAGATTGTGTATTATTGATTTGTAAGTCTATAAACTGCACTGCACACACACACAGATAAATTCAATATTCCCAGAGTTTCCTAAAAAGTATCTGTGTGAAATCAGTCATTTCAGATCTCTCCTTCAGGCTTTAATAAAGTCAAATAACTCAAACACAGCAGCATTGTGATAGCCTGTTAGGCTGCTGGCAGTGTTAGGCCCACTGAGCAACACAACAACAACACAAAAATAACAACTTATCAAACACAGTCATTTACACTTGCAGTGTTGTATTTTCCTATCACACATTGCCTTTAATCCACACTCACACCAGTATAAATCCTGAAAATGATCCGTTTAACCATATGCTAAATGTATCTTCCCCCATTGTTAAGGAATATATTCATAATGCACAGTGATCCACTAGCTAATTGTTGTTTTTTTTTTGTTTTTTTATTGGCCTTTAGCTGATAAATTTAAATATGTAAATATAGCTGCACTTGCATCTACCTTTCTGAATATATAAACACATGCAAGTCTGATTTCCATAAAAACTGTCCCTGTCTGTCTGGGTTTCTCATATACAAAACCCTGCAGCTGTTTTTAATGATTCTGAGAAGGTGATAAGAGTAACTTGTTATTTTACAGATGTAACATTCTTGCCTAAAGGGTTGCAAAAGTGCCTACGCCAGGTCTTACTCACAACACCTAAACACACATTTAACATGTACTCTCATTAACCCCGACCTCCATGCATTATGCTGCGAGGAAGTCTGACCTGATGTATTGTCAACCCACAAACAAGCACTTTCTCACTTTGCTGATGACATGAAAACTGTGCTACATCTTAAATTAGTTGGCTGTGACCCTGAAGAGACAATAACATGACTTGTGGAAATAATGTAACTTTTAGTACCAGTACTACCAGTATAAACCTAATATCTGGATCATGCAAACATACTGATTCAGTTTAAATCAGTGTGTATCAAAAGAAATATATATGTGTTACCAATTATCCTTATCGATTACTTGGGCAGACACTTCTGAAAACATGCAGCACTCAAAGAAATATTCCTGCAACTTTAGACTTGATCTTGAACTTTTCAGTTCAGTACTTGGTAAATATCCACAATTCTTGGCTTTACTTTTGTAACTAATCGTTTGCAGCGGAACAAAAATATTTAATGCAACAGCATTTATGGAATGTATCGGTTGAGTTTCAGAGCAAGCTGCAGCACAAAAGCCACTTCAGTTAAAAATAACCAAGGAGTTAAGAATCAGCTGTGACACATAGTTAACCTCTGCTTTACTTCTGCTTGGATCTTAATGCTGCCATCAACAATGTTAATCATCTCATGTTGATTAACATAATATTGACATCATTTCGTTATAACTTGAGTGACAGCAGTATTTTATGTTCTGACAGGTCAGTTTTGGTTTCACATGCTCCCATGGTGATATCATGAAGAATCATAATAAATATTCACATTTATATACAGGCTGCTTAAATGATTTCTCATATAAATGATTGGATTCATCACTGAAAGATACAACATAGAAAATTTGCTGTCTCTAAAACACTATGGGCAACTTAGAATCTTGGTTTTAATGATCACATAACCATCATCCCCAGGACCGTCTTCCTTCATCTCAAACTGGCTCTGGGAAGTTTTTTTATGTATTCATATAAAGCAGGTCAGACTACTGCTAATCTTTTTTTTTGTATAATATCCAAACAGCAGTATAACTACAGCAAAACATGAATAGCATAACACTGAATTGACTTTGTGTCACGGTGGCTGTAGGGATGTGGACCCAAATGCAGGAGTCGGGAAGCCGGTATGCAGAAATCAAACATCACTTTAATCCAAGACAGAGTGAGGGCCAAAACCAACAAATGAACCAGCAACACAAGACAAAAACTGGGGGGTATAAATACACAGAACACAATGAGACAGGTGAAGTAATTAACAAAATGAAACCAGGTGAACTCAATAACAGGAAATCAATGAAGCTAAAACAGAACCGAGGGAACTAAACAGGAAACTACAAAATAAAACAGGAACCCTGAAAACAAAGCAAAGGGAGAAACCCAAATCCTGACACTTTGACAGTAAAGTCACTCCTCTTCACATCTAGATAAATACAAAATCCCCTTTAAAATCATCCCAATAGTCCACAAAGCACTTAAAGTTGCAGTCCTTCAGTGCATCTTGGACTTACAACTTACTCAGGTGTTTTTCAAAACTTCACTAATAACATTTTTTGCAGCATATAAACACAAAATCCATTGATCAACTTTTTTTTTTTTTTTACTAATCAGGATTATTTCCATCAGATTAACAAAGTAACTATTCAAGTAATTCACATAACTCCACAAAAAAGACAAAAAAATCTAGTTTAATCACAATAATCAGATTTGTTTCTTGTTGCTAAAAGGACAGATCAATAAGAATGTAAAGCAGATTTTGCAGATATACTTTTATCAATTCTAACTTTACTGTGATTTGCAAATTTTTGTCAACCATGTATATCCCATGTTGAGCAGAATGATGCCACATACTTGTGATTAAGCTGAGTCTGCATTTTATAAAAAATCTTAACAGATAGATGGAAACATCCCCAGCATGCAGCACTTGAAGCCTTACAGTCAGAGATTTCAAGGCTGTTTTTCAGCAGGTGGCTAATAGGAAGACCTACTCCATCTTTCTTTCCTGTGGCATGTCTTATTTGACAGTGTACAGCTTTATGAAATCCATACTATCCACTTAAATGTGCACAAATTACATGCAGTAATCTTTAAAGCTCCTCTTTAGAGCATGGATTACAACTACCAACCAGCTATTTTACTCTCATATACTTACACTTGCCTTTTGTATAATTTGACCGAGAGTTGTTACAAATTCATCTTTTAGAATTGAGTGTAGTAACATAATGACCAACCAGCTGTTCAGAACTACTTATTGTAATAATTCGTCTATAAAACATCAGCTCTGTGGCCAGAGATTAATACTCATACAAATGACATGTGACCAAAGTGGTAAATTTTATTTACTTTGTTTCTAATGGTGTGCTTCAGAGGAGTATAACATTGATTTAAATGTTGAAACTGAGAAAACTAACAAAAAGTCATGTACTTAATATACAAGCATTTAATAAAGTGCTGTTATCAGTCATTGTTACAATTCTTCATGTAAAGGGCATAAATTTACTTCGAGTCTGATTGTTTGTTTGTTCCTCGGTGTTAGTGGCTTTTATTGACATTAAAACCCAAATAGGAAGGTTGGAAGAGACATGAGGGTGGCAAGAAGCAAAAGGATCAGCAGTTAATTAACGCTTTCCTTTCTACAATGCATGAGGGGAAATGTGGAAGTGACACCTTTCCTCTTTAGCTTGTCTGTGTTAACGACACCCGTCTTAAAAGTCTGAGAAATCACACAATACTTCTCGGAGCCCTCTGAGAAGAAAGTTCTGCTCAACTGATAGATTGAAAACAAGCTGCAACATATCCAGACTTTTTCCATGGCATTTTGTTTTTCTTTCTTGTGGACTTGAGAACAAGAAATATGTAGGGAATATGTAACTGGTTTTGCAGCTTCCGTGTATGGGTTTGTTCTCTTAACCAAGAAAACGAACAAATGTCCCCAGCTTTCTCAGATTTTAATTCTCAAAGGCAAAAAATTTTTAGCTGTAACAGGTCAAAACAGAGACTACAGACAATAAACTGTTCCTTTTTTAAAGGATATTTGCAAGATATTTTCTTTTCTTTTTAATTCAGCATTTAAATAACCGTTTAAGTTTTTTGGGCTTTTTTTTTTGTATCTATGTTTTAATATTTGCCAAATGATGCTTTTAGAACTTAAAGAAATGGGAGTAATGAGAGGGAATGTTTTAATGATTACAAGCTCATATGAGTTTAAGCCTTTTCAGGGTGAAACTAAGAGAAAAAATGAAAGGAACTAGGAAGCCTTTATAATGCTGGTGGGGATTAACGCTAAAAGAATCTGAATCAGTCAGACAGAAGAGGTTAAAAATGAAAGGGAACAAAGTAGTAGTAGTAGTAGTAGTAGTAGTAGTAGTAGTAGTAGTAGTGAGCAGAATATCAGGTTTGGAGAGAGACACAAAAACTCTTTCAAATGAAAATTACAAAGAGTAGGAATAGATACAGGGTGTAAGGAAAGGTAGAAGAACGGTGAGTGAAAAATAAAATAAATTAAAAACATACAAAATCATAAAATGAAAGGTAAAAATGAAATGCAAAACTAGATGTAAATGGAATAGTATCAAAGAGAATAAAAAAAAAAAATCCCCTGAAAGAAGTTTTCCTTCTCTAATGTAGAAACCTTACAAAACCTGAAGTGAAAAACCCAACTCTTTCACCCATGTTCCACGGTCGGTTGAACCAACATACAATTTTGGGAAGCCTGCAATGATCTCTGGGAGTTAACCATATCTAAACAACAAAAATTGATGGACCTGACACAGACAGAAATAGAGACAAGCCTCGAAAGTTAGAAAAATCAAAGAGCAGGTGGGAAAAAGTGAAATTACCAGGGGAAGGCAGAGTCACCGATCCAACTAAAAGGTCACTTCTGTGACAAAGCAAAGTGAAAGGAAAAGACAGATACAATGGTAAGTGTGAAGTCAGGGGATGGAGGGCTTTGGAAGGAAGTGAAAAGGAAAGAAGAGATGACCGGGTCATGTAAGCTGGAATCGTACAGAACTGGGGGAAGTTTTGGTTTTTTTTGTTGTTTTTTTTTTTGCACAGTGTCCATTCACTTGGACAAATGCTGGCTTGTATCACATGTTTCTTGCATTAAAACAATTTTGATGATGACCTTGGCAAGATGACTTACATAAGCAAATTAATCCAGAGCAGAATTTGGTCGGGGGGAAGAAGACACAAAGAATGTTCGCAGTGCATGTCTAAGATGATGTGTCAGGCATTTTCCATGCATTTTCTACGGTCTGTATAATCTGACAAATCGTACAAGGTTATTGGATTTTCTCACATGAGCTACATATTTTAAAAAGAATTTTTTTAAAAAATCAATGGGGTACAGTTCTATTTCATCATTTGAATAAACAAACCATTAAAATCTTTGCGTAGGCCTGAGTCTGTGTCTCAGACTACAGTAATAACTAGCACATAAATAAGAAGGAGTGTGCTTTGGGAGCATGGGAACCATCATTGCTACTGTTATGAGATTTGGAGTTTTGGAATTTAATGACACAAAAATGGAGAAACTATCAAGTGACACTATAAAAACTGTGAGTCTCTTAAACACTTAAACATGCCAAATGTTTCAGACTGCGCTGTGACAGTAAGCAAAGCTGCTGGAGTCCCACAGAACAACACAGACAACAAACACTAAAACAGTGTGCATAGACAATGATTCTAAAACTCAAAGGTTAGAAGTGAGACTGCATATAAAAAGAAAAGACAAAGCTCCACTGGCAGAAAGAGGAAGAGAAAAGGGGAGGGCAAGATTAAAATGAAACACATAAGAAAGTGGAAAGAAAACAATGTGGAAAAAAGAGAAACAGCATCAGTTAATTAACTAAAGGGGTCAAGGGTAAAAAAAAAAAAAAAAAAAAAAGAAAGCAAAAAGAAAAGAAAAAAAAGGGCCAAGGGGAAAGGAGGATAGGTCGTGATAAAAGAAGCATAACGGAAATGTGGACAAGATGGCAGGTTAAGTTCTTATTTAGACAGTCCCAACTTTACAAAGACGCTGTGCAGTGAGGCTTCAAAGAATATCTTGTTCTGACTCCCGTTTTGAAGTTTTAAAAATGATAGAGAAGTCATAAAGTGAAAGCAAAAACCAATGAAAAGACTAAATACTGACAAAAATAAGGAAAAAATAGTTCCATTTTCAAAATGACGACTCCTTCAAGATAATGGTCATACATGTGTGTGCCTTCTTTTTCAATTCATTTTTTTTCAAAAACATCAAGTTTGCCATCTGACTTTTTAACGTGATTCTGCATCTGTAATCTCAACTATCTAATTCATACTTCCTTTGTCATTCATTTTCTATTGTACTCACCATAAGAGCATGTATGAAGTGTGTCTTTACGTCTCATTACTTCCATAAAGACAGGCACACATTTCCCGTTTCATTTAACATTTCTTTCTCTTTGTTTTTAAGTACATTACAAGCTTGTGCATTCCTTCCGCTTTCTTTTTGTTTTGGTTAAGGTCTCATTTTGCAATTTTTTTCATCTTTAAACTGTCTGTCATGAACATTTTTATGGTCTTATAAAAATGTTTGTAACAGATAATGCTTTCTTGTGTGCTTCTTTTTCATCATTCTCTACAAATGTGACATTTAAGCATCCTCCTTCTCTATTACATTTCTTTTGCACTTTCCCCTTCTTTATTCTTCCATTGGTCTCCCACTGTGTCTTTATTTCTTCCTTTCCAACCTCTACACAGTCATTCCTTTAATAATATACACGCTCCTCCGTCTTTCCTGGCAGTGGTGGCAGATTCCTACAGGATTCAATCATGACCTCACTAATGAGATTAGCATGGCTAATGCACACTGTTCTGTCTCCCTCCTCACTGCCTTGTCGCTCTTTCAACTGGCACTCCACAAGGCAGGAGATGACCTAGGATGTGTGGGTTGATTGCTGGGTGACTGGGCTTAAACAACCCTGTCGTACCACCTGAGCTTCATCACAAGTGCTTGGAGGACGGAACATCCCCAGTGAAGCAGGGTAGCAGTGAGAGTGAGCCAAGCGAGCAAAATATGGTCTGTGACAAGCATTTTTGTATGTGTGTGCAGGAGGGGTGAGGGAGGAGCATTTGGCTCTGTTCCATAGCGTCTCCCTGCATTTGAAAAGCGGTGGTAGAACCTGGCAGGCCAAACAGGCTGAGTGGAGAAAAAAAAAAAAACATGGATGGCCTGAAGGAAGAAGGGATGACGAGGTGATGAAACAGATTAGCACACCATCCTGGGGTTTCATTACTAAGCCTGCCTAATCACAACTCGAACCATATATCTCCAGGTGCTGGCTGTTAAAGTACATACACACCTATACACACATACGATTTTTTGCCATTCATACGTCTGTCGTAGCTTCTCTTATCAAGCATGACTTTCAACAATTGGACCAGCAGATTGGCTCCAAATGATATATTGCTAGCATTAGTAGCAGTTAATGATAAATGCAAAAGTGTAACCGCTACACATACACACGCAGAAGAAATGATTAGCGAAGAGATACGAAGACAGAAAGCAAAAGTAGAACAATTATCTGTGTCTTCCTGTGTCCTCCGAGTGTGTATAGATGTAAAGTCTATTCCTTTTAAGTGGAAGTAATCCCTCACCGCTTTGATTGATTTCTCAGTCAAATTAGCAGATTTCTTAATCTATCAATGGACTGAAATGCATTAGCGCACGGTACAAAGGACCTAACGTTAGTTTAAATATATAGTCCTAATTATATTGCAAGTACATCTCAAACACGTGCATATTTGCACTTGAGATTAAGATGTAAAATACTTCACATGCAACTTATGAAGACCTTGATTTTCTGTATGTTTCACAAAGCTGCATTACAAGTTTTCACAACCAAAGTCCACATGGTGCGCCCCAGAATA
Source organism: Telmatherina bonti (assembly GCF_933228915.1). Classification (NCBI taxonomy): domain Eukaryota; kingdom Metazoa; phylum Chordata; class Actinopteri; order Atheriniformes; family Telmatherinidae; genus Telmatherina; species Telmatherina bonti. The sequence goes on along the minus strand of NC_136621.1, from coordinate 21,857,796 downwards.
TGGGCGACATTTCAAAAACCACACAAAATAAGTCAAAAGACAAAGAAATACTCATTATACACTGTTCACACCAGGATGATTTTCTCCACTACCTGTGGGCATCCATGCAATCAGCCTCAACACATTGAGACACACATGCACACACTGACAGACCCCCTAAGATAAGTGTGATGTGTTGTGTGTACTGTTCAAGGTGAACACTGAGTACACTAACTTCTGGCTCAGGGAGGAAAACCCCTATAAGCAAGTCATGTCAGATCACACTAACATTATGAATATTAACATAGTAATTTTTGAATGTGAAAAGTTCTTTTTCTGTTTTCTCTTTTGAGTCTTTTTTTTTTTTTTTCTCAACACCTACACCATTACAAACCTTTCATGCTGTAATTTCAGGGGCTTTAAGTCGCTAATTTTTTAAACAGAATTTGAAACCTGCAAATTAAACAGTGACGTGGCTAAAGTATGGGTTTTTACTGGCTAACAAGTTATTTTATGCTGCATGCACACACTCTCTTGGAAAACACACAAGAAAATGCATGATGCAACCTTTAAGGTAAAGGCAATTGATGCGGGTGTTGGAGAAAGAAAATGGAGGTGCTGCACACTCTGAAGGTGGGGCTCATGTTCAGGTGCACTCTGTAGCCCAGAAATCATGTTATACGGTGTTCTTATGCATTCAGAAATCTCGGTCCTTTTCCAGATAATATCAAAATGTAATTCATGTTCATTAATGCCAGGTTGTAGGACTAAAAAGCCAAAATGCAAAGTAAATGAACCTCTGGATTCTACCATTGTCCTATATATCTATATTTATGCATATGTTACAATGTTTTTGGTCATTTAGATTTTATGAGAAAGGATGGGAAAACAAGAGGGTTGGTGGGGACATTTTTATCACCTATGTAATGTAAAGCACTTAGAGTTGCATGTTATGTATGATAAAGTGCTCCATAAATATTGTTTGATTTTGATTTTTTTACTTTATTTGAAAAGCCACATTATATGTCCATGTTCTATTGCATAAATAATGTTAAAAGGCAGAACAACCCACAATGAACAAGTTTTTCAATTTAACTTATGTGATTCTACAAGTGCATTAGTGCCTATTTGACCATTTTTGACATGAATGTTACTGGAAGGTGGGAAGAACCCGAAGTGACCAGCGAGAACATCTGAAAGAGCCGACTGAATTTCAGTCTGTTAAAAATCCAGACCAGATATTTCCAAGTACCAATATGCACAACAAAAAAGGAAGAAGTATTAGTAAGTGAAAATGTGTAAAATAAGCATATTTCTACTATGCAGCAAATCTAAATATGTCCTACAAGGAAAAGAACGAAGGCTGCTTTGGTCACAGCAACGCGTATCTATGACAAACATGCATCAGCTGCAAAATCCAATTAAGCTGAAGGTAAAATCCACTTGAGTTTGTTTCAAAAATCATCACTTAGCTTTGCAAGGTTTCATATGTAATATTGAGATGAGTGATTGTTCACAGGGACAAATTTCAGCAAAGTCTTCACAATTTTCCATGAGACTCAAATCTATTAATCAAATGTATGTTTTTATCTCTAAACATTAGATACAATTTTAAAAAAGTAAACAAATAAAAGTAAAAACTTTATTTACATCATACTCAATTCACATTAAATTAACTTTACATGCCAACACCCCAAATAACAAAAATCTCTATTTTTTTTATGTTCCTAATTTATATTATTTGAAAACTTTCTGACAATGTACACAAGCACAAATATTTCAAACCAGATAAAATAGTTGCAGGTCGGTGGTGGTTTCACATAATGGATCTGTGTCATAAAGATCCAAGTTCTTCTTACGACACTGTAACATTGTAAGACTTTACACGTTTTAAAAAAAGTACTTTGAATTGTATGTATATTGTACATTAAATGTGATAAACAACTAAACTTGCCCTGCTTCTGTAGTTGTACTTTTTTTTTTTTTTTTTTTTTTTTTTAAAATCAACAGTAATTTAGTAACGTCCATGTTCAGGGTCAATTCAGACAAAAACCTGTCCACACAAACATGTGAAATCCCCGTAAACCATCAGAAATCAACCATGCCAGAGGGACCATTCTTTTGCAGTAGATGGGAGTGAAAAACTGAGTGATCGTCGCAGTGATCTGATGCGATGAGTGCAGATGCACATCATTACCTTTTCAGGGCAGACAGTAAGGTCACAGTGACTGGAACCTTTCAGTCACAGAAACAGTAAAACACACACCCATCTCCCTCCAGAGCATTGTCCATTTCTGAAGGTAAATGGCTTTTTCAGTCACCCCCACCAAAGTTTCCATCCAGTGTTAGAAAACAACATTTGGACAAAAGTAAAGAAGTAGTTTTGTATCACTGGTCTGGGCAGTAGAGTAACTAAGCCTTCATTGTCAAGGTGCAGCGCTCAGTGAGGCATTTCTCTACACATGAATTGCAATCAAGACTCCATATGAATTAAATTAATACAGTATCCCTTGAAAAGGAAAAAAAGAATAAGCATGAAACAATTAAGAATCATTTAAGCTTGCTGAGTTAATATTGAACATGCTGTGCTTTGTTGAAACAGAGATGAAGCAGATGATCAGTGTCAAGAGCTAAACAGAGAGCTTAAATATGCATCTGGCTGTGCTGTCAAGGAAAAATATATACCATTCCAAGTAATTAAACCTGTCTACCTGGAGTGCCAGATGAGTTGAAAGGTATATTTGATCAGCTTGTTACAACTTTGCCGGTTGCTTACATTTCTTCATCGCGGAGCAAAGCTTCGCTGAAGCTTGCAATGCCGTTTGAAGCTTTCCAATCTCAAGCCACCTTGATCCATTAACACTGAACAGATGAGACTGATCCAGAAAATTCCATTCACAGATTGTTGCTGAGCATGACAGGACAAGGATTGTTGGGTGTTATTTCAATAAAACACCCAAACCTGTATAAACCAGAGAACTTCAGAATCCAGACGCTTAATAAATCACTTCATAACTTTATGCTCAGCCGAGTATTGCATGATCCCTATGTTTTTTATTTTCATTGTCTGGAGTTCTCTGATTGAAATTATTGACCAATCTCATTTAAATGCTACAAATTATGTGTTAACTTTTGAAAGTGAGTCAAATGCAGGTTTTATAGATAACATATGAGTATGTGATATGGTAAAGCACATTACATGACACATCTAATACAACATAATAATGAATTAGGTTTGGTTATGATCAGAGCAGATAGCATACAAAGTATAATCTGCATGTGAAGAAATATACTGTACGCCCCTGTCAGATTACAAAAACACAAGTAACCTGCAAACTGGGACATCACCAGAGCTAATCAGCATTAATTCATAGAGACATTGTGGGTACTACAAATAATAGATAAACTTATCTATGAGCATCCCAAAAAACCAACAAAACACAAGAACTAGGACAAAGCCCATATTTGTGATGAAGAATTTAACCTACTAACAACAAGAACACTGGCAGTAGAAAACTTTCAGCAGGGCACGAAAAGTGGGCCAGAAAGAACACTGGGACCGCTTGGTAAAACCCAAAATATCCACATTATATAGGCTTCTCCTTAAATGCAGTACAGACATTCCTCTTGTCTCTTATAAATGTCAGCAAATTTCATCATCATGCATAACACTGAAAAACTTTGGCACCGAGCCAAAGCCGCAGATCCATTTCAACCACACTGACAATCCAGGAAATAAATTAAGCTCAAGGATTCTCACACGGCCTTTTCCCTCAGCGCAATTCAACACACCTTCCCAAAATCTCTTCCTGGTCATGCATATGGATTAGCACCTGCTACTATGGCAACAGACACCCCCTTTTTGCCAACTAGGCTCGTTTGGCCAAAATTGGTTGTGCACCTAAGGAAAAAAAAGAAAAAAAAGAAAAAGAAGCTCTCATTCCTTTGCTTTTCACAGTTTCATGCCACTGGGTTCTGTCAACTGCTCATGTGAAAAGAGCCTCAGTGGGTGAGCTTTCAGGCTACCCTGTCAAAGCGAGCCCAGTCCAAAGCACTTGACTTATTAGGAACGCCATGCTTCACTAGGGGTTAAAATGACTGGTGGTCGACACCAGAAACATTGGAGTTTCCTTATTGGAGCGTGCCGTGTGAACTGACAAACTCACCTCTATTTTAGAGGATTAAGTGAACGCCAAATTGCAGAAGGAAGAGAAGTCTTGCCCACTTAAGGATAGTGGCTGGCCACAGTGCCAGCAGGGCCAGCAGGGTCTTGTACGATGAAGGATTTCTGCTATTACATCAAATTTCGTCTTCAACATGAGTTCCCCAAAAAGATTTTAAAATGACTCTCTGGATTAAAGTAAGTATTCTCTATGTGTTGTGGTCCACGTGGATCTGATTCCTGTGTCCACACAGATAGGGAGGGAGGGTTCTTTCTCCAGCCGCCGAGACAAGAGATCTGAGAAGTAGATCTAAATAGGAGACAAAAGAAGAAAGAAGTGCATGTTAATGAAACTTTTAATCATGCTTTGTTTACAGAACATACCCAGGGAGAAACACGAATAAAGATAAAGGTCAAATCAGTTAAAACTTAACCAGGCCACCTTGACTTGGAGTCAACACGAAGAGCATTTTTCTCTCACTGAGAAATTGCTGTTGGTCAAATATTCTGTAATGTGTGTGAGCAAATTGTAAAGCAGAATATTACTAGGGTTTCCTCTGATTAGATTAGCAGTGGCTGCTTTTTGTGGTGAGGAAGGCTTCCCCTTCCCACAACAATCTGCACTACTCAGGTCCAAGCCATTGAGGCCAATCAGGAGGGCCAATCTTTGATTTAATCATTTGATTTTTTTTTTTTTTTTTTTTTTTTTTTTTTTTTTAGATTTAACATTTAAATTTAAGAAAATATGGAAATGAAACAAAAAATTTGCAGGCTAATACATTACTATATATGCAAAATTTAAACAAAGTTTTTTTTTGTTTTTTTAAACAAAGAGCCTATGAATAATATGTGAGTAACAGCTATGTACTCAGTAAGCATGAGACCAAAATGTGTACCTAAAATGATTTACTGTATTATAAAAAAGACTGCAGTGTGGCTAAGAACTCCGTAGCTCAACATTCTTTTCTCACTGACATATGAGATATGAAGAGAAGGGTTCTGGTGCTTTGTAGAGTTTGTTGGTTAGGTTTTGTCTTTGCCAATATAATGTATGAAATAATATCAGTTCCTTTTCTTTATCGTCATCTTTTCCCCTGTAAAAGAACTGAACATTTATCGAAAAACGGCTTAAGTTATCACTGCAGTTCTAAGACTACTACTTTTTCAACATTATTAGCAGGAACCTAGGGCTATGAAAAAAACTGTGCCTTAAAAAAGACCATGATAACCATTTGTGAGACTTTGATGGTATGTGTTGTCTTATGAGCAACAACCTGAACAACTTGTGAAAACATAAATATTTAGAAACTCAACAGGATTAATAGACAAATACATAATTTGAACTACACATCATTAAGGATTATATATATACATATATACATATATACATATACACACATATATACATATACACACACACACATATATACATATATACTTACACACACACACACACACACATTATATATATATATATATATATATATATATATATATATATATATATATATATATATATATATATATATATATATATATATATATATATATATATACTGTTACGCTAGCTGAAATAGCGGCCCACTTTGCCCTCTCCTACCCAAAGCAATTGGTCAAAAGAGAGCTGAAGGCTTTGGTGGTGATGAAGTTGGTGGAGTTGCAGCTCTTAGCTGTGCCGTCTGTGTCTGGCATTGAAACTCTGCATGGTACTGCAGTATTAGCAGAGGATCAGAACCCCTTTGCTGCATCACGCAGTGAACCAAGCACTGGGGGCGGAACCCCACCTGCCTTGGAGGGTGACGATGAGAAGAGTGGTCGGCCAAAAACGCCTTTTACTCTTCCACGTTTTGAGTCCCTCAGTGAAAGTGGCTCTGCCAAAGATGAGGCCCGTCTGAAAGTCTGCCTCGCTCAGCTTCAGCTGGAGGCCCAGGAGAAAGTCCAACAAAGACAGGCACAGCTCCAGTTGGAGATAAAAAAAACTGGAGATCGAGGCTGAAAAAGCCGTGAGGCTGCGTCAGCTTGAGCTTGACTCCCAGGTGAGAGCTAGTGCTATGCACGCTTCTGTCACAGATGGTGGTTCTCCCTCTGTTCTTCCACCGGCTGGACCTTTGGATGTGACCAGATTCATTGCTTTGGTGCCGGAGTTTAGGGAGGCTGAGGTGGACAGCTATTTCGCTGCATTTGAGCGTATTGCTCAAGCTTTAAAATGGCCTCCTGATGTGTGGTCACTTCTCGTGCAATGTAAAATTCATGGAAAGGCACAAGAGGTTGTCACTGCCCTCTCACTCAGTGACAGTTTGCAGTATGATGTGGTAAAATCTGCCATATTGAAGGCTTATGAACTTGTGCCAGAGGCATACAGACAAAAGTTCAGGGCTTACAAAAAAACCCAGACTCAAACCTATATGGAGTTTGCCCGAGAAAAGGGGTCTCTGTTTGACAAGTGGTGTGCTTCATGTAACATTACTGACCTTAACTCTCTCAGAGAAATGATCTTGTTGGAAGAGTTTAAGAATTGTCTGCCAGAACGTATTGTTGTTCACCTGAATGAGCAAAAAGTAACGCAACTGTCTACTGCAGCAGTGTTAGCTGATGAATATGTTCTTACTCATAAGACTGTCTTCCACTCAAGTTCTTCAAAAAATCAGTCTGTTGTACCCGGGTCTTCACAGAAGACTGGCAGAGAATGTTTTTATTGCCATAAAACTGGACATGTAATTGCTAACTGTCTGACATTGAAATGAAAGACCCAGCCTCCCTCCCAAGCGCCATCGAAGGGAGTTGGTCTTTTGAAGGAGAAGTCTGCTGACGTTGGTTGTACCCTTGATCCTTGCTATGAACCATTTGTACTGGACGGATTAATTTCCCTCACAGGAAATGCTGTTGACCAGAGAGAAGTTCGTCTTTTATGTGACACTGGGGCATCACAAAGTGTGATACTGGCTGATGCTCTACCGTTCTCCGCTTCATCATCAGCTGGTTATCATGTGATTCTCCAGGGGGTAGAAATGGGTTACCTGCCCAAGCCTGTTCATTGGGTGCACCTAAAAACAAAACTGGTTTCAGGGCTTTTCCCCATGGCTGTATGTGCGGCGCTACCGGTAAAGGGCGTTGTCCTTCTATTGGGTAACGACATTGCAGGTGGTAAAGTTACACCTGCTTTAGAAGTTCTGGACAAACCACCGACTTGTGCTCCAGAACCACAAACTCAGATATTCCCCGTTTGTGTGCTCACCCGTGCTCAGACTCGACAAAAACAGGAAGGTTCTGATTGGGATTTGTCTGACACCTTTTTGGCATCAGTTCTTGCTGAGGAGCTTGATCAGAATGTCACAGCTGGTGATGATAATGCTCAGGCCAATATAAAAGTCCAGGCCCTGCGTGATACCACTGTTGACGGTCACACTTTTCCGGTCTCACGTGCACACTTGGGTGAAGTGCAGAGAGCAGATCCTAGCTTACATCAGTGTTTCGCCAAAGTGGTAAGTGCTGGTGATGCTAAGGCACAGCCTGTAGCTTTCTGTCTTGAAAAAGGGGTTTTAACCAGGAAATGGTGCCCTGTCATTCTCCCTGATTCTGATTGGAATGTGGTACACCAAATAGTTGTTCCGCAGCCTTTCAGGCAGCACATCCTACAGATGGCACATGAAAGTACTTGGTCGGGACACTTGGGTGTCACGAAAACTTACCAGCTCATTTTAAAGCACTTTTACTGGCCTGGTTTAAAGTCGGATGTGTCCAAATATTGTAAATCTTGCCATACCTGTCAAATAGTTGGAAAACCCAATCAGCAAATTCCCCGTGCTCCACTCCATCCCATTCCTGCTGTAGGAGAGGCCTTTGAACACATAATTATTGACTGTGTTGGTCCACTTCCTCGAACTAAGTCAGGAAACCAGTTCCTTTTAACGATAATGTGTTCTGCTACTCGCTACCCTGAAGCAATACCTCTACGGAGGATCACAGCAAAGGCGGTAGTGAAAGCACTTACTAAGTTCTTTTCGACCTTTGGTCTCCCACGCACCATCCAGACTGATCAAGGTAGTAACTTTCAGTCTAATCTGTTTAAGCAAGTCCTCCGTACGTTGCAGATCCAACATGCAACTTCCAGTGCCTATCACCCTGAATCACAGGGCGCATTGGAGCGTTGGCATCAAACGTTGAAGTCCATGTTAAGGAAGTATTGTTTGGCTGAAAAGAAGGAATGGGATGACGGAGTTCCTTTTGTGTTATTCGCTGCTCATGAGTCCGTTCAAGAATCACTAGGATTCAGCCCTGCTGACCTAGTCTTTGGACATTCACTTCGTGGCCCTCTTCAGGCATTAAAAGAGAAGATGGTGGAATCCCACACCTCTCCCAAAAGGGATGTGTTGGATTTTGTTTCTGCCTTTCGTGAACGCCTACATCGTGCTCGTGTAGCTGCTCGTGAGACCCTAAGTAAGTCACAGCACTCTATGAAACGTAAACATGATCGTGCTGTAGTTTTCCGTGAATTCAAGGTTGGGGACCCTGTTCTGGCACTGTTACCCGTACCAGGCTCATCGTTAGCCCCACGTTTTTCTGGTCCGTACACCATCAAAGAACGACTGAGTGACACAGATTATGTTCTGTTTACTCCGGAGGGACGTAAGAAAACCCGTGTCTGTCACATCAACATGTTAAAACCGTATGTCACTCGTTCTAGCACTTTTGTACATGATGGAAAACCTGTGCTGGATGTTGCAGCTAGTTCTGCTGTCATTGTTGCAGACATGGCCACTACCCCAACAGCAGATGATGGGTTATGTGCTCGCTTAGCATCTCAAGTGACTCCACGATTGTTGAACTCAGAGATGTTACAGGCCCTGCCAACAACCCTAACTCATTTAACGGAAAATCAGAGACATGACATTGTCTCGCTTGTGGCCGAGTTCCCTATGTTGTTCAGTGATGTTCCCTCTCAGACTTCTGTTATCACGCATGATATCGACGTCAGGGACACAAAGCCGATAAAGCAACATCCTTATCGGGTAAACCCTGTTAAGAGGGCGCTAATGAACAGTGAGACGGAGTACATGTTAGCTAATGGAATAGCTAAACAAAGTTGCATGGAGCTCTCCATGCTTGCTTGAGACTAAACCAGATGGCTCACCCCGTTTCATTACTGACTTTAGGAAGGTGAATGCTGTTACTGTCGCTGATTCTTATCCACTCCCACGAATTGAAGATTGTGTGGATGCGATCGGTATGGCGAAATAGGTGAGTAAGCTGGACCTTCTAAAAGGTTATTGGCAGGTCCCCCTGACTAACCGTGCTTCCGATATATCTGCCTTTGTCACGCCTGATAAGTTTCTGCAGTATACAGTTATGGCCTTTGGTATGTGTAATGCGCCTGCCACCTTCCAACGCCTCGTGAACACCCTTTTTCATGACTTGCCAAATTGCAATGCTTACCTTGACGACCTCATCCTTTATACCTCTTCTTGGGATGACCATCTAGTCATCATTCGTGAGGTTTTTACAAGACTCACGGGTGCTTCACTCACATTAAACCTAGCTAAGTGTGCCTTTGGTAAGGCTACTGTCACTTATTTGGGACGAGAAGTTGGACAGGGGGAAGTAAGACCGGTAGAGGCAAAAATTGCTGCAATTGCTGCCTTCCCTGTCCCGACCACCAGGAAAGCTCTGCGACGCTTCCTCGGTATGACTGGTTACTACCGTGCATTTTGCCGGAACTTCTCTACCGTTGTGCATCCTTTGACTAGTTTGCTTAGCCCAAAGAATGACTTTTTCTGGACCCCTGAATGTCAGCATGCCTTTGAGAGTGCGAAAGCCCTACTCAAACATGCCCCAGTTTTGTCTGCTCCAGACCTAGCTAAGCCGTTCAAACTGGAGGTAGATGCCAGTGCCGTAGGAGCTGGTGCCGTTCTGTTGCAGGAAGGTGGAGATGGAGCTGATCATCCCGTCTGCTACTTTTCCCGTAAGTTTGACCGACATCAGTTAAATTATTCCACCATTGAAAAAGAGACCCTGGCAATGTTGTTAGCCTTACAACACTTCGACGTATACCTGGGATCTGCCTCTGTGCCCGTGCATGTGTTTACTGATCATAATCCTCTGATCTTTCTAGCAAGGATGTACAACCACAATCAGCGCCTCATGCGGTGGGCACTAATTGTTCAAGGATACAATCTGCAAATACAGCATAAAAAGGGTGCAACCAACGTTTTAGCCGATGCCCTGTCCAGGGTGAGTGTGTAGATAATTTTGTATTGTGTATATTAATGGCTTTTGTTTTCAGGGGGAGGGTGTTACGCCCCATGGCCTGTCATCTAGCTCATCATTTCAACAAGCATCACCTGAGGGATTTGATACACCTGGCTTCCTTCCTGGAGCTGCCCTCAGGCTGATGTGTGCTGGGTGCTGATTGGTCGCCACACGCCCACCTGCCCCTGATTGGCCAGACCTTCTACAGAGCACCGGAATAAAGGCTGTCACCAAACTTCGTTCCGGGCAGCTGTGTTCTGGTTGAGCCTGGTGCCACAGCTTGCCACTCCTTCAGTGACTGCGAAGGAGTTTTGACTGTTTGGTGTTTGCATTGACGCTTTTGCGATTACCGCTGGGTTGGTGCCAGCTTTGGTGGACACTTTTGTTATTGGGTTTGTTTGGTTGTTTTCTGGTCTTTGATGCGTTTAGGGACTAGTGGGTCCCAAGAATAGAGCCTTCATTTGTACATTTTCGTGGTATTCTTTTGTTAATGTTGCCACCCCCCCCCCCCCCTGGACAAACTCCATTGAGGGTCGTAACAATACACATATATACACATGTATATATGTGTATATATGTGAGGTTTGCTGCACAATCAGACTGAAGTTGACGCTGATTAATTCATCCTGGTTTCCAGATATTGGGATGTATAGTGTAAAAAGAATAAAGACTGAGCAGTACTGGATGTATATTAAGCAGTTTCAGTAGTAAACCTAGTGGAATATATTTTATTCCAGCTGCTTCCAAATCTTCCACTCTTTAGTATAGGTTAGACAGGAGAGGGTCAGAAGGATTGCATGTGACATAAGATCCAAAAAAAAGAAGCAAGAAGGAGGATTAGGTAGATAGAGGGAATGATAAAGTAAATGTCACTACCAAGAAATCACTGACTGAATACTCACAATATGGTCGCCTTGAGAACATGTGAAAGTGGCATGACTGTAATCTAAAGAACTGCAAAAGTGACAAAGGTTCTGGTGAGTTTTCTGAATGGTAAAGCAAAATTCTGTTTTAGGTATTAGGAACAGACAACATAGCCTTATTTTTTTATTTTCTTAATTTTTTGTTTTAATGGAGGCTTCTTGAATCACACAATTCATAAGTAAGACCATGCACATGTAAAAGATTTAATAAATACTAAAATAGGCTACATTTTCTCTAGGCTTCACAAGAGGAGGGGAGAGACAGACTAAGTTCAGGCGAGAATAAGTGGATGAAAATGATGTTTTGATCCGCTGCAGTGCCCCACAGTAGGCTTTAGGCCATCATCTATTGAAGAACACAAAGCAGGAGGTAGAAAATGGGTAGATACGGTACATGCTGGAAGAAGGCAGGGATGTGCAGAAGGAAAAGAAGGTAAATGGAGTCTCACAGAGAACAGTTGGAGAGAAGAGAGAATGTGAAATTGATGTCACACCATGTTGAATTTTGGGTAATTTGGAGATATTGTTTTGTTTTCATGTAGAGCTGCTAGAGTAACTGCAAATTTGGAGGAGCACAATATTGATGGGCTTACCACAGGAAATGCCAAGCAGCTGCTCCAATGTAATGCTCACTTTTTCTTTTTCTTTTGCATTTGCATACTTGATGCTAAATAAACACTGACTTTTAAAAATAATATTTAGCTTACACAAACCAAATCATGTGGCTAAACTTAGTTACTGGACTCTGTGTGTGTTTCACTGAACTCTATTTTGGAATTTTCCAATGTTCGTGGGTGGGCAGGGCCCATTTCTGATTGTTTCCCCATCTAATTTGACTTTTGCCCGCAACTACATGAAATAAGGTAGTTGCCACTAAAAGATGGGATCCCTGAACTGAACATTCCCAGCCCGAACTATCTAAAAGGACAAATACAACACTTTCATATCTCTCAAAAGGCTCAATGGACCCAATGTTAGATAACATTTTAAAGCATTTATCAAATTAAAACAGGAAAAATTCCTGCTTGTATTTCTAACAGGTTGGATTCTAGGGTTTTACTGTCTAAACACAGTACTAATGCTACTTTAAGCAAAACTTCAAATATGAGATTTTTAGATTTGTATTGTGATCAATCAAGTAGAAACATACGGAGAATGTGTGTCTGCATTGGAGAGTACAGGAAAGCACTATACATATTAATAATTCTAAAATATTTATTCTGACCCACCTGAACTCATGTAACATAAGGGTCAAAATGCCTGGTATGACAAATCTTTGCCAATAACCAAAGAAGGTATTGTAGATAGACGATAAAAGAATTCAGAGGAAGAGAACATGCATGAATTTAATCGATGAGGGAATGGATAGAGGGGTGTATACTATTTTATTTTCTATTCATCTGTTATTCCTGGCTGCATGTTTACCTTTACTCTACTTTCTGTTTTATTCTGCTAACCAAATAAAATCTTCAAGATTTGGATGTTTTCGTCTCTGCCTGTTTCTTCACCAAAAAGTGCATATTTTACGTATCTTTCTGCAGTATTAGTTTTCTCCTCCTGTTAGTTTATTCTTCTTCTCCTCATACTGTTCTCCCCATTCTTAGTTACTTAAAAACAAGAATAGAATATTGATAGCATTGTCACTCCTTTCTCTGCCTTTGTATTCAATTTTCTGTGATTTGGTCAGAGTGGGTGTGTGGATGACAAGTACGACCATTTTGCAAGCAGAGCACCTTGCTTTGCTCACTACTTTACAGACAAAGCACAACCAGGCAGGCAGTTAATAACTGTATTCTAAAATGTTTAAAAAATGAAATAAAATAAATTTTAAAAAAAATAATTTTCGGCACTCGGCGCCTGCCGGGCCGGCTTGCCGTCGCCCTGTGCTACCCGGTGCCTCTGCCTCGTCGTGCCGGGTGGCGCCTGCCTGGAGGCTTCCACTGCTCTGGGCTCGGCGGACGGTGGCTCTCTCTGCTTTGCTGGCCTGGGCTCTGTGCGCGGTGGGCTTGCCGGGCCCTGGGGGCCTTGGGTTCCTCCCCTACGCCTCGGGTCGTGGTCGTGCTCCCCTACAAGCACACAGCTGATCTTTGATTGCATGATCACAGGTTGAGCACTCACAAAGCGCTCATCTTCCCATCTGCTTCCTACTAAATGTTGCTGATGACTCTCTGTAGGTATGTTTAATAACGGTTGGTATTGTAATTGTTATTTTATTAATTCATTTACTTTTTTTACTTTTATTTTTCATTTTTTGTCTGTTTTTGAATATTATCACTATCCTACTTTTGTCTTGTTGTATTTTTTCAGTACTTTATATTGATTTGCAAATACTGTAACTTTAGCAGCTTAGACACGCCTTTCTTTTCTGTCTCTCTTTTTCCTCCTTTCATTTCCTCTTTTTTTTCCCTCTTTCCCTGCCAGGTCCAACTCGGCCATATCAAGACTGACGATGATTGCAAAATGATAAAAGGAAAATAAATAAATAAATAAATAAATAAAATAATTATCATAATAATAAAAATATTCAGATTATCAAGGGCAGCTGTATACATGAAATGTCTCCCTTGACAGAGCAAATCTGTCTGTCAAAAATACGGCACGCAGATTGCTGTTCTGTATGCTGAGATGCTGGACAGGACAGGTAAAAAAAAAAAAAATTAATAAAATTTTTTTTTTTTAAATTATTTATATAAAATTATATATATATATATATATATATATATATATATATATATACATATATATATATATATATATATATATATATATATATATATATATATATATATTCTATATATATATATATATATATATATATATATATATATATATTTTTTTTTTTTTTTTTTTTTTTTTTATCATCAGTGTAGAAAAAGTTGTAAATGCATGATTTGTAATACAACACAGCCACACACACACATATACTGACACAATGCATGTGACAAACTTACTTAATACACCATTCTTGAATAAACTGTCAACCCTGAATTTATATCAGAAGCAGAAGTCAAATGCATCTCTGTCCAACTAAAACCACTTAAAACTGTTTTTAATTGCAACAATTACCATGACAGTGCTATATTTGTGGTCACAGTCTCAAATGTAGGAAAAGCCACACACACACAGCAGGAACTGATGGCAATGGAGGGAGAAAAAAACACACTTCAGATGGAAAAGGGGAGATCTGAGGGGACAAAAGAAACTAGGAAAGGGTGGATGAGGCGGGTGAAGAGGAAGACAGAGACAACCATCTGGACAAACTGTATAAAAACACATGTCTCAACTGGACAAAAGGAAATATATAATGCAGCTAGTTGAGGAAGATGTACAGTAAAGTGGGAGGAAAACCAAAAGGGTGATATGTGGTAATGTGTCAGTGTTTTCTAAAACCATAATGGAAAGAGAATAAAGATGATGCTGATCAACAAACGCAGCATTAAGGTGATGTACAAATGGAAAAAGGAACAGATGAAGAGAGGTTGGTCTGTCTTCATTTCTCATTTTAACTGAGTGTTGTGATATTTCCCATTTCTTTTAACTCGTAGCTTACAAAATATTTGCAGTGTCCAAATTAACTGCACATCCTATTTTGAATTTTATTATTACCTTATATTGTTTTGACTTTATATTGAAGTTTCTGTCAATGCAGAAGTCACATGATAAACCCAAGAGAAACAAACTTTAATTTGATCTAAACATCAACATTGGTTTTACTAATTACAACCTTTAAACATTAAAAAGCAGCAGGGGGAAATATTCTTTCCAATAGTGACCAAAGTTGCACTGATGCCCGTGTACATAAAGTATCTCAGTAACCTTCAAAGTCTAGACATGGACAAGTCCGCTACTAAAACCACTGACTCACACTGTTCATGTCTGAAAATGTGCCAAGTAATATCAGGAAATCTGCTTTTAGTCAACGGAGACTGATAAACATACAGAGAGGTTTTAGCTTTATTATCTGTCTAAAACACAATTTGTCTTTCCAGATAAACACTGGATGGATACAGTATTGTTTACAGTCCAGGACAATGAGGTTAATTTTTTTTTAAGTTCGCTGAAAAGCAGATAGAAGCTTGCTTGAAAGGGGTAAACCAAATAAATAAGAGTAAAGTGAATAAATAGATCCACTTATATGTTTATGCACATACCGAGATATTTAAAAAAACGAAGTCCCGGGACATGACATAAAGGAAGAATTAGTCAAATGTGGTGCATCAATCAATAAGACCTTGCCCCAATAAAATAAAACGGATTCCAGCAAATGGCCATAAAGTTATTTTATATCTCCAGAGTATTTGTTTTGTGCCCTCATTAATTGAACTAATATATATAGATGGATAAATGACTTTTTGTTGTATAGAGGTATCTTTTTTACTTTTTTCTCTCTGTCTCATATATCATCATGACATGGTTGCTATCCAATTAAGAGCGCTGCCTGGAATGTGAGTTGGCATAAAAACCCAACATAATGGGCCAAAGCATCAGTGGGGGGCAGGATATGGTGGGAGATCAGAATATAAATACCACAATGAACAAAAACAACAACAAACAAGAATTGAAACAGGGTCCAAAAGCATATGGCCGCACTTGCTGTGCAGGGTAGGTGGGACATGAGCAGCTCACGACAGATTTTGGAAATCAAATTGCATCTTATCTAAAGATCTGCTTCTTGATCCAGACTACAAGGTTGCTGAATCAACCTCGGATTTATTTATTATGTTTATTTATTTGTTAATTTTTACAAGCAATACTAATGAAAGTGAATGTCATATCAATCATTATGGGATTGCACAAGATGACATTGTGACAATCACTTGCATCTACGATGAGCTACAAGTAGTATGTGCTGGTCAGATGACTGTATCTTTAAATAAAAAGCCACTTTAACTTTTAGCAGCATCCTGCAAATACAGAAGTGAATTGGCTCTTGAAAAAAGTCCAAAAAGTCAGAATCACTCTGCTCTCGTTGCACCACATTTGTTTTAGATTTGCCAGTAGCAGATAAGCCATGACTGCAGGAAGGTAGCTCATCTTATTGTGTGACTCGTGGAGAAAATGTGAAGAGGTATTAGCTTTTTTTTTTTTCCTGGTTAGAAATAGGTTTTTATAATCAAAAACAGTCTTCAAAAATTAAGAAATACAGTATATGAAAACTACTTGACCTTTCAAAAAATTCTGATTTTATGTACTATTGAAACACAATGGGCTCAAATGACCTGCTTCATCCATCCAAGATGGGACTGTCTTGTTGCAGCAATACCAGTTTTTAATGCTTAGTTTTTCTGCTACACCTTTAGAGAGGTCCGTGGAAAATTCAGACACTAAACCGATCCATGGTGCTCCACTAAAAGACTACAACCTGTAGTGGGGCTGAAGTGGGAACAGGGTGGATGGGCGCCACAGGCCCCCACATGCCATAGATCCCTTGACAAGCGGACAAGCTTAGTTGAAGACCAATTCCTGCAATCACAGCAAGGCATGCTTAAGCAATTAAAAAAAACTGTCATTGGACCAGTTTCCTTTTGTCTATAGAATCATATATCTTCTGTGTATCTTGTATGTTTTTGATATTCTGGGACAAAGCAAGGCTCACCTGCTCATAAATAGTTTGCAGAAAAGTTGAGAGGTAAAGAAGAAGAAGAAGAAGAAATTTTATTTATATAGCACCTTTCACAGAAATAAAATCACAAAGTGCTTCACAGAGTGCAAAGGGGAACAGCAACAACACAAAAATAAACAAATGTACATTTGAAAAATCTGTATCTGTAGAAGACAGTCAACTAAAAGCTTGTCTAAATAAATACGTCTTCAGCTGCTTTTTGAAAGAATCAACAGTTTCAATCTCACGGAGGGAAAAAGGCAGGGCATTCCACAGTTTTGGAGCAACTGCCTGAAAGGACAAATCACCTCTGGTTTTAAAGCGGGTCTTTGGGACCATGAGGAGGTTTTGGCCCGAGGACCGAAGGGACCGACTGGAGCTGTAGGGTTGCAGCAACTCAGAGATGTACGAGGGGGCCTGGCCATGCAAAGCTCTGAACGTCAAGACCAAAATTTTAAAATCAATACGGAATTTAATGGGGAGCCAGTGCAGAGAGTATAAAATTGGAGTAATGTGTGCACGCCTACAAGATCCTGTTAAAAGCCTCGCAGCAGCATTTAGAACCAACTGAAGACGATTTAAAGCAGATTTGTTAAAACAAGTAAAAAGGGAATTACAATAGTCCAAGCGTGACGAAATAAAAGCATGAATCACCAATTCAACAACAGACCTTGATAAAATTGGCCTCAGCTTTGCGATGTTTCTCAAATGATAAAAACAGTTTTTTACCAAGAGTCTGGAATGGCTGTCAAGGGACAATGATTGATCAAACCAAACTCCAAGATTTCTTATGCTTGGCTGAACTGATGAAGCAAGAGAACCAAGATGGCCAGCAATTAAAGGAATTTTCTGCTCTGGGGCAATGATTAAAGTTTCAGTCTTTTGAGGATTTAGCTGAAGACAATTTTCCGTCAGCCACATCTTTACACTTGACAGACAATCCATTAACTCTGAAAGTGTATGCAACTCTGATTCCTTGAATGAAAAGTACAATTGGATATCATCAGCATAAAGATGATAGGACACATTTTTAAAAAGGCTGATGATTTTCTTCAGAGGGGTGATGTACAACAGAAACAAAATTGGGCCTAAAACCGACCCCTGAGGAACACCATACAGCAAAGGAGTAGCTTCAGACATAAAGTTATTCAAACACACAGAGAATGTCCTATCAGTCAAATAGGAGGACAACCACTTAAGGACAGTTCCAGAGATGCCAAACTCTTTGTTCAGTCTCTGAAGCAACAAGATGTGATCTACAGTATCGAATGCTGCAGACAAATCTAAAAGAATCAAAATAGAATATTCACCAGAGTCTGCAGCCATTCGGATGTCACTGGACACTTTAAGTAGGGCAGTCTCAGTAGAGTGCATCTTACGAAAGCCAGATTGAAATTTGTCCAACATGTCATTGGTGTATAGAAAAGTGGTCAGCTGCTCAGCCACCACCTTCTCCACAACTTTTGAAAGGAAGGGTAATTTAGATATGGGCCTAAAATTACCAGGCTCTGCAGGGTCCAAGTTGTGCTTTTTTAAAATGGGACTTATCACTGCCTGTTTAAAAAAGTTTGGAACAGACCCAGTGGAAAGTGAAATATTGATCAGTTCAACAACATGTGGGACAATAAGGTCAGTTACCTTATAAAACAAAGATGTTGGAATGACATCAAAAGGACAAGAAGAAGGTTTCATTTTCCCCAGCAATGCCAAAATGTCTACATGTGTCACATTAGAAAACACAGACCAAGAACAGACAGAAGAAGAGACACAAGTAGTGGTGACATCAGGAGGAGTCACATTTGTCCTGATGTCCTCCACTTTCTTGACAAAGTGCCTCAAAAATTTGTTACAATCATCAATACTGTAAACAGGCACTGATGGGGAGGAAGGCGAAACAATTTTATGGATTGTATCAAAGACAACCTTGGGGCTTCTCTTATTTGAATTCACAAGATTAACAAAATAAGTAGATCTCGCCTGTTTTATCATTTCATTAAGGGACACAATCAGCTCTTTTAGGTGCAATCTGTGTACCTCTAATTTTGTGGATTTCCACAGACGTTCCACCTTACGACAAGTTCTCCTAAATAAAGAAATGTCATCATTCAACCATGGCTGAGATGTTTTGAGAGAATTCATTTTGAGCTTTACAGGTGCTACCACATTCAGCACTGTCTCACAGTGGTCATTGAAGGCATTTACAAAAGTGTCTGCATCATTACCAACCCCCTCAAAACAGGGCTGAAATAATTCAGAAAAGTTTGCAACAACAATTTCATTTATAAAGCGCTTTTGATACACCACATTTTGAGTGCAAGTTTCCACTTTTAAAGACAAGTTAAAATACACACAACAATGATCAGACACAAGAATATCGACCACATTTAGGCAGTCAACCTCCAGGCCAAAGGAGAAGACTAAATCTAACGTATTTCCATTTTTATGTGTTGAGCCGGACACATGTTGCTTTAAAAGGAATGAGTCGGTAAGTGCTAAAAACTCAGATGCTACAGAACAAGATGAGTCATTTACATGGAAATTAAAATCCCCAAGAATCAATACTCTATCAAGTTTAATGATCAAGGATAAGAGTTCAGAAAAATCATTTAAAAACTCACGTGCAGGACCAGGAGGTCGGTAAATTAAAACACAATAAAAAGAGTCAGTGTTTCCAACCTTAGTCATTTGAAGCTCGAATGAGTTGAATGGATCCAGCTTCACTTCTCTGCATGGAAAGTAGTCCTTGTAGAGGAGCGCAAGTCCGCCTCCACGCCGTGCAATGCGCGGGGTTCCAAACACGGAGCAGTTCGGAGGGCACAGCTCATTCAAATGGATATATTCCTGTTCTCTCTGCCAGGTCTCCGTCAGGGCCATGAAATCAAGTTGCTCATTTGAAAATAAGTCACTTAGAAAGTACGCCTTGTTCGCTATGGAGCGCGAATTTAAAAGAGCAAAGCGAAGTGGTTTAGCGCGCTCCGCTGGAGATGCGCGCGGGCCGGCACGGTACATCCATGTAGAATGGGCAGAGTTCTCCACAGTGACAGCCCGCAAGACGCGCTCTCGAGGAGCATGAATCCGGGACGCACGAGCTGGAAAAGTGCAATCCGACTGCAGAAGGAGCGAGGATCCAAGCGCCGGCGGCGTGCGTGCTGACTCCCGGGCTAAACCCAGGACAGGGACATGCCGTAAGCAGCGCTGACCGATGACAGATCCGGACCCCACGGACCGGGACGGGTGGCCCCTCTGCTTCCTCCTTCTGGATTTTACCCCAGCCCGTGATCCTCGTTTCCTTCTCCTGCCACGGCGCTTTGCTACAAGCAGGTACTCGGAAGATGACGTGGCATATTCAAAAGGTGGAGGGAAAAACTTCTTATACCTATCCCAGGTAACGCACACATTCCTCATGTGTTCTTTAATGCAAAACAACGCATGGCGATCATAGCGGATGACAGCCGAGACACAGTTTTTAGTTGAAAGGCCTGATACAGCTAAATGCAGTGCAATCAATGCCAATAAACGGCAGAGCAGAGAGGCAGCAGACGCAAAGCCGGACACAGGCGCCATCTTACTCCTCAGAATAAGGCACTTCCCTTGTTCTGAAAGCTGTCTTTCTGAAACAGACCCCAGGTGGTCTAAGTGAAAACAACACATGTATAAAGAAATCTATCCATTAAAAAAAAAAAAAACACAAAACAAAGAATACATGTTTCTTGAATCAGAAAATGTGTTTCAATGTCATACAAGCTCTGTGGAGTAATTCAGTCCAGATATATCCCATGTCTTGCAGTTTTTCAGCAGGATCTGGTCTAATATACCAAAACAGTAGTAGATGCCCGTTTTATTGGACACCAGGAGCTGGCTTCAGAAAATATGAGGGTGGGTTTCTGAATATTTCTTCACCCACATTCATCATAAGCCTCGTGTTAATATCAGGTTGATACAATTTATAACTGTATTTAAATAATGGTATCCTTTCTGACTCCATGTGGTCACATGTTCACAGTTCTCCTCCAGCCATGTGTGCCAAGACATATGTACACGCACAAGCAGGTGAGCATACTAACGCCAGCAGACAAGCAAAGTGTGTGTCGTAATATATCCTAGATAAATAACAGATAAAAACCAGGCTTTACCAATCTAGCCTCCATCCCATCCAAAGAACTGGTATATCACAATTTAAATGACATTTTATTTAAAGTTTACAGCTATTCATCAAGGTCTCTGCTCTGTTGTATTAATCTGTGGTCTAGATTTACCTGCACTTGAATTTCTCAACCAGTGATGTCTCAGCATGTTTTCCAGCGTCCAGTCCAACTTCTGATTGGTTATTAATGTGTTTATTTCAGAGCAAAGTTGTGTTCCACTCACACCATTAGCAGACCAACTCACTATGATGATAGTCCATGTCAACACATACTAACTTATGAAATGGTCCATTTCTTTTGCTGCAAGAACTTTACATGCTAGAAATCTACCACAATGCCAGAATTCTTTAAGCCCTTTATTTGTTGTTGACAATACATATATATATATATACATATATATATATATATATATATATATATATATATATATATATATATATATATATATTTTTTTTTTTTTTTTTTTTTTTTTTTTTTAATAATAGAAAATCAGTAGGAAGAAAGAAAAA